>NC_136484.1:35033647-35206147 GCF_053919585.1 Euprymna scolopes | reverse complement strand
ATACATACATACGTATATGTATGTATATATATATACATATATATAAACTTATATATGTAGCATTTCAGACTTATTGTTCTCCTTTTCTCTGAATACTTGCATAGCCTTGTGTAAACCAATCCGGTCACGAACGGCACTTTCCTGTCCAACCGAGCGTAATTTCCAATCCATTCAAAACCGGGCTTTTTTTCCCTTCCACACTGGAGCCATTGTCTCGCCATTACACCGCTCGTTATATTCTCTTAAAACACTTTTATTTAAACAGACCCCACCATTTAATTCCCGTCTTTCTGTTCACCCGTTGAAATATTTACTGTGCATTCTACTGTGACAATGTTGGCTCGGATTCGGTTCGGCTTCTCTTTTGAATTGCAATTTTCTCCGTTGGGGTAAGTGGATGTTATCTAATCTTAAAACGAATGGATGTCTATTGTGACTACAGACGCCGGATTAGGACATGATGAGTATTTATTTATATAAAGCTTCATACGTTAAGATATGTATACAGGCGTCAGACTTGGTAAGCCGTTAAGTACGGCCACCATGAAAATCTCGAAATGATGTGTATAACATTATATTTATATGCAGTTTTAGAGTTTCAGATGAATAGCGTTATCATAAGCGGTTGATTTGAGTTGCTGTTAAAATGTATAAACGCTTCAGTATAATAAAATTAAAAGTTATATTTTAAGTTTTATATACCTTACATTGGTGGTATTTTACTTTTTACGTTTATACACCTCAACTCAAGTACTTTAACTCTAAAACATAAGAGACCACTGCGTAGGGTTATCTCGGGCGGGCAATTCCGTACCTACGTTTTGCTTTTTTGACTTCTTCGGGGGTAAGACGTCTCAATTTAATATAGATAAAACAAAATTACAGCCAGTTCAGTTATCATACTACAGACCAAGAGCAAAGAAAATTAAAGGGAAAAATTGATATTAAAATGAGCCTGATTGCACCAAAGGATCACCACACTCTTCAGCACATCTAGGTACACTTTCGTGTTGACTTTCCAGCCGACTTCCAAGATGTGAGGTGGCATGATATGATCCTCATTTGAAACCACGCCACACACCATAACTGTGATCGGAAACGTTGTATTCATTACCCTAGACACGTCCCTCTTATCCCTGGCAATCCAGCGATGCATTCTGAGGGTGCTGACAATCGTCCTTTTTTCATAATTTGGATTGGTAGAAAGCATGAGTTATACAGTGGCGCATTTCTGATCTCGCTCATTGGACATTGTGTCACTTTCAGACATGAAATAAAGTTCCTATCGCTCTTGAGATTTGTACACAACTGGGCAACTAGTAGATGGTCTGCAACAATAAAAAAGCAAACCGGTTTTTATCAAACGGAAACGGAATGATATTGACTTTTCTAAGACGACAATTTTACGTTCCACTCTGTAATAAAGAACAAAATCATTCTTTCAAGTTCTCTAATTCGTGATGAACCCGTTGTACGGATTTAAAAATAGATTGGCAGCTTTTTATACGTCGATGTGAATATTTCATTATTGTTAGTATCTATCTTGAAAGTGAATTACAGTTGTTGTTTTTTTTCGTTCATATGTAAATTTTCAGAACGTTTGTGTTGAGGGGAGATATCACTTTTCAATTTTGTTATACATTTTGTAAATATTAAAATATCACTAACGTATCGTAAAAAGACAATTGAAGTTTCTTTGAGGAGTTTCGTATTTTTATTTTTAAATTTTGACGTCTAGAAAAATATGGTTTTCAAACTGAACACATAACAACGCGATTTTTTTGTATGAAAGTGTTATGATGATGCAAACATGCAACCTCAGTTGATCAAGACACTATCATTGGTTAATGACGATTTTTATACATGTTCGGGTATGCTGAAAACAAATATCGCATTTAAATTTTCGGAAACATGTAGTTTTTCGGATATTAAGAAACGTATTTTCTCATGTTATAAGTGTTGACCATTTTTGAACGCACGAACGCGTGCACATTTTGGCGTGCGCGCGTCAAAAATATGCGCTTACAAAAATGGTCACCACTTATAACATAAGGAATTACATTACTTAATATCCGGAAAACTACTTGTTTGTCGCAATTTTAAATGCTATATTCGTTTTCAGCATACCTGAAAACGTTATTTAAAAGGTGTTTGTTAAGGTTGAAAGTTAAGTAAAAATTTACCCAACTATTTTTTTAAAGAGTGTTGGGATTGATTGAAGTTAGTAAATAACCTAATAATGAACCAAATATTTATTTTTTTTTACAAAAACTTTATCGTTTTCTTATGCAAATGAATTTAAACATTTAAAAATTCAATATGCTGACTCTATGCCGGTGTTAAAGTAAAACATAACCCTGTTATATCAACGCTGCTTTTTGAAGAATAAATATTAAGAAAATATAACCAAAAAAATTTTTCTTAGTATGTTTGCTCGAACCCTACGTACTGTTCCTAACTTACCTTACGTGGTATTAAACTTTATGTAAGATTTCAAATGTTTAGACCAAAAATTTTCTAAGTAATTTCGTAGAGACCGCAGAGGTATTTTTTTACCTTTGACTCAAATTCTGACCCCTTAACATTTATTATTTTGTCTCAAATCAAAATATGAAGTTTTACCCATGTCTAAGCTACGTATATCTTAAAATTTCAAGTGTTAGACCCAAAATTGGTGGAGAAATTTGGTAGAAACTGCAAAGATCAACTATTTCAACTTTGCCCTTTTGGCAGCCAAATTTCCGCCCCAAAAGTGATTAAAATGTTGGCCGCATATCTTGATACCCGTTATGTATAAATTTCAAATGTTTAGATCCGAAATTGGCTGATTAGTTTGCTAGAAACCGCAAAGGTCAGATCTTTTGAACTTTAGCCCCTTGACAGCTCAAATTTTCGACCCAAACTGATTAAAAAGCCGGCCCTATCTCTGATTATTTTTTTTAATTTCAAATATTTAGACCAGCTATTGGGAAAGTAATTTTGTAGAGATCGTAGAGGTCACATTTTTTTAAAACTTTGACCCCAATTATGACCTCTAGATATTTATTTTGGGGGTACAAATCAAATTTGGATCCATGTCCAAGTAACCTAAAGTTCAAGTGTTTATACCCAAAATTAGCGGAGGAGTTTGGTAGAGTTTTCAAAGATCAAATCGATGAACTTTAACCCCTTTTCAGCCAAATTTCTGGTCGAAAACTGATTAAAAAGATTTTCACAAATCTCAATGCCCCTTATGTTAAATCTCGAGTCTGTAGACTGAAAATTGATAGAGTAGTTTGGCAGGGAAATGTGCACACACAGACAATTTCACTTTTATAGATATATAGATCTATATCGTTTCAAAAAACTAAATGAGCATCGATAAAATAGAAAACACTGAAAAATATTTCAATTAAAATATATTGAACAACTATTAAATCGGGGCTTCTTTTTACTCGGTAATTTTGTTATCAACACCGACAACTTATCGGGTTGGTTTACATTCTACACGTGTTTTAACAGGCAGGAGCTTATTACAGATAAAAAATAACTAATTTTTTTGCATTTATGTCTTAGCAAATTTAAATTAAGAAAAAAGAATAGAGTAATGCTTATTGTTGGAGTAACTGGTGTTGTTTTTATAAGATGAAGTTATCAATGTTTTACAGCAATATTACAGTGTATATACGCTAAAGGCTGTACTTTTAGATAACACGAGCACAAATGCTGGATGTAAATCAGAACTGGTTACATCTTTAGAAAATCAACTAAATAGGAAAATACATACCGTGAAGTTTCAGAGTCATCATTTAATGAAGAATTATCTGATGATGAACTTCTGGAATTATTGACGAATGGCAAGACTTACCAGATTTGCCTACACATTCATAAAGTGTGGAAAAGGGCCGTAAAATTTACATCTGAAGCCTGCCAATCAGTCTACAGACTTGAAGTAAGGCATAGGCATATACTTGGTAAAATTTATGCTGTGAAATGAGGCAATTTTGAAGGGTTCATATAGGGAGAATTCTTACATGATGGAGCAAAAATTGTTATATTTTCTACTTTGCAATTATTTTAGTTTTGTGTTTTTTGTTTCAGAAACATTGAGAACTCACTAATAGTAAACAATATATGCAATATTTTATCTTAAAACTGTTTTTCCAACCAGAATAAAAACTCCTTTTTTTCATTGATAACAGAAAATTCCATTCTTTTTACAGATATAATCGGGTTGTTTGTGGTGCCATGTCGCGCATGGAAAGGGACCCTACACTCATCCCCGGTGGGCTATCCCGAGGCCAAAATCCTAGTAGATGGCAGGACAACTAATGGTCTGCTTGTGTTGCATGTCTGGTATTCTTCATAACCACTTGTTCAGCATCCCTTACCTAAACTGAAACAAAGTCTCTGACAGCATAGACACAGCACTGTCCCTCGACACTAGCGCACAAGTACATGTATTTGGTGACTTTAATGTTCACCACAAAAACTGGCTTGGATTCTCTACTTACACAGATGCAGCGGGCAGCACAACACATAGTTTCGCTATATCTCATTCCCTATCACAAATGGTTACGTTTCCAACCCGTTTCCCTGACTAGCAAGAACAACACGCATCACTTCTAGATCTGTTTCTGACATTAGTTCCCGAGGATTATATAACAAATGCTGACAGCCCACTCGGGAACGCTGATCATGCAGTGATACTGGTCGAAATCGCCCTAAACTCTAGACCCAAAACTGAAAAGCCAGTGCTCAAAACAACGAGATATTATAAAAAGGTGACTGGGAAGCCATCAGAGATCTTATCAGAGATGCCCCATGGGGAAATATTTTTTCTCTTCCTGCTGAACAGTGCGCAAATGAAACCAGTGAATGGTTCAAAACGGCAATTGAAGCGGAATGCGGAAATTTTATAGAAAGCCCCACTCTCCCCAATGGTTTACTTCTACGTGCGCAACTGTCATTGCTCAAAGGCAGCATGCATACCGCAGATTTAACCGACATAAGTCCAGTTCAAACAGACAGAAGTGTATAGAAGCTAGAAGTAACGTTAAGAAAGAAATAGCGACATCTAAGAGAGAATATACGGGAACCACTAAAAACCGTCCCAAAGCACACAAATTAGGAACGCGTGACTTCCGGAAAATATACAACAGTGTAGTAAATAATGGGCAATCAACAATTCCCCCACTAACCAACAATCACTAGGTTATTTGCTCAGCAACCGACGAGGCTAATATGATTGTCAGTAGGTTTGCCTCAAACTCCACACTGGACCCTTCCAACCAACCCCAGCCTGATTTTCCTTTGCGGACAGACGCCACACTAAATGATCTAAAAATCACCCCTGCTCAGGTGCATTCTATAATAAAAAACCTTGACATTCAAAAGCATGTGGACCCGCTCTCTTCCCAGCTGTGCTATTAAAATAAATCACTAAAGTATATTGCAGCATTTCAGAAATTTTAGGGGGGCGGTAAATTTTAAATTTTTGGAATATTTAGCATATTAGTTATTCTATATAAATAAACACTCCTTGTTAGGACTGAAACTGCAAAATACTATATTTCAAATATAAATCTTAAAAATAGAAGCATTACTCTGTATATCAAAATAGACGATTTTTTTTAAATCAAATGCTCATCTAACGGCTGATGTCAGAAACCTATTTTTTTTTTGTTTTATAATTGTACTTCCTATTTGTTTTATTTTATTTTATTTTTTTTTTGTTACACGGTGGTCACCACTTATCAAGGCCCGGGAGCCACTCAGGGATAAGGGTTATTGCAAGTACAGTATGTTAGTGTTGAGATTTAATAAAGTGTCTAGTAAAGGGGGCGGTTCATCAGGAATTTGTTTACGTTGGACTTGAAGACATCCAGGTTGTAGTCCGGAGGGAAGCAGGCAGACGGAACAGAGTTCCACAGGCGTGCAGTTCTAAGAAAGAAGCTTTGTTCATGGAATCTACGTTTTGATTTAGGCACAGATAAAGAGTGGGGAAAATTTTTGACAGTGGATTCAGCTAGACGGGTGTTTTTCGTGAAAGATTGGCGAGGGGGGACCAGAGATTGGAGTTCAGACGAGCGCCTACTATGAAAATAACGATAAAACAAGGATAGGCTCGCAACGTCTCTTTTGTGGGAGAGACGTTGCAGGGAAGAGAAAAGGGCATCCCCCACTAAGCCACGAAGTCTATTTTGTACTCTGTCAAGGCAGGATAGGCTGATTTAGCAGCTCCTGTCCAGATATGGCAGCAGTATTCCATCCTTGGAATCCCTATTTGCTTGTGCAATTTTCTTTGCTGCAACATTTTAGATTTTCAAAAAAGAAAAGTTTAAAATCAACCTACCCTAATCTATATATGTTTTAATAATGTAATCTCCCTGATTGTGTTTTTTTTTTTACTGTTGAGAAGTTTATTTTATTGAAACATCGAAGACGTATAACACTGTATTTTAATTCTGTGAATAAATAATATATATATATATATATATTATTTACTCACAAAAGTTTATTTTATTGAAACATCGAAGACATATAACACTGTATTTTATTTCTGTGAGTAAATAATATATATATATATATATATATATTATTTACTCACAGAAGTTTATTTTATTTAAACATCGAAGACATATAACACTGTATTTTGTTTCTATGAATAAATAATATATATATATATATATATATATATATATTATTTACTCACAGAAATAAAATACAGTGTTATATGTCTTCGATGTTTCAGTAAAATAAACTTATATATATATATATATATATATATATATATATATATAAACTCCTAAAATTTGGATTTCTCGTGTATTGATCTTCAAATTATAACCTCTTTTCTATTAATTTAAAAATAATATAAAACTATGTTATATGGGTCGTGGAATTGCATCTATCTGCAAAAGATCTATCTAATTTGCATATTTATTGAAACAATTAATTCCCTATTAGTTATTATTTATTTATTTTTTGGGGGGGGTTTTCTCATGGGGTGATCTTCTTTATTTAACTATTACGTGTAATATTAATGCAGATATTTTACATGATTTATGCGTGCGTAATAATTGCTTAAAAAGGTTAAACACAAAACTCTTTCTAAATATATTTATGCATGTGTATGTATTTTTGAAAAAAAAATGCCTAATCATCTCCTCTGTCAGTTTTTGGTCTACATACATGAAACTTAATATATAGGGTGTTCGGAGCCGTGCGAAACTTTATTTTTGGGTTCTGTTCGGGAGAAAATCGGTGCAAAAGATTAAAAATAAAAAAATGGACTTTGCCAGGTGAATCTCGAACAGCGGCATTAAGAATGTGCATACGTAACGTAATAGTTATTTGTTCATGCCGTAATTTTTAGCTTCGTAGTTAACATGTCTTCATAGTACAGTCATCAATGTCAAAAGTAAATCGTAAGCGAACATTTTGGTTTCGATCCTCGGTGGTGGTGCATGAGTTACTTTTTTTTTACTTTTTACATGTGTTTGGCCCAATAAAATATAATAATTAATACGAAATATGCATTTGTCAAAATATGATATTTAAACGTATTGTACGACCGGGTAATGCCTGGCAGTCTGTCAGTACATACATACACAACAACAACAACACACACACACACCTTATCCCTGAGTGGCTTCCGGGCCTTGATAAGTGGTGATCACTGTGTAAAAAAAAACATATATATATATATATATACTAGCAGAAGTACCCGTCGTTGACTGGGGTCAAAAACAGCCCACAGAAAATGGATTGCGATTGATGAAAGTATGATAGGTTATGAAAAGGAGGGGGTTGTAAAGAGATAGGTTTTGATACTCAAAAATGTTACCCTAAGCAAAATATGATGAAAGTAAAGATAAATTTCGCGAAAAATATATTTTTATGTCAACTTTGTTTTCATTCGTTGGCAAGAATGGCCAACAAAATGATGTTTCCTTACAAAGAGAAAATGTTATATATATAATAATATAAATATACAAGAAATAACTGTTACCATAGTCAATAAAAGTTACTTTTATGGTAGAAAAGTTCATTGGTTTGTATTTTTAAGTAGTTTGTATTTTTTTTTTTTTAATTCACGAACCGGTTTAAAAATAATCGAAATAGAGAGCCCCGTTTCAATTTGAAGGAGAGGCACATGAGCATTCTGTGTTAACAATTTAAAAGAGTTCCGTCAACGTAAGGAATATTTATAAACATATTTTAATGTTTACCGTTTATTTCGTGGTTGGGGAATATTCGATTATGGCATGTGTATTCATTTAAGAAGTTATCACCTCAAATTTCGTTTCAATTTCGGTTAGCTGAAATTATTTAAAGTAAAGAGCATTAAAAAGTATTTCAAAACAAAAAAGAAACATGAACTAAACTTTTATTGATTATGGTAACATTTGTTTCTTGTATATATATTTTTTCGGGTAGTCGTTTGTTGTCTTTTCTGCTAAACACTCTTACTAAATAATATCGGCAAAACATCGAAAAGCAAAGAAACAAAAACAGTTTTTAAAAATAATGAAGATTTACTTACTTTAGTAAAATAATCCGAAAGAGCAAAATGGGATATTAAAAAGTAAACACGTAATTACTTTAGTTTTTTAAAGAAAAGAATCGATATAAATATAAATAAGAAGAAAATGGAACCCTTTTCAAGCAGAACTGCTTCGTTTCAGTTTTAAAGTATTGAACGGTGTAGTATTGCGCCGTCGGATTCAGGGTTGTACTATTGTAATGTAAAGAACGCGCAGAAAGGGTTGTAATCAACTGAACTCCTTCTAGTACACTGACAAAAAAATCTTAAACAGATATATAAATAAAATAAAAAGGTTATGTAAGTGTTTTTAAAAAGACACGTAATCGTGTGAGCAGGATATTTTCCTTCTTTTGACACGATAACAAGTAACGTTGCAAAATTTGTGTCGAGAATTGTCTAAAGTTCCGACTTTGTTTTGGGGGCTTTCACTTTAATAAGAACGTATGAGGTGAATTTATTCGACACAATATGATTCAACCCCAAAAATTAAATTAAAGCTAACGTGAATTACGATTAAATTTTAGGTGTTATTGTGGACCCTCACCCCTAAAATAGTAGCGTATATGTGTGTGTGCGTGTGTACAACTCCCAATGACCAAAAAAAAATATAAAGGGCAAATGTGTGTACTCTCCTGGTCAAGAATTGTTAATGCCCATATTAGGATACTTTTGTCAAAGACGACATTATATTGTATACGGACTTTCAATATATAGCATTCTTCAAACCACATTTACATTATTGAGTTACGGTCATTAACATATCACATTAAATTAAATGTATTTCAATAATTACCTCGACATAATAGCTTTGTTTCACCTGTACTAAATTTTAAAAAAAAAATTATTTAATTTATTTAAATTTCAAGTTATATTTGATTTAACTGATTTCATCTGAAATCTGAAACCGTTTTATTTTCAAACCAAAAACCAGAAAATCAAAAGGAGAAATAACTGTGATAGTTTAATTGAAACGGTGCACGTTATTAAATATTTGTTTTCATTTCGAAATATTATTCAAAGCTGAATTATTATTTTTATTTTTAATTCGGAGGAAATTTTTTTCGCTTGTTCTTAATTTTTAAGTAACCTTTTTTATTTGTTAATTAAATCTAATGCCCTCCTTTACTTGCATCCTAACGAAGGCAGAGTAAGTCCGAGACACATGTCAACAAAATCCATCATCCCCTGCTTTTTTTGTTTTTTGTTTATAAATTTAATCGGTGTTGCCCAGGATTTATTATAATAATTATACTATAGCAAGTGTGTTTAATTGCCTGCGAAACAGATGTTCTTATAATTTATTTAATATCTTAAATTAAAAATACTAAATGTTTACGACGTGACCCAGCGTCGTTTAACCCTAGAAAAAAATTATCAATGTCAAGTTTCTTTCCAGCTCCTCAAAAACTTGAAAATGGCAACTTTTAATATTTTCCATGGTGCTGAAAACGAATATCACATTTAAATTTGAGGCAGATAAGTAGTTTTCATGATATGAAAAATTAATTTTTCAAAAAGTTGGAGATCATCTTCCTATATAAATTTAACGTAAAATGGGCACACACTTTCTAACCACCTAATAATTTCTTCGTATCATAAAACAAACTTTACTGCGATATTCGTTTTCAGCACCACCGAAAACCGGCGCTGTTTTTTTACTAAGAAATTCGTTTATGTTTTCATAATTTAGGACGTAAATAATGCTGTCAGTAACATTACATGAGCGGTTTACAAAAAAAAAATTTTGAGGTGCGTATTCAATTATAGAATTTGTATAGTTTTTACCAGGTACTCCTGTGCTTTACTTAACCGCCTCCATATGTAAACAGAATTTTTGTGAAATGTTAAACTGCAGTGGCACCTGTTAACAACTATATAAGTTCTATAATGAAAAAAGAACGAAAAACAAAAGTATGCTTTTGTAAACTTACTAACAGCATAACTAGCGTCCTAAATTATGAGATGAAAAAATGAACGCATTTCTTGGTAAAAAAGAAACAGCGCCAATTTTCAGGAGTGCTGAAAACCAATATCGCAGTTAAATTTGTTTTATGATATGAAGAAATTACTAGGTGACCAGAAAGTGGGTGCTTATTTTAGGTTAAATTTATATAGGAAAGTGATCCCCATTTTTTGCAAACGTAATTTCTTCATATCATGAAAACGTCTTATCTGCCCCAAATTTAAACTTAATATTCGTTTTCAGCACCACGGAAAACCGTTAAAAGTCGCTATTTTAAAATTTCTGGGAGAGTTTTTTTTTTTTTTTATTACATTTTCACCCCAAACAAGGCAAATTGCCACTTTGGTGTAGGGGGCTACTATCAGGGGAAACAACTACTGGGGTACTATGTAGGGATTTGGGCAGCAAGGTGTCGGTTCACGTTACACTTGAACTTCTGCACGTCAGTACTGTTGGGGAAGCAGGGACCTGGAATGGAATTCCAGAGTCTTGCGGTTCTGGGGAAGAAACTATTGGAGTAAAAAGATCTTTTACATCTAGGGATCTCTACAGTGTGGGGGTGGGATCTAGTAGCCTGTCGGGTTTGTCGAGGGTGCTCGCGTCGTGGGGGCACAAGTGATTGCAGTTCGTCAGAGCATTCACCACTAAAATACTTGTAGAAAAGGTAGAGGGATGCAACATTTCGTCGATGGGACAGAGGCTGAAACTTAGATGCCAGTTCCGGGCCTATCAGGTTTGCGACTCTCTTTTGAACCTTGTCAAGGAGCGAGAGAATAGTAGCAGATGCACCAGCCCAGATGTGGCAGCAATACTCCATACATGGGCGAATGGTGGCCGTATAGAGGTACAGGATACTTTCGGGTGTTAGTAGTTTTCTAGCACGGTAGAGAGAGCCTACCTTTCTTGCAGCGGCCCTGGCAATTCCTTCAATGTAATTGTTCCAACTCATGTTTCCTGTGAACGTTAGGCCAAAGAGTTTGAAAGATGGACTCTCAGATAAAGAGTCGTTGGCCATTGCTATGGGTGGTAGAGAGGGTTTCTTGTAATTATTGAATGAAACTAGTTGCCATTGACAATAAAAAATTAAGACCTGTTTTTTTTTTTGTTTTTTTTTTGTTTTTTTTGTGGCCTAATACTTTTAAACAGCCTTTATAAATAATATGAAATAAGAAATTTTGAAAAAAAATAACATTTTAGTGGTGGGGGGTAACTTTTCCATATAAATCTAACGTAAAATGAGCACCCAATTTTTGACCACAAAGCGTTGAACCAGACATGTCATCTCTAGCATTTTTTCAAGTTTGGCGATCGAGGGGGGACAAAACATGACAAATACAAAAGCTTTTACTTTTTTGTGGTGGGCGAGGACAGGAATTACATTTGAAACATAATATAACGGTAAATTTAATTAATTTTTATGAAATTATTCTGTACTTTCACTTAACAATTTTATAAAGAGAACTAACCCCAAAATATGACAAATTCATTTTTTTTTAATTTTTGGATGGGGAGGGGAGGATTGCATTAGAAATATAAATACGAAAAATGTCATTTAATTGTTTTTGGAATTAATTTTTGGTAGATCTTTTTTTTTCTTTTTCTTTTTGCGATCGCACGGGCATTCACTGCTATTTTTATTGAAACAAAAGTTGTAATGATTTATTTTTAATTATCTTTTCTTTGCAGGGGGGGGGTCTTTCCAGTGCTCAATATACGGAGAATACTTTATTCACTTTGTAGCCTTTCTACTGAAATATCTGGTGGAGAGGGTATCACGTACTTCTTTTTTGGGGCGATTACATTTACATGTTTTCATCCGTTCTTTCATTTTTTTCTGGGGATATCCACGTTGCCCATAATGAAAATGATTAGTATACAGGTGCGTTTCAAACAGAACTTTATGGCAACCCAGGCAACGCTGGGTACCCATGCTATATATATATATATATATATATATATATATATATATAGTTGTTTTTACACCCTGTATATATATATATATATATATATATAATTTGACTCAGTCAGAGGTAACCTACATTTAAAATTTCAAGAGTTTTGAGCCAAAATTGGTGAAGGGGTTTTGTAGAGTCTGCAAAGGTCAACTCCTTCAACTTTGACCAACCAAATTTTCACACAAACAATTAATATTAAAAAGCTTGCTGTATGTCTGAATCCCATTCATATAGAATTTCAAATGTTTAAACTTAAAATTGGCTGACTAGATTGATAAAGACCGCAAAGGTCATACGTTTTGAACTTTGAACTCTTGGCAGCCAAATTTTCGGCTAAAAATCCAAGTTAAAACTTTGTCCTATGTCTGAGTATACTTTATGTAAAATTTTAAATGTTTAGACCAAAAATTGGCTGAGTAATTTGGTAGAGACCGGAGAGCTCAATTATTTTTTTTAATTCGATCCCAATTTTGTCCTCTTAACATTTATAGTTTTGGGTATAAATCAAATTAAAATGTTAGATCCATGTGCAAGAAACCTATATCTAAAATTTCAAGACCTAAACTTGGCGGAGAAGTTTGGTGAAAGTTTCTAAACTCATATATTTGAACTTTGACCCCTTTGACAGCCAACTACTTGGCTAAAAACCGATTAAAAGAGTTTCTCCAATCTCAATAACCCTTATATTAAATCTCGAGTCTGTAGATGGGCAATTGACAGAGTAGTTTTGTAGAGAAATGTACACACAGATAGACAATTTCACTTTTAAAGATATACTAGCAGTCCAGCCCGGTTTTGTTTGGACTATGTACTATTCATAACGTTATGTGCATATGTATATACATATATTCAAATGTTTAACTCATGTCCAGGTAATCTACATTTAAAATTTCAAGTGTTTAAACCCAAAATTGGCGGAAGAGTTTGATAGAGTCTGCAAAGGGAAACTCTTTCAACTTTTACCTTACTGCCAGCGAACATTTCGCCCAAAAACTGATTAAAAAAGCTTGCTGCATGTCTGAATACCCTTATGTAAAATTTCAAATGTGTAGACCAGAAATTGGCTGGGTAATTTGGTAGAGACCGCAGAGGTCATTTTTTTTTTCTTTTGATTTGACTCCAATTTTTACACCTAAACATTTATTTTTGGGGTCTCGAATCAAATTACAAAGTTTGATTTGTGTCCAAGTAACCTGCATCTAAAAGTTCAAGTGTTTAAACCCAAAATTGGCAGAGGGGTTTGGTAGAGTCTTCAAATGTCAAATCGTTAAACCATTTCACCTTGAGGGTCAAATTTCTGGCCAGAGGCGATTAAAAAGATTTTCTCAAATCCTAATTTCACTTCTCTCAAATCTTCAGTCTTTAGAGCGAAAATTCACAGAGTTATTTGGTATGGAAATGTACACAGACACAAACACGCCACGCACATGCATCCCCAGATTTTTACTTTTATAGATATATAGATAGATTATATTTGATCCAATATATAGTAATAATGTATAAAGTTTTTTAAAAAATGATACGTGCGCCACCACCGAGAATCGAAAGCAAAACGTTTTGCTTACGATTCACGTTTTCTTTGACGTTAATGCCTGAGTTATGAAGACATGTATACTACAGGGCTTAAAATTAAAACATGAATCAATAGCTATTACGTTATGCATGCATATTCGTAATGCCGTCGTTCGACCTTCACTTGGCAAATTCCAATATTTTTTTTAATTTTCACATTTTCCGCCGATTTTCCCCGGTTAAAACTCAAATATTACGTTTCGCGTGGATTCGAATACCTTATATATTAAGTTTCATGTCTGTAGACCAAAAACGGATAGAGGAGTTTGTTAGGCAATTCTTTTTTAACAAATATATATACGCATACATTAATATATTACATAGAAAAATGCAGCATTAAAAGTAATATGGTTAAGATTAAACTTAGAAAAGTAAAAAGACTAGTTGTTAAAACTGGAAGGTGCGTGCCTAATCCTAAACGTGGTTTCCATCAACAAAGTGTTTTCCCCATAACTGCCCGACTGTAGAACTCTGTCCCGCTCGTCTGCTTTCCATCTGACTACAAGATCGTCGTCTTCAAGTCCCACCTAAACAAGTTCTTATTGAACCGTCCTCGTAAATAATATGATCATAGCAAATTTCTAATACGATTACTAATCTACTCTTCCAATGATTACAATACACACATTAACCCTTATCCTCAAGTGGCCTCCGGATCATTATAAGTAGTAACCTCTTGAAAAATTAAATAAATAAAACAGGGTGTTGCATTCTTACACGTTCTGTAGAGGTGCCCAAATGTCGGGAATCTTTCTTCTTTCTTTTTTTTTTTTATTCTTTCCTCGAATCGTTTGCCTTTGGAATTCTCTCCCTGGCTCCTGTTTCCCCGACTGTGCTAATATGCAAAAACATAAATGAAACGTTAACAAACGTTTTGCAATACAACTCCCCATTTAGAATGTCACCTATAAATGTTGGCTCTATCAACATTAGCTCCTTACATCTCTTCGGCAATATACGTTGTCAAGAGTGAATTAAGTAACAAAAATAACCCAATATAATCTAATATTAAAGGTTACTCCCATGCATTACTACCTCCCCCTAATAAAAAATTGACAACAAACAAACATCTACGTCCACCCTCGTTCCCATTACAATATTTTTTCGAGGTGGGGGCAATTGATAGCTAGCAAAGAAGAGCAAAATCAGATAATGCTATTTGACTAAAAAAAATTTTAAAAAGACAAAAGGCCGAATAACGGGACCTGACGTCAGCTATTAGTGACAATCGTACAGCAAAAAAAAAATAAATAAATAAAATAATAGAATAAATAAATAAATAAATAAAAATAAAGCGTCACCAGGTTTTTTTTTTTTATTATTCTCTCTCCATTGTTGTGTGTTGAGTCAGGCTTGTTGTTTCTTCGCCGATGTCACGCCTCACGGACAACATCCGGGTTTCGCTGTTGTCAAGCGAGATTTAGGTCACCCTGCGAAAATAACAACAATAAAAAAAAAATGCCAGCTCGTCCGGTCTGTGCAGCAATGTATGGGCCCCAACTCCATCCACTTACTAACGAGCATGGAGTTGAGGTTTCTTTTGCCTGAAATACGAACATTCTGGTTCACTTGCCCCCAAATTAATTTATGTTCTCGACCGTTTTACAAATCAGACGACAGACACCAGATGGCGTTCTTTTTTTTTTTTTTTTTTGCTGTTGTTTGCTATTGGCCATTATTTTATCGTTGACCGTTATATTTTATTATCTTTTGTGTATATGGGTTTTGTATCATCCGAACCTGCATTTCCGTAACTTTTCTTTTACAAGAGAGTCAGCTTCCCAAGGCCTAAAAGTCACTCGAGGATAAGGGGGTAATGAGTGTAAGATGGTTGGTGTAACAACAGCATAGTGAAAAGTAGTAGTGAAAATTGGGTAGAATTTTATTATTTAAGAAATCGACTCAACAACAACTTCTTTATATTAGGTTTGCAGACGGCCATGTTATAGTCAGTTCGAACGTAGGTCGAAGCACAGTTTCACGGGCGGGCCGTTCACGAGAAAGAATCTTTTTTATGGAATAGGCACAGATAGAGAGTAAGGGAAATTGTTGACAGTGGTTGTAGCTAGACGAGTGCTTGTTGTGAAAATTGTGTGGGGTGGGGTAATAGATTGAAGCTCACTGTGAAAATAACGATACAGAAGAGACAGATTCTAAACGTCTCTTCTCTAAGAAAGAGGTTGCAGGCAGCAGAAAAGGACATCACCTACTAGAATGCGAAGTTGGTTTTGAACCCTATCAAGCCATGAACGGGTGGTCAGGACAGCTAATTCAATCTGTTTCGTATAACGTATCAAAATGCAGGTACGACATCATCTCTATATTGTAATCATAAATTCTAGAATACTATTATCAAGCGATTATTCTTTACTTAATTTTCTATAAATATAACGTAAGGCATGCCTTCACACACACGCGCGCGCGCGCACACACACACACACACACACATATATATATATATATATATATATATATATATATATATATATATATATATATACATGGCCATGCAAGGCCACAGGAGAGACAACTGAAGCAGCAAAACCGACATATATATATATATATATATATATATGTGTGTGTGTGTGTGTGTGTGTGTGTGTGTGTGTGTGTGTGTGTGTGGCGTCCAAAACTAAGGGGCAACATTTTAAAACATAATATTTGTTAGAAATAACAACTGTGAAAAGCTGAAATATATACAACTGGGAGTCGTTATCATCCATAACAACCTACTAAAATTTGAATCATTTGCAAAGCATAGAAAAAGAATGATAACAATTATTTATTTTCAAAATAGGAACGTCCAAAAGTAAGGGACACGATTGAGAAAAACAATGTAAACAACCAAAAAACAATAAGAATTCAAGTACAATCAATATTTAGTAAATGATCCCTTGCTCATCTTCGACTAAAAGAACGAATCCGTTCTTGACAATCCTCGATACTAATAATTAATATTTAGCAAAGGTAAAGCAGCAAATTAATTTTAACGATGTTCATACCAGAACGCTTATACCGAAGTAGGACAAAATGTACTTTTTATTCGTTTTACATAAGTATTTATATGTCGTTACACATTCATGAGCATGTTTCGGTCAGCCAGTTACAGAAAACATCTCTTTACGCTATGCCTCTTATACAAAAGTAGAGGGTCTAGTAAGATGTAACTTCCTGAGCGAAACATGTTTCTGAATGTGTAGCTACATATAAATGCTCATGAAAAAAAAAACAAATAAAAAGTAAGAAGTGTCTTCAATAAATTTCCAGACATTTTCGTGTGAGCGTTTTTATTGATAGTACACACATGAAACTTTAGTCCCCTTCGAATAATCTCTTCCGGTTTAAATGCACTTGTAATGTTTCAACTCCTCAACTCTCTCATAACGAGAAGCTCTAAGGTTTTCCTTAAGCTTAGGGAATAACCAAAAGTCGCATGGAGCGAGATCTGGATTATAAGGACGTTGAGGAACTGTCTTGATGTCAATCCTGGTCAAATAGTCTGTAACAACGATGAAGTTGTGGACTGGTACATTGTCCTGGTGGAAATGCCACTGACCCGATTTGAAGAATCTCTTCCTAAACTCCCTCAAAACATCAGCAGAATAGTCCTTGTTAACTGTCTGTCCAACGGAATCCAGTGCATGTAGATCATGCCTGTGCTGTCAATAAAAGGGATCATCATAACTTCTGTCTGATCTTCTTGGGTCTGGGAGAGCCAGCCTTCATCACAGGTCACTCGAGCATAAAGAAGTGCGGGATCTGAATTAAGCAGATCGACCATCTCCCTGCTGTCATGACAATATATTTCTTTCTGATTTTCTCTGAGCATTTTTGGAACAAAGTTCGCGCAAATCTTTCGCATCTTCAGTTCCTCGTGAATAATTGTATCTAAAACTCTTGTGTTTTGACTTCTTTACTCCTTCCCCACCTCTCATCATCACTCACATACATCCTGCCGTTCTTGCGTTTCTTATGCCACACAAAAGCTGATGCTCATGCAAGATGGTCCAAAAGAATTCTGACGCATTCCATACGTATATGTGGTTTTTCTTCTTAGTTTAAAAGAATTTTATTGCATATCGTCCTTCTAAATTCTTCCCCCGTCCAGATCGTATCAACTGCTATTATCCAGAGATCAGGAGACAGAGTTCCCAGTAAAAGCACGTTGGCTCTCCTAGATCCAAAACGGCCATACAGAGCGCATCTAACAAGAAACTTGTGGTGACCCCACCTTTTTTCGGCATGATCTATATGAACTGGACAGACAGTCAACAGGGAATAATATTTTGATAAATTAAGGGAGTTCAGGAAGAGATTCTGTCTGAATAGGCCAGCACTCCACCAGGACAATGCGCCAGTCCACAACTCCATCCTTGTCACAGACTATTTGGTGAAGATTGACCATCAAGACATTTCCTCGCAGCCCCTATAGCCCTACCTCGCTCCATGCGACTATTGATTATTTCCTAAGATCAAGGAAAACCTTAGAAGCTATCGTCATGAGACAATTGTGTATATGAAAGAGGATGTGAGAAGGGTCATTGACACGCTCATACAAGAGGGCATTCATTGGGCCTTACAGAAGTTCTTGGAACGGTACAACAAGTGCATTGCAGCCAGAGGAGATTACTTGGAAGTAGACTAGAGTTACATGTATGTACTATCAATAAAAGTGGGCATTCAAAAAAATCAGGAAACTTATTAAAGACACCTTATACTTATCGTTTATAAGTTGTTGTTTTTTTTATATTGAAGTAGTGTTTTTAAGTTTCTTACATTAAGTAGCTCTGTGCCTTCTCTGGGGCGGTTTACATAAAAATGTACCCATCTACCTTACATTATCATAAGTAAACATTCATGCCAGACCTTGTCGAATGCTTTGGATTGATACAGGCGCTACCACCTTAGCAAATGCGTCCCGAGATGCCCTTTAAGTATATCTGTGATTGAACAGCCTTATTTAATTTCATAATATTCTTTAGAAAGAAGTTTAACATTAGCGAGGTAATAGACTATTTTGCGATTGAATATTTAACTAAACTTGATCCGTATATTTATCTTATGTTAATAGTATTAATGCTCATTTAAATTAGTAACGCTTTAAGGAAGAAGTGTTGGCTAATTAGTAAAAATAAAATATAATCCAAATAAGCTATATCGAATAAATAATTAGAATTAGAATCAGCCACTTATTCCTCATGCACTTAACTTTATCTAAGATATAAACCATTCGGATAAACCCAAAGTCATTCAATATTACTTTTCATATATTTATTTTCTTTAGTCATGTTTTTATTTGGCTCTTTGAAATTGTATTCTCTCTGGGGCCTTTGAGGGACGCTTTATTTGGGCATACTTTGTAGTCAGCCTATTGTTGGTTAAGTGAGTCACTGTTTAGATGGTTAGTTTGTCACGTGCTGTGAAACACAGGTGAGTGTTTCTTTCTTTTTTTTTTTGTATTTGTAAGAGGTCGATTGACGTACGTGACGAATGATTGGTTTTTATGGTGTGGCCGGGCGAATAGTAGTTAAACGGCAAACACAACCCGACAAATAAATAGGTAACTGCATAGGTGCGTAGATAAAAATACATCACGAAACAAACATCTCGAAAAATATGTAATTTATTAGATCACTGATTCATCTCGGATTTAATTCTCTCAGTTAGGAATATTTGAGCTTGAAAGGCCAATTTAATATTGATAAATGTAAAATGAAATATAAAATCACAGGATGGAAAGATAAATTGTCGCGCTAAAGAAGACGACATGATTCCATTTCCGTCTGATGAAAACCGGTTTCTTTTTTCTTTCTTTTTTGTGTGTGTGTGTTGCGGACCATCTTCTAGTTGGCCACTTGTGTGCAAATCCAAAGAGCGAGTGAAGCATTATGTCATGTTTGAAAGTGACACAATATTCAACAAGCGAGAGCAAAGATTCGCCGCTGCATAACTCATACTTTTACCGATTCCAGTTATGACAACAGGGTCATTGCCAGCACTCTCAAAATGCATCGCTCGATTGCCACGAATAACAATTTCCGGGCACGGTTATAGTTTTTGGTGAAGTTTCAAGCCATCTCACAATTTCGAAGTCGGCTAGAAAGTCAACACAAAAATTTACCTGGATGTGATGAAGAGTGTGGTGACCCTCTGGTGAAAATAGGTGGCAGCTAACAGACCTGGATGGCGCAGTAAAACTTGGCGCTGGTCCACGTTCAAAGAGACCTAGGCTTGGCTTCTCACTGACCCCTCCTTACCCAACCTGAACTCGCCGGACTACTTCGTTTTATCATACGTCGAGAAACTCACCAGCATTACCTCCCACAACACCAAAGCCAGCCTGATCAACACCATCCGCCGAGTATTCGTCGAGCTCCCGCTGGCGATAGTTGAAAGGACATGCTCCCAGTTCCGACCAGTATCGATTCGGAGATTGAGGTTGAAGACGGCTACATTGAATAGGTGTCAGCTTTACTACATAATCAAGTTACCTGAATTGATTATTTCAATAAAAGTTTAGAAATAAAAATGTCCGCTTTCTCTCTGTCTATCCGACTCTCTCTCTCTCTCTCTCTCTCTCTCCCTCTCTTTATATATATATATATGAAGAGAGAGAGATATACATATAGATATTTGGCACTCATGCAGAGAGTGTTCCGCGCTGAAATAATAATCTTATTATTTAAAAAGCCATTCTTAACATGGAGAGGGAGGGTGTTTTGTACCTATTCTGTACTTTAACCTTACAATTGAATATTAAAAAAAACACATAATAAAACTTTAATTAAACGTGGAAATACGATTTTAAAAATAGTGCGGATCACTCTCTGCATTAGCACCAGTTATTTATTAAGCGCAATTTTCTGTGTATACGTTTGTATGTACAGCTAAAAGTTAAATAAGTCTATCCAAAGACACAAAATGTTTATATTTTCTTGATCGGTGTTACCTCGGATTTAAAATATCTAAAAATAAACCAAAATTATTCATTCTTTAGCAGTAAGTTGAATCAGAGGAATAGTCAGCCATTTTTAATGTTATATATTATATAAAAGAGAAGTGAAAGAAGAAATGGGCAAGAGGGGTTTGGGAAAACGGGTGAAGTGGAAAGAGAGAATATAGAGAGACGTGTGTAGGGAAGTATATATCAGGTTAGTGCAAAAATAATATCGTTTTTCACATGTGTTAATTTATGTATGATTCTGAATTAATTCATTAATAGATATGGCCATGTTAAACATCATTTTGAATCGCGTTTTTCGCTTTATCGAATAATGTTATACTCTACCGTACTCAATATCTTCGTTCATTTTTCGCAGGCTTTTCAACAGCATGGACAACTTTAAAATCCGCACGATTTCCTTGTTTCAGTTCAAACTAGGCCGAAACAGCTCGTGATATTAATGATGCGTTTGGCACAGGAACCACTAATGAACGTGTGGCACAACGCTGGTTCAAGAAATTTCGCAATCGTGATGAGAGCCTCGAAGAAGACGGTCGCGGCCAACTGACTGTGGTTGATAACGAACATTTGAAAGCTTTAATTGAAGCCGATTCTCGCAAAACCACACGAGAAGTTGCTGTTGCACACGAGATCGACCACTTAAAAGTCGTTCGCCATTCAAACAAATAGGGAAGTCAAAAAAGTTTGATAAATGGGTGCCGCATTAATTGAATGATAATAAAAAAATTGTCGTCTTGAGATGTCTTCTACGTTCTTTCTGCGCGACCAAAACGACTCAATTCTCGAGCGGACTGTGACGTGTGATGATAAGTAGATCCTCTACGACAACCGGCGACGTTCGGCATTGTGGTTGGATGCCGGGGAAACTCCACAACACTTCTCGAATCCGAAATTGCACCAAAACAATTTTAGTGACTGTTTGGTGGTCTGCGGCCGGTCTGATCCATAACAGTTTCCTTATTAAGGTAAAACGATCACAACGGAGAAGTGCTGCAAATAAAGTGACGAAATTTACCAGATGTTCGATCGTATGTGGCGGAGATTAGTCAATATTAAGGGACCAATTCTTCTCCATGACAACGCTCGCTGCAGAAGCTGAATGAATTGGGCTACGAGACTCTGCCTCATCCGCCACATTCACCAGACATCTTGTTCACCGATTATCACATTTTCAAGCATCTCGATCCCTTCCTGTGCGAAAGATGCTTCAAAAGCCGAGATGATGCCGAATCGGCCTTCAATTATTTCATCGCTTCTAGAACCCCTGATTTCTATGCTAATGGGATAAATAAACTTGCGTCTTGTTGGAAAAAAATCTGTCGATGCTAACGGTTTTATTTCGATTAATAAAGTTCATTATGAAATTAGTTAAGATCTTTCGAAGTTGAACGTCAAACGACGAGATTATTTTTGCACCAACCTAATACATAAAAGTTTTCATATAAACATATTACACACAGTTTTATGTCTTTATATATGTGCCAGTACCAATGATGAATTCGACTCTCCGGGGGCTAGCATACCTTTCTGACAAACCAGTCAAATGAAGAGTTTAGCTATATTAAATTCCAGTTGGACTGCAACTTGATTGCATTTTTACATACGGATTATCAAACAGGACTTATGGACTCTATAGCAACTTTTTATTTTTGTCTCTCACCTAATTATGACCGGAATAAAACTATTTCTAAGTACTTTCTGCGTTAATCTGTCTTTCGGTAACTTGATATGGCGGAAGCAATTAAATTTGTGCTAAGTCTAGGTAGACGTTATATTGACACAGTTAATCTGGTAGCACACTCGAGAAGATAAAGTTATCCTGAAAAGGTATTATATGCTTTTTATAGGAAACGCCTAAGATATGTTATATATGTATATAATGGCTACCAACAGGTTAGACAATTATAACCATATGTGGTGCATGTAGAATTTAAATTGAATATGAATTCAGAAAAAAATGCTATATACATTTATACAAAATCTTGAGGAATGTAGTTTTATACCATTTTATGTTCTTTTAAACAAAGATCAAGATATAATGCTTCTAAACCTAATGTCTAAATCCCTCATTACAATTTTCATCAAAATCAATAAAATTTTATCCTCAAAGTGTTCAATATTTAAAGCTAAAGCGGAAGTGATCTTAAAGGAATATTGAAATGCAGGGAATTTTGTTAAATTGTTTCGTAATGACTATAGATAAAATACAATACAAATTTTAAATAATTGGATTTTCTAAATGTGTTCTATTCCTGTATTATGCCGCTTTAAAACCTTTTTTCAATTTTTTTAAAAGAAACTTGAATTTGAAGAAACTAGGTCTAATGCCTATTGTTTAGATTCGCAAAAGTCGGTCTGAAATTCCACAACGGAAATCACATTTAACTCACTTACATAAAACTAAATATAGTCTAAATTACAGACCCTTTCGCCTATAAGTTAACAAAGTTATAATTCCATTATTTAGATGAAACAAATACTCAGTTATTTAAAGTACTAGCGGCTGCGCTGCATAAGCACACATAATGCCGAATCAAACACTAAATCGTATACATTCAACATCAAGTACACTCAACATCGTCTTACCATCAACGCTGACCCTGTGGACTCGGAGTATGGAACATTCCCATATGCACAAAATAAAAATACCCTAACTAAGGGTAAGGATAATGAGTAAACGTTGGATAAAATGATGGTTAAAATTATTACCAGTTTGCCAGGATTCGAATTTGGAATCTCCTGCTCCGTCGCCAGACGCGTTATCAACTGTGCCATAAGCCCTGTTCGTATGCCGTAAGATGTTACCGCGACTGTATACAGACACTGCTAAATTCCGTTTGTATGGGCAGGTAACTTTTTCGAAAATTGCACGGAATGGTCCCAAACCCCTATTTCTGGCTTTTGTGTGACTCGGCATTGTTCGTTACGAACCTTATATAGATAACAACAATTTAGGGACTCACACCTTCCAAAGGAAAAAAAAAGAATTTTTCAATTCGGTGCATCCGTTCGAAAGTGTTTTGGTATATATATATATATATATATATATATATATATATATATATATATATATATATATATATAGGTCATTAGGTCATTATATTATTACCTGTTGTACCCTGCCACGCGTTGCTATGGCTAAATTTAGCGCAATGGAAAAATATCCAAAAAGAGAAAATGCATGTTTCTTATATGATTAATTTCCCAGTACGTGTGGATACACAATGTTTTATTGTTCCATTTTCTAAGATTTTTTTGTTTGCTGACTCTTGAACACGAAATATATATTGCCCATGTACGAGACAATCAGTGTGTAGATGTAAGCCACACAACTGTAAAGATTATCCCCGAGCTTTGTTGATGATGATTGCAAACGACAATCAAATTGGAAAGTGCAAGTAAAACAGCGTATTCGGTGGAATCATAGGAATGCGTGGAATGAAGATATCTTAACCTCTGAAAGGTCCTGTTAGAATTGTTGCTTCTTTGATCTTGTTCATTAATTTTCTTATTGTTAGCCAAGTGCCATTACAAAGCTTGATTTAGTATATATTTGTCAACATGAAAATTAGTACACCAGTTTTCAATTGCAGTACATGCGGTTGAATTCCTAGCAAATCTTGTGAATTTAAAAATTCTGTTCAATAATTAACCACTTCATCTGTTTCTACAACCGTGTTGATGGGCTTGTGTATGTTACTACTTCACTTGGAATCTTAAGCTGAGTAATATCATTAAGTTCATGTGCGTCTTTGTATTGAGCTCAAGAATAGCCTGTTAACTCAGCCAACTGAAATTAATTTTAATATCTAGAAAAACGTTTTTTACCAACTCTTCTATTGATGTAACTAAATGACAGAAGTTAAGAGTCAACGAAATTCACCCTTAACTCGGATCAGCTGGCATTTTACCATACCCACTTTCTCACAATTGATGCGAAAAGTTATCTGCTGATCGAGCGTTCTGCAACTGGACATGCATATATTGAGTTAAGTTTAATGTCTTTACATGGCGTCAAGAAGTATAGTATTTGACGTAAGTATTTGTTTCATCTTCTGGTGTTGATTGAGGAATTACAAGTAACGCTTGTCTGAAATCTCTTGCAAGCAATATTACTGCATTCCCAAATGGTCTGAAATTGCCACACAAATCTTGCAAGGATCATCAAGAACCTCAAGTGATTTTTGTGTGCCATTGTGCATTCATCCCAAACAATAAGTTTGCATTTCTGCAATATTTTTCCCATGCTGGATATTTTGAAGAAATTGGACATGGATGTTTTGAAAAATTGAATGTTTAATAGTGATGTCAAAGCAGAAAGAGTAGTTCTTCTACTTGCTAGTAAGTTCGCAACTATTCCGAATGCGGCAAGAGCTAAGGCTATGTCATTTTGTCATCAAATAGCTGCCAAAACGAATTTAATTAGAAAGGTGTTACCAGTTCCTCTTGGTGGTGTTTAAAGTAGCAGTAATTTCCAAATAACTTCTATTTTCACAGTAAGTAAATTAAGTGACTAAAACAGGATTTATCCATGTTTTCACAATGTCTTATTCACTGTAATTAATTTAGGTGACAAAAATAGGATTGTTTCATGTTTTAACAATACCCTATAAACTGTAATTACTTTAGGAGACTAAAATAGGATGAAGGATTAGAGATGGATGGATAGAGAGAAAGATAGCTAGGGATAGAAAAAGAGAAAGAAAGGGAGATAGAGAAAGACATAAAGGATTAAGAGATAGAGACAGAAAGAGGGGGAGGGAGAGACAGAGAGGGAGAGCGACAGAGGAAGAGAAGGAAAGAGAGAGAGGTGAGGAATAATGGCTAAGATCAAAGTGTAGTATCTGTTCTTATCAGATTAATATCTAATAGGCCCCTCGCATGGAGGGATCACGATATTAAACTAATTTTTTGTGACCTCGGTCAAGGTTTAGGAGCTTGCTCCCTCTTTTCCACGGGTTGGCCTGGTATTGCACTTTTTTTTGTCTTGGGAGTTGGAGCAAATCGCTCAGGACCGTGGACGTTGGTGGGCAGATGCGGATGGCTTATGCCCCACCAGGGCTCAAAGAGAGATGGAAAGGGTGATGGAGAGAAAAAGTTAAGGAAGATATGGATGGAGAGAGAAAAAAAGACAGAGGAAGAAAGAAAGGAAGAAAGTGACAGAAACTGAGGGTGAACTAAACTTCGCCGTTTTCGTCCTCAGTAGAGGAGAACTCCTTGTAGACTGAGGCAAATTTTATTTTTTTCCTATCCTGTGTACCCCTTTTTGTGGAGTCGAGTTTTCCACACATTAAGAACCAACCGGTACTTGTGAAAAATTTGAACAAGACGTACCTAACTGACTGCTCGGCTTTGCTCGAAACATGACATCAACTACGGCTTTCGCCGAGTGTCGCTGATTATCAAAGCCTAACAAGGCTACTCAAGGAAAATACGAAAGAAAACATGTAAAATCAACAGAAAATAATAAACAAAAATATAACAAATTAAAAAGAAACAACGACTTACCGTCTGTTTTATTCTTGTAAACATTGCTAAAAGAAAAAAAGTTTTGTTTTGTTTTTGTTTTGTTTTTTGTTTTTTGCACGTGTAAAATCACAATCGTTAGTTTTCGGCGTTTAAAAATGGTCGACTTTCGTTGAAAAGAAACGATATCGAATAATTTTTTTTTTTTAATATTGTAATATTTGGTAATTTAGAATATATAAAAACACGCTTTGATTAGATAAAAACGTTATGTCGATATAAACGCAATGTCGAGGAAATAGCTTCAGTGCTTTTTTTAGTTTATCGATTACGAACAAACATACATTTCACATTTTTATTTATATAGACTTATTCATACGAACAAACATACATTTTACATTTTTATTTATATAGACTTATTCATATTTATATCAAGCGACATATGTAATAAAAATGCAAATCAAAACATGTTCTTTCTGGAAACTGATTTTATCTTAATTGTTGCATATTATGAACTTCATAATCTCTGTGATCATCTTGTTATTATAATTTAAGCATAACCAGTTATTTTAAGCGTTTTATTTTCTATAACTTACTAACTTTCTTTCAATAAAATCATTAACTATTATAACTTATAACTATTTATTTATTTGATGACTGTTATCCTCATCTTCATGGTCTTTGTTTCACCACGTTTCTGCCAACTATTCCTCCGGCCTTCTTCAGGTGGTTAACCGCATTAACTGCATCTTTTAACTGTATCCTCAGTAATTACTGCCTTCCATAATTATTGTTGTTTAACCACGTTTTCGCCAACTAATCCTCTGGGCAGGATTGAAACTGTTATCTTCAGACAATGCTTACCGGGAACTGTAGAGATTCAACGCCTTTATCCACTGCGCCACGATTTGGTTTTTAGATCTTATAAATCAAAGTGTTCGTTCTTATCTGGGCTCCCATTGTCGAATGGTATCTGTATCGAATGGTATTATATAATTTTTATTAGAATGCTTTGAGATGAGTGATTTTTATATTTATTTATTTATTTTATTTGCGGTGTTTTATCTTTATCTTTATAGTTTTCTTCTGAAGAAGGCCAGAGGAATAGTTGGCCGAAACTTAGTGAAACAACAGCAACTATAAAGAGGAGCATAACAGTCCGTGAATAAAAAAATAAATATACAAATTACTCATCACAACGTATTCGAATGAAAAAGCTAGATATTTTGTTTTAAAATAATACTGACTTGGATTATTATGATGTATTAAATTTATTTTTAACCATTTATTTATTTATACACCCATAATATTTTTTGTATTGATATTCATATTAAAAACCTTTTTTTATTTGTTTAAAAAGAAAATACAACTTTGTTATACATGGGCCATGGAATTGCATTCATCTGCAAAAGACTGTGGAACTCTCTTCCGTTTGCCTGTTTCCCACCTGTCTACAACCTGTATGTCTTGAAATCCAACATAAACAAATTCCTGACAAACCGCCCCTTCAGTAAGACACTCTATCAAATCTTCAATACTAATGATTACTACAATACTATCTGATTGACTACTGTACACAAAATAACCCTTATCCCTGAGTGGCCTCCGGGCCTTGATAAGTGGTGACCCCCATCTAAAAAAAAATCTAGCTAATTTGCATATTCTCTTAAACATTCGTTTTAATTAATTTCCTATTAATTTTTCGGTGTTCTCATAATACGATCGTCTAGAGTTAACTATTACGTGTAATTATGTTCATGCATATATTCTACATGATTTATACTTGCGTATTATTGTATTTATTTGCTTCCCCACCAAAGCAAATTAGGCACAAGGCCGTTTTTAATGTGGGGTAAGAAAGCTCCCCTAAAAGTAGTCAAAAAGGGGGCACTCTGGTTACCAAAAATAATTGTCCCAGTATAGAGGATTTTCCCTCCATTGACTGTTACAAATTATCTTAAGTACAGTATCTGCAGAACAGATACTACACTTTCATCCCGACCCGAAGGCCAAGAACAACAGAAAAAAGGCGAGCCTTGCGTAAAATACATATAGTAAACACAAAACTCTATATATATTTATGCATGCGAATATATTTTTCTTAAAATAATATTTGCCTGCCAATCTCCTCCGTCAGTTTTTGGTCTACATACATGAAACTTTATATATAGGGTGTTCGAGCCCATGCGAAACTTTATATTTGTATTTTAGCCGGGTAGAATCGGTGCAAGAATGTGAAAATATTTTAAAAAATGGAATTTGCCAGGTGAACGCCGAACAACGGCATTTCGAATATGCATGCGTAAGGTAATAGCTATTTGTTCATGTCTTAATTTTTAACCTTGCAGCAAGCGTATCTTCATAGCCCAGGCATTAATGTCAAAAGAGAAGTAGATCGTAAGCTAACCGTTTTGGTTTCGATTCTCCGTGGTGACGTATGAGTTATTATTTTGTTAAACTTTATAAATCATTACTATATATTGGGTCCAATATAATAATATAATAATAAATCCGAAATCTGCATTTATTAAAATATCATATTGAATCGTATTTTACGAGCGGGCAATGCCGGGCGGTCTCCTAGTAATATATATAATGTTATCTTGTCGGATATTTTAGAGGTCCAACCTCCATCGCCGTGTATCGAACATATTAATAGTTGATTATATTAAGCTAACCAGTCTTCATTTTTCTTCTAGCGTGTTATTTGCAAAAAAAAGAATACATTTTGCTTTGTTTTTTATGGAAAAATCTATTCCAGTTACGTAAAATTGTTACAGTGGAAATCAATTTAAATGACATGAGAAACTGTTTGATATTCTTTTTTTTTTTTTCTCACGGAGGCAGAGTTAGAAACAGGGACGAGTTTTAATGTTGGGAAATACAGCTTCTCAAAAGATACAGTTTGGATTAGAATAAAAAAAAAATAAATAAAATTACCTTAGTCTAGAACGATTTCTCTTTCACTAACCGCAAATAGAAGAGAACGTGTAAACAGCTACTACACTTTATTCCTAACCAAGAAAGCCAAGAGAAAAACTGATTAGATCACATAGAGTGGGGAAAAAACGGCTCCCCACGTTTGGGAGAGTACAAAGAAGCCTGATAACGAAATAGTGTGCATTTCTTGGAAGACATTTCTGAGGCAATAATCTCCTAACAGAGGAGTCAGTAACGCCTGGGAGCGGACATCTACTAGGAACAAGCCAAAACATTCCTTATTTTGACAAAAATGGGTGTGATGGTACTTTTAAGGTTTCGATATGACCAGCCTGGATGACTTTAGAGACGGGCTTCAGAAAATCTATGTAAATAGATATGTGTATGTGTGAACTTAAATTTAATTTTTTTTTACCCACGTCAATTAAACCGGCCCTGCCCAATCGCCCTCTCTTTCTCTCTCTCTCTCTGCCTCTCTCTGTCTCTCTCTCTCCCTCCTTCCCTCCCTTAGGTAAATGCTGGGAGTCTGAAAATTATAAGTCGTGAACTCTTAACATTATCAGTTTTCCCCAACCCTCAAATCTCTTATCCCACCCATATTGCCCCTCCCCTTCATAGTCCCACTTCACAGCTATGTCCCTAAAACATTGCAGTTACCAGCGCAAAGTCAGTAAACACAGCTGGGTCAGTGAAAGGTTAAGCCTCGTTCTTTACTTCTGTCCTATCGTCGTTCGGTTTTACGGTTTGAGACCCCCCCCTTGAATTCCTGTTGGCCGAGATGAAAGAGAAGAAATAAAAAGAGTTTTAATTTCTAAAAAAAAAAAGAAAAGAAAGAAAGAAAACTGGTTTTATTTTGTCCCGTTTACGTGCTCTCTTTTTACGTTTGACGGTTTCGTCAATTCAAATCGTTACCCTTTGCTTAAAACAACCAGAAATAGATTGTTTCTCATTATGTGCTTTATTATTTAAAAAACAAAACAAAAAAAAAGTGGACCATGCATGGTCCTCCGTGAGTGCACAGTGGCATAAAAATGACTTAACTTCATCATTTGCCTCCCTCAATTTTTTTTAAATTCAATTTTCACCCCAAACAAGGCACAGTTCCACTTGGAAGTAGGGGAGGGGGCTACTATCGGGGACATAAGTTGCAGGGGTATTATGAAGAGAGATGAGTAGCAAGATGTCTGTTCACATTACATTCGAACTTCTGCATGTCAGTACAGTTGGGAAAGCAGAATTCCGGAAGGGAGTTCCAAAATCTAGCAGTTCTGGGGAAGAAATTATTGGAGTAGAAGGCCTTCTTACACCTAGTGAAGGGGAGGTATTTTGCTGCTTGTCGGGTTTGTACAAGTGCTTGTAGTTCGTCAGAGCATTCACCATTAAAGTAATTATAGAACAGGCAGTGGGATGCAACATTTCGTCGATGGGACAGCCCCTAAAAGCCCCCAAGGCTTTGACATATTTGAATTTGAGTTCAGCACCATGCAAAACTGCTAAATAGACATGCACAGAAAATTTTGGGAAAATAGGGTAAAACACTCCCCAAAATGGAGTAATTTTATTAGCCCTAAAAGAGCTCCTGGGGCACACCCATGAATTATCGCGAAGTACAGACAAACAAAATTATACAGAAATCAGTTAGGTACAACTTTTCAGAAAATTTTATAAAAATCCAAGACATCAATTTTTTTTTCTTTTTAATAAGAACAAAACGGTCAATTATAGCCATTTTAACCCGAAAGGCATCCCTAGGGAGACAACTGGAGTTTTCCCGGAAAATCCGTTCTGTTACTTTTTTACTGATACCATGTTTAATGTTTGTGCAAAATTTCAAAAAATCCCAAGGGGTAGTTATTGAGAAAAGTGCGAACATATGAACGGACGAACGGACAAGAGTGCATTTATAGGTCCATATAAAACTTTATAGTGTAAAGGGTCGGCATAAAGAAAGTCCGCACTTGTGATTTTTTCAAAAACTGCATGTAGGATAATGCTCCCATTCACATAGCTGGCAATGTCAAGAGGTTCCTGGAAGAGCATGCCATTCCGTGTTGGGATTGGCCTGCACAATCTCCAGACCATAATCCTATCGAAAACGTATGGCATTACATCAAGCAACAGCTACGCAATGATAAAATCTCAAATTTGGAAGAACTTTGGACAAAAATTAAAGAAAAGTGGGATGCCCTTTCCCCGGAGTATTGCTGCAGTCTAATTCAAGGAATTCCCAAAATATTTCAGGGTGTCAAATTGCAGAAGGCCTATGCTACTAAATATTAACTAGTTCATTATGTTCCTGTTGTATTTATGTTGCATTAATGTCCTAAAGTTACATTTAAATAACAATTTTCCATTGTCGGACTTTCTTTTTGCCTCCTCAATTTGAAGTTATCTTTAAATTGACGTGAACACTAGAATATTTCAATTATATTTCATCCTGAGCGAAAAGGATGTATTCCAAAAATCTAAATTAAATGATCAAATAATTTTTTTTAACGAATAAAAAATGTTTTAGCCATTAATGAAATTTCGACAGTATTATAACATGGACAAATAATGCACCTGAACAATCGGCACTCCTTTTACAAATGTATTTCTTTCTGTCTTTTTGCAACTGTTTCTGCGGATTATTTCACAATTATTGACATGGATCCACGTGTAATTGCTTTAAAAAGGTACTTTTGCATTTAACGACCCGCGCTAAATTCGTTATCATTTAGAAACCTATTATATAACATGAGGACGGGGGAGTTTAGTAACTATTCCGTACTCTCATCTAACAACTTAATAAAAAAAGATATCGTAAAACTTGAATTTAACATGAAAATACTATTTAAAAATAACGCGGGTCGTTAAATGCAAAAGAGCCTTACAAAAATAAATAAATAATGATGATAATGATGATGATGACGGAGTAGTGCGACAGACCGAAATTTTTTCAAAGTGAAAAGTTGCAAAAGAAATCAAAATAATAATGATAATAGGGGGGGGGTGCTGAAGGAGCCAACATGAAAACGTGGTCGTAAATCGATAGTAATAATTGGGGATCGATTTACTAGAACGTAGTATGTGAAACTGAACGCCCCTTCTAAATCTTTAAGTATTGATTTTCCCCCCCATGTTTTATAATCTGGTAGCTTAGTGTCCAATCGATAATAATCCGCAGAAATAGGTTAAAAAGAGTCAAAAGAAATGTAAGGGGGTGCCGATTGTTCAGATGCACCCTATTAATTATTGTTGAGTTATCTCCCTTTGATACTTAACAGTTATTCTCAGATATTTATAAAATGTGATTTAGCTAACATGGCCAAAGACGGCATATTCGGAGTCGGCCATGTTTTTGTCGGTTTACCTTACCAAATCGACACTGTTCCTTTTTTGAACCGAATAAAAGCTTTATAACACGTTTAAACGCACAAAACTTATCCAAGTAGAGAAAAGAGAAATTTATCTTGCTTTTGATAACATTTATTTGGGAGCTTCTACAGAAGTGGGACGAGATTTTCGAAAATTATAAAAGGGAAGTTCATATAAAACAATGTTATCTACGTATTCCTCGTATTTTTAAGATTATTATATCAAAAAATTACAAAAATCGATAAGATAGAAATTTTTTTTATTAAAGAAAATAAAACTAGAATTTGATGAAAACGATCGTAAAACACAGGAGAGTTTAAGAGGGAGGTAATTTTCCGTTAAAATTAAACAAAGATGACGGCAATTTTTCACCTGCTCACACGATTAAAGTTCTTTTTTTTATTTTAATAATTCAGGTAATTTCGACTGCATAATTTGTAAGTAACTTATTAGAATTGACAAAAAATCGGTTGAAACTATTGTTTTTATCTGAAAACTCTATGCATCGACTAGAAAATCTCGTTTCAATAGTGTAGAAGTACCTTTATTTGTTATATATTTACATTTTTTACGCTTTTGTTCGTTTGCTGGCTTCTCTGTTAAATACCCAGATTTTATATTCTACACTAGATATTAGATTAAATATCACTTTATGCATTCAACTATTTCGTATTATCTACCCTGATAATGATTATTCCGAGGGCTAGAATAGGAAAAATATTTTCTTTCTGCTGTGAAAACTGGACAAGATATTTTTTTAGCAAAATCAAGGAGGAATTAGAGGTAAAAGAAAATGACCAATGAGAATGGTCAATGTGTTTTTATATATTTATTTATTGGCTTTCCTTCTTCTTTTGATATTCAAGGAGGGGGAGAGAAATAGCAATTCAGTATACAGATAAAATGTTGAGCACATTCCAGTTCAATGGGCCGTAGCTACCACTTCTCTTTCCTTTGGGTTTAAAATAAAGGACAGGGCAATTTCTTTCTTTCTGTTTTTTCTTTTTTTTTTTTTCACTTTACTGAATGCTTATCCGGATAGGCAATACTACAATCAAAGTTTCGGGATGGATAAGGGTGTTATGAACTTGTGTGGTTTTATCTGCTGGACAAAAGAGTAGAACAGTAAGAATAGTGGCGATGAAAATAGTGGCCTGTAAAAATAGGAAAGATATGGGAGGAGGTACTCGAAAGTAGAGTGGAAACCTAGTGACAAATATGTTTAAGATGTGAGGAAAGATAAGAGGGGGTTAAGTATGAATTAATTATCCATATTTAACGCTCGTCGTCTTATACATACGCATGCACACACACACATATACATATATACACATATATAGTATGTGTGTGGAGTGGAGTGGTGATTGTAATGTCATTTATAAAATAGTACACGATAACGAGTAGAGCCATTGGAGTGCATATATCTTCATTATTACAAACATTTATTTGCTACATATATGCACACATGCTTCAGCTGCGATCTTGTTCAAAACTCAGCTTTTTCAGTAATACAAAGCAAGGTCGAGGGAAGCTGAATTTCTAACGATATTGCATATGAAACATGCCTGTATACACACACACACACCCATATATATATATATATATATATATATATACATATATATATATATATTACAATAGAAAAATGCGAGCATGAAAAGTAATATGGTTAAGCTTAAACATGAAAATGTAAAGGACTAGTTGTTAAAACTGGAAAAGAAAAGGACAAGATATTCTAGTAAAAATATAATAAATTTATAACTTAAAATATTGCCGCATTAAGAATTGATTATATAATGTTATAAGTTGAAAAAAAAAATCTTAATGATGCAATATTCTAAGTGATAAGTTTATTATTTTTTACTAGAATATCTTGTTCTTTTCTATTCCAGTTTTAACAACTAGTCTGGTTAAGCTTAAACATGGAAAAGTAAACTTTTCCATGTTTAAACTTAACCAGATTACTTTTCATGCTCGCATTTTTCTATTGTAATCCATGATTTTTCTAGGCTTCCAATAAATTCATTTGTTCTTTGTTTAATTTCAGTCTTACTTTTTTTAGCCCCCGTAAACGCATCACTCATCAGCTTTCAATAACATTCCCCAATTATCTCCCTTTCATGCTTTCATTCTCTCTGTTTAACTTGTTACTTCTATTTTCGCGACAGCAGTGAATTAGTAGCAACAGTAATCGCTGAAGTGACTTGATTGCTATGGAAACCATTCATAAACATTCATAAACAGCGTTGCGTACATCCTTACATATTTTTACGGTTTTGAACACCAGAAAATTCATCATAACTTTTGTTTTACTGAACGATATTCAATTGAAAAATGTTTTTCACAATATAGATGAGAATGTGATCAATAAACTGTAATAATTATTTGATATTTGGTCGAAAAATGAATGAGCAGTGAAGCTTTAAAGCAGTTCTAAACGATAGTATTTATTTTACATTTTGTGTGACTTAACTCAAACGTTACCCCTAAGCTAATTATTACACTAATTATAATCGTAAACATACACTAACTTCATTTTAATCTTAATTATAATGTAACCTTAACCTATACCGAACCATCGACGCAATAGGACAAATATCTTAATCTCTACAATTATATAAAAGTCACTTTGGGTGTGCGTGTGTGTACGTGTGTGACTTCTTTCTTCATATGGTAAAAATGGCTGAGCCCATCTTTTTCAAATTCAGCCTCTGTCCCATCGACGAAATGTAGCATCCCTCTGCCTGTTCTGCAAGCACTTTCACGGTGAATGCCCCAACGAACTGCAAGCACTTGTACCTCCTCGACGTAAATACTCCCGACAAACCAAATAAGCAGCTAAATCCCACCCCTTCACAGGAGAGATCTCTAGATGTAAGAGAGACTTCTACTCCAGTAGTTTCTTTCCTAGAACCGCTAGACTTTGGAACTCCCTGCCAGGTTCCTGCTTCCTCAACTGTACTGACATGCAGAAGTTCAAGTGTAACATAAACCGACATCTTACTGCCCAACTCCCCACATAGTAATACTGTAGCTTGTGTCCATGATAGTAGCCCCATACATCAAAGTGGCAATGTTCCTTGTTTGGGGGTGAAAATGTAATAAAAAATAAAAAATTAAAAAAATTCACACGAAATAATTTTTATGTTTGCCAATGTTCGATAGGTTTTATATAGAAATTCATCCGATAAGATCGAAGAAATCCGATCTTGAGAAATCTTTCTCTTCTCATAGATTAAAAGAATTTTCCCAGATCAATATTTTATGTTACACCGGCCAATGTTACACCGGTGAAATTGAAAATAATCTCCTGTAAAAATTCTTCTTTTGACCTATAAGAGAAGAAAACTATTTTTAAGATCGTCAAGCCCAAATATCAACTGACATGATATGGCAAACAAACACAGACAAAATTTGATGAACAACATTATCATTATTATTTTTAATTTTAATTTTATTTTATTTATTTATGTTTTGCGAATTAGTCCACCGAGTAAATCATTCCTCGTAATATATAATATTAAATAGAGGATTCATTCTATAATCATATATACCCAATATCATGTTTAAGCGTATTGTACGACGGGGCAATGACGGGCGTCACGCTAGTATGGCATGAAAGTAACATTAGAGCATGTATGCGCACTGCTCCTTGTTAAAGTGAATTTAATTTCTTTCTTTCTTTTTATTAAAATTCATTTTGTTTCTATTATAGAGTAGAAGCTTGTAACATTTTCCATAAAGCAGTGCGATAATAGCAACCTTTTCAAAGTGAGTCGAAAACCGGCCGGTATTTTCCGAACAATATAGTTCTAGGCAGGATCAACGTTATTTGACCTCCTTGATCCGACAACAAGCATTCTTTCAATGTAATCCGGCCGTAAGTTAAAGCGAGTAAATCCAGAGTTAAAAAAAAAAAAAAAACTGGGCGGAGAACTGAAAAGAAAAAAAAAGAGGCGATAATGGGTGTGGAAAAGGAAGATTTGCCGATAAAATAAGGAATAAAGGATTTATGCTCAACGCCTGTGCTGATAAAAATGGCGGCAACACGAATTTGACAACCAATTAAATGTAGTAGAGTCTTAACTGATTATTTGAGATGATCGTATAAGCTCTGGCAAAGTCGAGATATGCGGAAGGGCCATTCATGGCCAAAAGGGAGAGAGACACAAACACACATACGCACATATACATACACATAAATTTTCCTCTATAGCAGTGGTTCCCAATTTTTTTTTACATGACTGCTCACTACTGAGTTTTTTGGGTGTTTTTTCAATTTCTGTGGCACACTTATCACAAAATTTAATATTTTTACTGCTCATGAAATCTTTTTGTAAAACAATTATAAAAATTAAAGATTATAATTAGAAGTTCTTTCCCCATAAATCAACATATTCTGTATGCAATATCTGGTTTCGTTTTGGTGGCAAAATTCGAGTCTGAATTATTCAGATCCGATTCCGATTCACATCCGGAAAACTACTTGTTAGTTTCAAAATTTAATGGGGTATTCGTTTTCAGCATACGCGAAAACCTATAAATGTTATCATTTTAAAGGGAATCATTAAAGTGGTAAGTAAAAATGTTCAAAAAAGCTTTCAGTCAGCGTAAAAAATAATTATCACTAGGTGTCCAAAATGTGGTGCTTATATTATGTCAAATCTTATAATTTTGTGTGTGCGTTGATATTCATATTAAAAACTCTTTCTTTCTATTTATTTAGGTATTTATTTGCCTCACCAGGAAAGCAAATGTGACACAAGGTAGTTTTTAATTGAGGGGGGGTCCCCTAAAAGTAGGCTACAAAGGGGGCACTCTGGCAGTATCCAAAAATAGTAAATGTCTCAGTGTGAAGGCTGTCCCCTACATCGACCAAGGACCAATTAACTTAATTGAAGCATCAGAACAGATACTACAAGCCATTTTCTATTTACTGTATTTATTTGCTTCCCCATCAAAGCAAATAAGGCACAAGGCCGTTTTTAATGGGGGATAAAAACCAGCTCCCCTAAAAGTAGGCAAAAAGGGGCCACTCTGGTTACCAAAAATAATAATTGTCCCAGTATAAAGGATTTCCCCTCCATTGACTGGTACAAATTATCTTAAGTGCAGCATCTGCAGAACAGATACTACACTTTGATACCGGCCCGAAGGCCAAGACCAATATGGTATTTATTTGCTCCCTCAGTGAGCAAATTAGGCAAAAGGCCGATTTTTAATGTGAGGAGTGAAGGGGAAATGAGGACCAACTCCCCGGGGAGTAGGGGAGCTGGATAGTGACAATTGGTATGAAGGGTTGCCCTTACAATAACCAAAGTCTTATATGTGGGGTCGCCCCCACATATGGTCTTTGCTTGCAGTATCTGCCGGAACAGATATACACTTTGAGATATTAAATCCTTTATTCATGTAAAAATGCAGTCAAAATCAACAATGGACAAAAAACTTAGGCACATGGCCAACTCAAAAGGGGGGATTGTGGGGGTCGTTGGTAATCCTTGTTACTCCAAAACTAAACAAAATCAAAAATTACTCCTAGCTAGTATCTCCTTTCACCATAATACCGCATTCACCCTTTCATACTGGGGGACGTCCTACTTAACTCCCAATTGTTAAAACATTTTTTATTGACGTGTAAAAACAAAAAAGATAACAATAAAATGGTACAATAATTCATTTGTGTCGAGAGCAGGGGAAGAAAAAGAAAAGATTATTAGTAGGACCCTCCCAACCCGGTCTAGTTGATAGACTGCCCGGTCTACTAGGTTTGTAAAAGGAACCTCGCTTCTGTGGGTCAGTCTCTAAGTGGGGATTCCCTCTATATGCGGTTGATTGGAGAAAAGAAAATTTTGTGGGTAAGGGATGGGGGTTAGTTTGTATTTCTTTTTCTTCAAGATGGGTGAAATTTAGAGGAAGAGGTGAAAACAAAAATTGAAAGTAGGAGGGGTGGGGATCTTGGAGGCTTCCTAATCGGGGAGGGATGGAACACACAGTCAGCTAGCTGAGAGGCTACTTGTTTAATTTTACTTTACGGAAATGCGCGTTCCACACCTAGACGGGGAAGACGTATTCAAATTTGGCTCCTCTTCGTACACACAGACTTACTACATGTACCCATCTTCTGTCAAATGCCATGCGAAGCAGTCTTCTTCTATTACATCTGATCTTCACCCGTAATTAGTGTTTAAAGAAAGCGATCAGATCTTGATCAGAAAAAGACAACACCCCCTCCCCCGGCAACATTGCAGACGCGACATCGCGACATCCAAATCACCATTCTCGCCACGGCCAGGATCGTAACGGAGACCATTTGTCTTCCCCGGTCCCATGGCGGCCTCACGTTGTCCACGACATTGGATACGGTAATTGGGCGAGGATGCTCAGGATCAATGCAAGCCGTCACTTCGTTGACATACGACCAGTAGTGGGGCAGTTCGCGCCAATCGGAGAAAGCATGATCAGTTGTTTCTACGGTCGTTGTCCCACAACAGGGACAATCAGGCGACTCCAAAAACCCGGAACTGCATTGTATGTTGTTGAGTGGAAGAGCATTTCGGGCCAATCGCCAGATCAGAGAGAACTCCGAATTGTTCAGATGACTCGAACATGGCGCCCAGCTCCACGTGGAGCGGATCTCACTCTGCTGCCAACCCAAATGCGCGCATAGCAGGTCGTCGGCGGCCCCCTTCACTAGATCCCTGTGGAGTTCCCTACGGGTAGCAGTCACAAGTTCCCTGGACATTGGTAGTCGTTTTTGCGCGGCTCGGCACTCTTTCATGTAGGCAGATTCTCCCCGTGGTCCGCCACGGCTTTCGATAGAAGGGTCAAGAACGAGGTCGGGGAAGGCGGCAGTAACCACGGGGTGCCACGGTTGGTCATCTTGCATATAGTGGCTCAAGAAGGCCAGCCTCTCAGCATCTCGATGACACTTCAAGTCCGGCATTCCCAAGCTTCCCTCACACAGACGTTGAATACAAACCTGTCTGCTCACCCAGTTTCTTCCTCTGCCCCAAAGAAATAAAGAGTCGATGAGAGCTGTTAGGTGTTGTGCGGGCAGGGGAAGTACGGCCAGTCGGTAAGGGATGAGAGGAAAGATGGAAGTGGCGCACGCCTCAGCTCTACCCTTTAAGGAAAGTTTCCTAGGAAGCCACGAATTCACTGCAGCCTCCACCTTTGACTGACCGTACCTCCAACCAGTTTTTGTAAAGATGGAGACCCGGTCCGAACCACACGCCGAGGATCCGAACCGGGCCATCTGTCCAGCTGAAGGGCGCCGGGAGGTTGGCGTTGCCACTCCAGGCGCCAAACCCTAGTCCTACCAACTTGCTGCGGTTTATCTTGGCCCCTATAATTCTTTCGTGCCGAGCGAGCGCTTTCGACACGATCTCGATGTCTATGAATCTCGACACAAAGACCGTGACATCATCAGCGAATGCGGATACCTCAGCGGCTGAGCCACGGGTATTACAATTCCGCGGAGGGCGGAATTTGCCTCCCCACTTCTCAGCTTGCGGAGCAGGGGCTCCAAAGACAGGACATAGAGCAGGGGCAACAGCGGATAACCCTGACGAACCGACCAAGAGATAACAAAGGGTTTCGAGCGATTTCCGTTTACTTGCATGACGGCTGTGGGCTGTCGATACATCATGGAGATCCACTTGCAGAAGTCCGGTTAAAAAGCGGCGGCCTCTAAGACGGATGCCAAGAAACGATGGTCGACCCTATCGAAAGTTTTGAACTGATCTAAGTTGATCAGCGCGACTTCCTCCTTCTAGGATCGTGCGTATCAGGTGCAAGTTGTTCTGAATCGATCTCCCCTTCACAGCGTAGTTTTGTTCCGGTTCAACTAACTCGTCGATAACAAACTGCAGCCGATTCGACAGGATCTTGGCCAGAATCTTCAACTCTGTATTTAGCAGAGTTATGGGCCTGTAATCGTCTAACTCTTCCCCACCATGCACGTCACCTTTCCTCAGCAATGTGATCACTCCCTTGGTGACTTGCCCCGTGATGGATCCCTGAGCAAACCAATGGTTGAACACATCCGTCAGAAGAGGCAGAAACATGGGCGACGGCATCAAATACAGTTCGTATGGCAGACCATCGAGTCCCGGCGATCTGTCACAGCTGACCTGCTTCAGCGCAGTAACAACCTCCCGCTCCGTCACCTGGCCATCGCAACTAGCTGCTCTAGCCGCCTCGGGGCGGGGAGAGTCAGCCAAATAGCTGCTAAACTCAAGGACCGTAAGATCGGGCTGCTGGGTAAAACGCTCCTCGAAATATTCTTGAAATCCCTCGCAGATCTCCCGAGTTGATTCCAGGGTGCGTCCATCCGCATGTCTTACCTTTGCAATGTACTTGTCTGAGCCACGCCTATAAATTTTACGATGCGCATCAGTGTTGGAGTTGACTGCTTCATTGCCTACCTTTCTAAGCCTAGCTCTGACTACTTGACCTTCATAATACTCGCTATTCTCACACAGAAGGTCCTGCTTAGCTACTTCCTTAATGCCTATCACCCTCTCCTGTATCCAGGGCTAGTTTCTGCTCTAGCTTCTTCTTCGTCTTTGCCTTATCTAGTGCGAGGCGCTGGCCATACTTGACGGACCAGGTTCTAATGTTGGCTTTTAGACCTACCCACCACTTACTTCAGGTAACCGCTCCCCCACTAGTGCTTTTTGAATTAATTCTATTAGCTTCTCTGGGAAGTCTTGTATCTCCAGAAGGGAGGTGTTTAACTTCCAGTGAGCCACTAACTTTGGCCTATTTCCTTGCTTCAGCTGGGCCATAACTAGTTTATGGTCCGTCTGGCCTGACCAAGTTAACTTGGGACAGGATAAGAAGTCTACGTCGCCTCTCCTAACTAACATCCTGTCCCAGTAAGTGTTTTGATATGAGGAAATGCTATTAGTCTACGTCCACATCTCGCGCCCCGAATGCTCGACCCGAAACCTGTCGACCAGACCGCATCTAGTCATCAGATCAACCAGGCTGGACTCGCATCTCTCCGATCCTCTTCCATCGCCGCCTACCTTATATATCGCAGGGTCTAAGATGGCGTTCCAATCCCTCATTAGTACTACCCGCTTCCGACAATCTACAAACGCGTCAAGCTGGCTGAAAAATGAGACCCTCTCACGAGCGGTGCTGGGCGCATGAACTGCGATCACCCGAAACACAGAATCTTTTACGGCATCATCGGCCGCAACCAGCCTGCCCACCGCATTCCTATGAACAACGTCGACCGTCGCCAACAGGGTACATTTAACCAGCACCTGACAGTCCACAGAGGAAACGAAATGCGTCTCCTGAATCGCAGCCACATCCACTCCCAGGGACAAGAGGTCGTTCCGGAGGCGAGCCGCCCGGCCCGATGATCGCAAGCTACTTGCATTCAAACTAGCCAAATTCAAAGCAATTGTACCTACCTTAGGGTGTGTCACACTCAGCTCCGAAGTCAGCTGGGGAGAGGACGCCGACGTTATGTGCTATGCTCAAGGTGGTCAGGTTTTTCATATCCTGACCTTCTCTCACAATGCCGCCAACGTCCAAAGGATAAATTAATTTTATGGCCCTGTAGAGTGACGGATGGACGAACACTGAGAACCTTCCCTTGCATTGTTTTGACAGTTAATCAAGACAAGGGTCATTTTTCGTCATCAGTTCGATTCCCGGAAACGCCGCTTCAGCAGCCTGCAGCCTTGTCCACAAGTTGGTCTTGGAGTGTGTCTGGAGTTCTGAAAAAAAGTTATTGGGAGCGGGGTGTCCGGGAAATTTGGAGGAATATTTACATCTTTTCCCTCTATCTGTTTGTAATCGAGCAGCGATTTTAAGTTTTTCCTCTGCCGATGGAAAATGTATGTTTCCACAGATAGAGGGTCTACATAATATAGTTCCTCAGGGGCTAAGGCTTTCAATTTGGTTGGTCTGCGAGAGGTAGAGGAGTCTCTCCTCTCCCTCAGTTCATTCTTTTCCTTTTCTTTTTGGGGTAGTGGGTCAGTTTGCATTGGTGTGGGGACGGGTGTGTGTGTGGTGCCTGGTGTTGGTTCGGTGTCTGGTGTTGGTTCGATGTCTGGTGTTGGTGCGATATCTGGTGTTGGTGTGATGTCTAGTGTTGGTGCCATGTTTGTTGTTGTGTGGTGTCTGGTGTTGGTGCAGTGTTTGGTGTTGGCGCGGTGTCTGGTGTTGGTGCAGTGTCTGGTGTTGGTGCAGTGTCTGATTTGGGGGTGGAAGTGGATTTTGTAACTAAGCAACTAAGTCTTTTAAAATTCATAATTCAAAAAGATATAAACTTATAAAAGAACTAAATTGTTCTGTATAATTTCCTTTTGGGGAAAATGAAGGTATACTTTTCTTGCACAATGACTTTGTAATAATGTGTCTATGTCTTGCTTCCTGCCCATATACAACTTTTTGAGAAAAAAATTAATCAAATTTGACCAGTGTGTGGCTGCAAAATTGATAGCAGTAATTTTTTCATTTTTTTTTTTTTTTGAGTTGTTCACTATTTCTGGAAAAAACAACACACAAAAAAAACAATTATTTGAAAACACTTATTTTTTTTATATTTTTGCGATGTAAAACTAACTACTGTTTGGGTAAATTAAGAAAACTAATAAATTTAATGGATAAATATTTATTTACCTAATGGACAAAATCGTTTGAATTCCCTCTTCTCTCACATACATTTGAGTTTATCATCGATATTATATTTTCCGGAAGTAGGGCAAAAGCACTATATTTTAAACAGTTTAAAACAGTGATTTGGATTTCAGTTAACCGTTTTGTTCTCTGAATCATATTAAAATATACTGGTGTTGGGTAAAAAAATACTGTTGGTTTGGATCTCAAACCAACTAACTGCATACACTTGGATGATAAATTTGACCAAAATGTTTAATTTATCATAGTGTTTTAGGATAGACACCTCTGGTCCATAAATACATTAATCTTGTGGCTTATGTTAGTCATCTCCCTGGATTCAAGGGTCAATTTTCTAAGTTAATTTCTCCACAAAAAATGGCAACAGCATACTCAAAAAGTAGCCTCTCGTCTTCACACTTAAATTATTTGTTTCTTCTGCTGTCAGATAATGATGATCGGGAGGGACACTAATTTTTTAGAATTCTACTTGAGGCAAATCTTGATAATTATTGATACAAAGTGTCCCCAAAGGACCAGTAAGTGTTGTTAGGCTTTTTGTTGTTCCATCAATTAATTAAAAAAATTGCTATAAATGGCAGTTCTTCTAGTGGAACCTGAAAATTGGAAAATTTGGATGTTTAATAATAGAGCTAGATTACATAATAAATACCAATATATTATTTTATTTTCCGCAAAAAAAGGAACATATTTGAGGTGAATCTATAGAATTAATTTTACCTCCTTGTTAGGAGGACAAGTGCAGACTATGTGCCTTGTTTGACAATTTTCTGTCTTGCACTTTACTGCAAAGTCATCACATTTCAAGACAGAAAGTTTACAGCTACAAGAAGATATATCAAACAGTCTGTCTAGCTTTTCCTTCATTCTTTTCACGTTGATTGAACTGCAAGAGATTTCCTGTCAATCTGTTTGGCCCTCTTATAGCAAAATATATTGACCTTCTCTCCTATATAATGTTACCTTAACAAGGACAATTGTGGATTGACTGCTTGCCGAATACTAATTATTTCCTTTGCAATTAACTTAAAAATCTCACTATTTTTTAAGTGGGGATAACTGTTCTCGAGGAAATAACTAAACTGGACGGCTTGTCGTGAAGTTGATGGGTGCTGTTTCATCCAAATGACAAGGTGGACCAGCAAATTTAGTGAACCACGGGTTAAAACTGAATGTCGTGCTTTTACTGACATTCTAATCTTAAAAGTAAAATAAATAAATGGACTATAACTGAGGGAAACTGTATTAGGCTATCTTCCAGTTTCATACGTAAAAAATAAGCGCTAGTGATAAGAAATAATGAAAAACTTTGTAAAGTTGAATTAGATGTATTAAATCAAATCAGACGCATAGTAGTGTTTAGTTTAGACATTTTTAGCTGATTTTAGCTCCTCCTTCGATAACATGAATTTATCCATAAATAAATTCATTCTTGATGTAGCTGTGCCATTTTAAACGACCGTTTAGTGTTTAGAGTTTGAAAAACCAGTGCTTCTCCATCTATGTTTCTCTGCTATTTTTAAGAGTATTTTCAAGTTAAATTTAATTTTTATGAAATTTCTGTTTATTAAATTTTTAGGTGAAAGTACAGAATAGTTACTATGCAACCTCTTTCCCATATTGAGAATGGCTTTCTAAATAACAAATTTATTTTAGCACAATAACATAGATGCACAAATAACGAAAAACCTTTAAAGGAGTTTCCTTATTTACTTGTATAAATCTTTGTAGGTTATCTGATTTTAAAACTATAATTTTAAAGAAAAACACTGCTTAAAAACAATTACTCCCTAAAAATAAAATAAATTAAAATTTGACACTAATTTTCTGCAAAAAGTAGAAAAACTTGAAAATTTACGTGGTTATGTTTCGTAAAGAATGTGTAGAATAAAATATTATGGACTAGATTTTTTGTTTTAAAACTGGAGTATTACAATATTTTAATTAAAATTTCAAATAGAATTTGATGTGAAATATTAGGTTGGTGCAAAAATAATGTTTTTGACGTTCGTTTAAACGTCCAAGAAACGCCATTATTTTTGCACCAACCTAATAGAAATACAAATTAAAAAAGATAGCATGAATATTTTTAAATTCACTGCAGACACTTGAAATATAATATATATTTTAAACAAGTCTTTTTCGTTTTTCCTTTCGAAATAATTAAGCCTAAATCGTAATGTTTTCAAATTAAATAATAAACAAACGTTAATTTTCAATATCAATAACGAGCTTGTTTTGCGACGGTGAAATCTAAAATGTTTCAACCCAAAAAAAGTTCCTGAAATGAAAAAGCGAACTTTGGTCGTTATTATTTAAAAAACATAATTTTGCCTTTACACTTAAGATTTATTTTATTAATTCATTATCCTCACTCATTTTATTTAAAAATGTAGTTTAAAACATATTCTTAATAATTATTCCATTTTCTTAACACTACAGAGTGTTTGGATGACGGGGCGTTCTTGACAATTCACCGAAAAACATTTAATCGCTTCAATTTTTCAACTTTTAAAATCATTTGCTCAAGCAAAGATTTTGAGAAAAATATTTTGTGTAGCTCTTTTTTATGTTAAACCCCAACTATCATCACCATTGCCTCGCCGGGGTTCCAAAATCGACCTGCCCTAGTGTATACATGTATATATATGGATTAATAATAATTATGAACTCTTATAAACGATGATTCATTAATAAGCCACGGAAGATTCTGTCCCTTAAAAAGATCAGAACATTCGTTAGAATAACAGTATGTTGAAAGGCTGCAAGGCTTATTTTTCTCGCGTTTCTAACGTGATCATCGCGTTGATTGATCGTTTACGAAACCAGGTTTTTTTTTTGCTTTTGTTTACACAGGAATCATAACTTATCAAGGCAGAACTTATCATAGGACAAGGGTTAATGGGTATACATTAGTCAATGTGATTATAAGTACTAGGAATTTTGTAAATTGAATTACTTAGGGAGACGGTTCATCAAGAACTTGTTTACATTGGACTTGAAGACAATGAGATTGTAGTCAGCTGGAAAGCAGACAATCGGTAGAGAGTTCCACAGGCGTGCAGTTCTAAGAAAGAAGATTTGTTCATGGAATCTGCATTTAGGTTTAGGCACAGATAAAGAGTGTGGGAAATTATTGATAGTGGGTTCATAATTTTTGGAACTGGTGATCGAATTGCCCGATAAATCTTCGTTGACAAAGTCGTTATTAGGTTCATACGTGTGTCATTTAAAAAAAAAACAGCCGTAACCCAGTCTTCCTTACTACAGATTTAGCTCCCTCTGAGGCACTTCCACACTATTAGGATGATATTCCGGAAATTTCAATACTGAATTTCTCATGAAAACAATGGTATTTACGTATTCCTCGTATTCAGCTGATTATATCCAAACATTACCAAAATTGATATGATAGAAAATTATTTATTGAAGAAAATAATAATTAGAACTTGATGAAAAGGATCGTCAAACGCAGTAGAGTTCAAAAGGGGGTAATCTTCCATGTCAGTTTAAACAAGATGGCCGAAATTTTTTTTTTACCTGCTAACACGATTAAAGTGGTGTTTTTATTTAATAATTCAGTAATATTCATGTAATTTCGACTGAATAATTTGGAAGCTACTATTGTAATTTATTAGAATTGACGAGAAAAATCAGTAGAAACCATTGTTTTTATCTGAAAATTCTATTTATCGAATACAAAATTTGGTTTAGGAACAAAATCAAACAAAATCTTGATTCACGTACCCCAACAATGGTACTTCTGAAATTGAAACATTGTTTTGTTCTTTTTTAATGGTGTTGAAGGTATCGTGACGCGACAGACGAAACATTATAGGGACTTATTTGATAATCCATCTTATATAAATAATCCGTTTTTTATATATATATATATATATATATATATATATATATATATATATATATATATAGTCTCCCTAAAATATAAATCGTTGAATCGTTGAGAAGTTGATTCAGCCAAGTATTGCTGAGACAAAAAGCATCATTAAAGGAATTATCACGAAAAAAAAACCCACTAAAACTTTAGATACATGTTGAATTATTTCTGTTTTAGGATTAGAGCATTGCCAACGCAGCCCATGCGTTTACCCTTGCTGTTTTGCATGATAATCCTGGTCCTCAAAATTGGATGGATCTAATCATCAGTTCGATTTATAAACGAAAGGTTTCACACTCTTATTAAAGAGGCGTTAGCTTGCTTTAAGCAGTGGGAACGGTCTTGGAAAACATTCTGTTAAATCGTTTAATAAAATGAATTTAGCCCTCTATCATTGCAAAGAATTAATTCGGTATTTGATCTGACTGCGGTAGGATTTGCATATTTTCTGATCGGCAGCTAGTGGGGAATGTATGGAGTAGCGGATACCATTGTACCAAGTTTTTTGTCGATCTAACCAAGTTTTTTTATACTATCAATCACAGTGTACTTTGGAAGATTCTTGGGAAACCAGGCTGTCCAAAAAGTTTTGTGGAGATGCTTCAACAGCTACGGCATAACATGAAAACTCGTCTGAACTTTGATGAGTCTCTGTTTGATCGAATATCAGTTGATAACGATGTAAAACAAAGTTTTATATATATATATATATATATATATATATAGTTCTAGGTTCGATCCTTGGGATAGGTGCTAGTCTAGCGGCACTGATGAGTTGTGATACAACAAAACAGTACTGTATGTCGATGACTACAAATATATTTTATATATATATATATATATATATATATATATATATATATATATATATATATATATATACTCGCACATTATCCTCTGCGATGGTGATGTATTCTTTTAAGGATTGCTATAGTGAAGATTCGGTTTTATACAACAGGAAAACTTTTTAACCTTAAAGATCTTAACACAAATTCGAAAACTTTTAGTGCACATGTAGATGATGCAGACACAGTTTCACATTAAAATGAGAAGATACGACTGATTATGGACAAATTTCCAAGCATATGTAAAACTTCTTGACTATCGTTAGTTTCAGAAAACCTTGTTTGGTTCTGTGGTGTTAGACACGGACGCTTAAATACGTAGACCCAACACGTTGTAGCAGAGTACGCCGCAAGGTATGTAGGACAAGTAATAATTCGATTCTATTATTTTGTAATAACTACATTTGTTTCCCAGTACTTTCCCGAATAAAACGTGATCGTGTTCTTTCTCTCCGACGTGTGTCCTGTCGAACGTTGTTTCAAACATGTTTTCGAACGTGTTCCCGAACATGCTCCCAAACGTATTCCTTTGTCTGTTTCACTTTTTTTTAGTCTTTTCTTGATCCTTACGGTGATGTCATTTTGCATTTCGTATGTATTTAGATACACGCGTCTGTGCTGGTGCCGTTCAACAACTGAACTGAACACGGTTAACGGAAAACTTTGTGTATCCCGGTAGTATCCTGAGAAAAGACTGTACGGTTGATGCTGAGATAAATCACAGAATAGTCAAAGCCAGTTCTACTTTTTGCAAATTGGGAAAATTAGTATGACCAGATCGGGGAATTACATCAAAAACAAGCTTAGTATTAATGAAGTATGCGTCATTACTACTCTGCTATGTGGACAGCACATTGAAGACACCGCAAACTATTAGAAAGATTTTATCATAGTTGTATTCGGAGAACACTTAATGTTTACTCGAAGACTCTCACGCCGGACAATGTAGTTAGTGAACGATGACATAGCACCAGTATAAAAATGCCAATCATTTAAAAACACATGCGCTGATTTAGACACATGGTTAGGTTGGAGGGCAAAAGATTGAATAAACTATTGTTTTCGAACGAGATATATTGAAAAGACTGCAACATAAAGCAAGAAAAAGTTTTAAGGTTGCTCTAAAAAACGACTTGAATCAACTTGATATGGATGTAGATAACTGGTAAACTAAATCGAAAAACCGGCTTCCATAACGAAAGAAAATCAGGTAAAGCTGTAAGAATTCTGAAAAGCGATGTGTATTGAAGCGGGTTTGAAGTAAGCAGGATGAAAGTATTGAGTCAGAAAATATAGAGCAGTAACTGCAATGCATGAGATATATTTCTTCTTCCTAATGCTGGATTTGTAAACCATCTTAAATCACACAAATCACAGAGAAGATCGACAGTTTTATGATTATAACAGCACGACATCCAGTACTAAGTTGTAATTTTTTTGTCTAATCTGCAAATCTACAAGTAGCACAGAAATGTATATGTTTTATCACATTCGTTTAAGTCTAAAGTTACACAGTTAATTGAAAATATGAGACACTTCTGTGAGGAAGAAACAATTATGTATATGTCATCCACAGAGGGACGTTTTTTTTCTGGATCACAGCTCTTCAGTGAATCTAAGCCGCAACTGTCTGAAGTTCGGGTCGATATTTGACTGTCTAACTCTAGGTCCTGTGTTATTTTGGCTACTGCAAATTAAAATGATAAACATTGTCAAACGCCGTGAACCCCATTTATTTACACACAGAGCATTGCATAATACGCTAGTGGCAGTTTGTTATTTAATTCACCAATACGTTCACCCTAAAAAGAGGACTATTTTATGCTATCCACAAACGGACTGTTTAATTGTATCTCAATGCGGACAGACATCGTCCGAATACCTAAGCTCAATTTGTTTACACAAAGAGCATTGCTTAATACGCTAATAGTATATCGTGTATCACTTCCCAATAGGCTCAACCCAAGATAAGGAGCATTGTGTACATTTATTTGTATATATATATATATATATATATATATATATATATATATATATATAAAGTGTCGGCAAAAAGAAAGTCCGCACTTGTATTTTTTCAAAAACTGTTAATTTAAGCTAAATTTAATGTAACTGCTTAAACAACCTATACCTCATTTGATTCGTCTTTTATTCTTCTAAAATTTTACCTGTTTATATTTGACTTTTAATTGAAATATTCTAGTGTTCACGTCAATTAAAAAAAAAATTCAAATTGAGGAGGCAAAAAAAAGTCCGCAGCAACAAATTCGGTCAAAACCAGCTTAAATTATCGCCCCTGAATCATTTTTAAATATTCACTAACAGATAACAAAGCATTTCTAATCATAATTGTTGTTGTTCCAGATTATACAATGTAACATTTAATACATATACCACGACTTTCTCTTAGTGATCGTCAGGAGTTCATTAATTTCTACCTTTCTGGTTTATCCAATCGGGAAATCGGCCGCAGATTCAAATGTGATGAGTAAACGGTACAAAAGACTGCAAAAGCACCAAAACAATCGACAGTGTTCATGATGCCCCTAAATCATGTTGACTTTTAACAGGAAAGAAAATGCTATCAAAATCTGCAACATAAGAAACAGATTTGAAACAGCTCCCCAAATCCAACAACAGTGCAATCTTGTTAAAACGTGCTCTGTTTCTACTGCCAAGAACAGATAAAAGGGATTTAATTGGCGAGGATATGTTGTAAGATGCAAGCTAATGATTCTGTGAAGAACAGAAAGCGCCATCTGGATTTCGTCAGATGCAATGAAGATTATGACTCTTCATATTGATCAAAAGTGCATTTTGGCGACAAAAGCAAGTTCAATAGGCTAGGCAATGGTGGCAGGCAGTACGTCTGTCGGAGGAAAGACGGAGAATTTAATCCTAGATGCTCAGTTTCAACGCTGCAAGGTGGTTGAGGTTCAGTTTTGATGTGGGGCATTATTAGTACCAATGGTTCAGGGTCTATAGTTCGCTTGCAAGGTCAAATTAATTCGACCAAGTACATTGATATGTTGACTGAGAATTTTCCACCCTGATTTGGTCGGAATTTTGATGATAATCCCATCTTCACGCAGGATAATGCTCCAATTCACGCAGCTGGTACTGTCAAGAGATTCATGGAAGTGCATGGTATTCCGTGTTTAGAGTGGCCTGCACAATCTCCTATCGAAAACGTATGGCATTACATCAAGCAACAGCTACGCAATGAAAAAATTTCAAATTTGGAAGAATTTGGACAAAAATAAAAGAAAAGTGGGATGCCCTTTCCCCGGAGTATTGCTGCAGTCTAATTCAAGGAATTCCCAAAAGATTGCAGAAGGGCTCTGCTACTAAATATTAACTATTTCATTGTATTCCTGTTGTATTTGTGTTGCATTAATGTTCTAAAGTTACATTTAAATAACCATTTTCCATTGTGCGGACTTTCTTTTTGCCTCCTCAATTTGAAGTTATTTTATTAAATTGATGTGACCACTAGAATATTTCAATTAAAAGTCAAATATGACTAGGTAAAATTATAAAAGGCCAATCAAATGAGGTATAGTTTGTTTAAACAGTTACATTAAATTTAGCTTAAATTTGCAGTTTTTGAAAAAAATACAAGTGCGAACTTTCTTTTTGCCGCCTGCATACATGTATATATATATATATATATATATATATATATATATATATTATATTATATATATATATTATATATATATATATATAAAGACGTATATATGGTATTTTATAAGAAGAGTTATTTATAAAGCAACGTTGAGCCTGGCCAGTACTAAAATGGGTGGCCATATGGAAATTCCAGGAACTGTATGTGCTCTCCGATTATCTCGGCATTGTTTCCAGTCGTCATGGATTTCTCCTTGCCACTGAACTCTAGCAGTGCTTTTTCACAAGAGGTGTGATTGAGATTGCGCAAACCTTGCCTCACAATTTCACGCAGAGCTACATTTACAGGGTATATGCATTGTCTTTCGAGTCCGAACAAAGGCCTCCACTTCGCCTTTCTAATATGTGAATTGTAAACATGAAATCTTATTAAGGTTGGTCCTTGTTTTCATTTGATTTGTTTTAATTGTTTTTTTATTGTTTTACTTCTTAGTTCAATGTAGCTTTTTAATTGCATCTTATACCTTCGCTTCTTGCGTTGTTAATCTTTTCTCTGTTTTACCCGACAGAAAACAGGCAGTAACTTGCTTTCTACCTACATAATTGCGCTTTACTCGAAGCTACTTCAAGAAAAAGCAGTCGATGTGTTGTAAAAAAGTAAACTTGTCTTGTGTTGTGCTTCAATCGTAAGAGAATAATATTTTATTTTTTCCTTGTACTAAATGACCCCCAAAATGGTTGATACATCGTAAAATATACAACACAAAGTTTATATTTTCGTTAAGTTTTAAATAACAAAAATGGCTCATGTTCTATAATTCAAAAGGGGATAGTATATAGCCTAAACGGGAAAAAAAGTATTTCTTTGTGATTCGAGATTAATTTGCTAAAATAGTTGTTGCCCTTCTGTAAAGGATTCAATAGTCGATATTTACTGAGCTTCAGCCTTAAACAACCGCAAAAATTCTGACATGCTAAGAAAAGTGTCTTCAAATATTAAATATCCTACGAAATATCTATATGTTATAAAACAGAGAAGGCGAGCAAATTATAGCCTCAAAATGGTTAATGTATAATCTTGTGAGCATTCGGCTGTGATCACAGCGTAGTATCCGTATTAACTATGGCAGGCAGTGCCAAGCGTCAAAACACTGGATAAATGTGAGTGACAGCTGAAATAATAAAAGGCTACAAAGGAATGTTATATTGGAAAATAAAGGTAAACAAAGTACTGGAAGAATTTTAGTTTACGTAAAGGATATAACTAGATTTAGGCTTACGTCACCATTGGGGTTATATGAGTATATTTTAATTAATTCTCAGCTGAACGTCGGGAGAAAACGGACGACTCAAGGGAGTATTGGTATCATCTCATGACGCGGGGAGCGGCGTTTTCCGAGACGGCCAGGATGTGAAGACGTGGTAATCTCTAGAGATGTCGGCCGGAATCGAGAGAATAATTTTTTATACATAAATCAGGTATGCGTTATGTTTGTTCACAACTGTTGAACCGAACTATTTTGTCTACAACCGTTTTGATACGTCAACGTCAATCGTTTCATGTTAGAATGTTGCAGAAATATAAAATTCATACACTAGATGATCCACTAGATCATACACTGTATATATATATATATATATATATATATATATATATATATATATGATTAGTTTTTTTTTTTTTGAAAAAGAATTCCAGCAGAGTGCTCAATTAAAAGGAAAATCCAAATTTTAAGAGCGTATTTATATTTTGTGTACAGAAAGTTTTTAGTTGAGACAGATCATTGGTACCGTCGGTTTCAAGCCCGATAATAAGGCCCGTTTAAGGTATCCTTATCAAGTTCTTTTCAATATATATATATATATATATATATATATATATATATATATATATGTTTGCATATATACATATATGCATATATATGTGTGTATATATATTAGTCCTCGCGTGAAAGAGTAGTAAAAATGTTAATAATAATAATAATAATAATAATAATAATAATAATAATAATAATAATAATAGAATAAAATAACAAAGACTTTCGCTGGAGAGGACTACTATTGAGCGTAGCCAGTTATACAGTCTTTTTGAAATTTTCATCTCTATTTTTCTCGTTATCTACTGAATATTTTTTATGAAACCTATATAAAATATGTTCCTTATTAAATTATAAATATTTTCTATTCTGAAAGAAGTATAAAAAAATGTATCTAAAAAAGTTATTTTAAAGTTTTTGTTAAAAAATTTAGATTTTCTCATTATTCAGACATGTATGACAAAGAGGGAGTTGCAAAGGAGAAATACAAACTGAAATAGAGAGTAGAAGAGTTTTTATAAATACAAGAAAACCACAGTCATTTTTTTTAAATCCGAATTAATAAATTAAATAAAATATAATCTTAAAAAGATACGATACAAGTTAGAAAAGCATTTCATCCAAGGCATGAAAATTGTTAAACAAAATGTTTTTTACTATAGGCTTTAAAAATAAAGGTACAAGATTCAATTTGAAATTTTTTTATCTTCAAAGTGCACTTTTATACATTTTACAAAGTAAGGTATTAAATTTTTATACCTTACTTTGTAAAATTTATAAAAGTGCACTTTGAAGATAAATAAATTTCAAATTGAATCTGGTACCTTTATTTTTAAAGCCTATAGTAGAAATATTTTTTTAAACAATTTTCATCCCTTGGATAAAATGCTTTTCTAACTTGTATATGTATATACTCGCATATAATAGAACCGATATATATATATACACGCATATATACGTACATGAATATACAAATAATATATAAACCCCCGCTATCCAAAAGAGGTGCCGTAAGACAAAGTAGCCATCGTTTGTGGTTTCGTATTTTTGTCTTCCTATTATTCAATCTTGGAAGAATGAGAATTCGTTATCAGATCGCAAAATATGCGTAAGGCGGTTTTGAAGGTGATTTTTTTAAAATCACATTTTCACCATAAACACGTGATTGTTTCACTTTGATGTAGAGAGCTACTATCAGGGACATAAGTTGCAGGGATACTATGTAAGGAGTCGAGCAGCAAAATGCCAGTTTACATTACACTTGAACTTCTGCATGTCAGTACAGTTGTGAAAGCAGAAACCCGGAAGGGATTTCCAAAGTCTAGCAGTTCTGAGGAAGAAACTAGAAGGAATTGCTACTGTGCAGGGGTGGGACTTTGCTGCTTGCCGGGTTTGTCGGGGTATTTACGTCGAGAGGGAACAACGGCTTCTAGTTCGTCGGAGCATCCATCATTAAAATACTTGTAAAGCAGGCAGAGGGATGCAACATTCGTCGATAGGACAGAGGTTGAAACTTAGATGATAATTCAGGTTGGCGACTCTCTTTAAAACCTTGTACAGGAGTGAGAGACTAGTAGCAAATATAGCAGTCCAAATATGACGAGAATACTCCATCCATGGTTGAATGGTTACCTTGTAGAAGTACAGGATACTTTCAGGCGTAAGTAACTTTCTAGCTCGGTAGAGCCCACCTTCTTCGCAGCAACCTTTTAACAATGCAACAGACTATATCTCTACAAGCCACTTAAAACGCAAGTGGATTTACACATCTTTCCACTGCCGGGAATGAGCTATGTCATACTGCAGCACACGTTTGAGAGTTTCTATGTTTACATGAACTGTCTTCTAAAACTAATATACCACATTGGTTGTCACGCGTTACCTAACACACCTTCAGACTTTTTTTTATGTAGTAACAATTTGCCGGGCTTATGTCTAAGTCAGATAGGCAAACTAACAACCAGATTAAATTATTTCTTCTCTTATTTGGTCATTTGTTCTTCGCATTCAATGAGCGATGTTGCTGATAAATGTTGAAAAATTGATGTTTTCACTGTCAAAACCTATCAGTCTCATACTTATTGGTGACTGTTTTTTGAGCTTAAGGTAGTTGTTTATAGTTTTTTACATCAAGTGTCTTCATACTGTATCCGGTGCGTTTTACACACACACACACACACACACACACATATACACACACACACAGAAACAGACACACACACACATATATATATATATATATATATATAAATATAACAACAGTATGGTTACATTCCAAGATCAAAATAGTATTTTTCATGCAAAACAGCTCCTCTAGCATATTGTAATTTCGGTACAGTTTGTACATTTCTGCTTGATTATGCACAAACAGATGGTTAGTATGATGCAAACACCGTCTTTTTTCGTGCATATACTCTTCAGAAAAAATAGAAATTCTTTACTTAAGTAGAAAAATTCATAACAATATAATGCTGCATAATTTTTTATGCATTTAGATCTTGGAATGTAACTCTATTGTTATTCATTACATATACATCGAGCTTCTAAACAAAAAGTAATGGTATACACAAAGAGTGAAATATAATTGAAAAATATTTTACTAAAACAACTTCATGTATATATATATATATATATATATATATATATATATATATATATTTATATATATATTAATGTGCGTCCGATGATATTTGCTATTTTATGTTTAGTACCGTCCGTAATTTTGATCGTCAGCGACGCTTGGAATAAGCCGACGATTTACATCAGGTTTCGGGCAAACACCAGCGGACGCTGAGATATGTTCGGTCCACAATCTTATAATTGAAAGATAATGTAGGTAATAATATAAATAAAGTGTAAAACGGTTTACGACGCCGATGTCGGTAGTGAATCGTTATTTTTTTTTTCTGAATTGATATCCATTGATAATTGTAGGCATGCGGTCATTATTCTTGAAGAAAAGCTGTTCGTGTACTTTTGACATGTGCAAAATTAGCATATGGTGGTTCATGGGGCGGTCTAACTAAAACATAGATCCGAGTTAAAGTTACTGCTGTTTCAATTTTGACAGGTATATCTTGGAGAGTAAGGTAGGGCGGGTAAAATATAATAAATATAAAATGATGAGGATTAAAGGAAAAATATAATAGGAACACCTTTGAAGATCTTAACTAATTGTCTAACAGAAGAGTTTATTATTAGAAGTGGTCCGTTATTTCCCTGTAGTTACTGATGTGTTACGGGAACAATCGGCATTATTATTTTGCATAGGAGAGGAGATTGGAGCTTGTATTTATTGCAACATCTTGAATAGTATAACGTTTGTGAAGCATTAAATTACCGAAAAAGATAGAACAGTTATATTTCATTTTTATGTATACTTGCACGTCTTTTCACTACTTTGCAATTGGCTCTAATATATTTCTCTCACTCGATCTTTCAAATCTAAAAGCCTCACTATTTTTCGTAACCAATTCCCGTTGCCATTCAGTTTCACATTACTGCGTGTAGTCCTAAGCCATTTAGTAATTCGTTAGAATCTAATCACATTACCACTAATAGAGATCAGTTTTAATCTGAAATTTTCCTTGCGCTTTATAAGGATTTACAGTTACAAACATATGCTTGATTCATACAAGATGGTCCAAATGCAGTCTGAAGCATTCCATACGTTCCTGGTGAATTTTTTTTCTAAGTTTAAAACAGAATTTTCTTGCATATCGTACTTCTAAATTGGTCCTGGCATCTAGATTGCATTTTTGAAATTCACCAGCTGTTACAATTAGGCTTTATTAGGGTGTATTCCAATTCCTGATGTAGCTGTTCATTTGAACCTGAAATCATGAAACTTGTTCAGTCATCTCATAGGATATCTAGTAATGCCATACTCAATTTTCAAGAGTTCATGACAATATTAAATGCCTGTACAAAAAAAGTCTGGCAACTTATTGAAGGCACCTTGTATACGGATTTTACAATAAAAACTATAGAAACAATAATCATGTGCCTCCATACTCAGAGTTTTTCCACATACAACCACTTTTCCCTTAGCTTTAAACATAGCATATTTCACAAACTCAGAACGAACAATGGAACATTGCGCAAAAAAAGTAATTCCGTGGAAAGTGCGTAATAAAGCTTCAATCTCTATTTCCTCCCTATTAAAGATTCGCGGTAAGAACCCGTTCTCCTGCAACCATTGCAAAGAATGTGCTCCTTTTTCAGTGTGTACTTAAGATAAAGCGGAATTTTAATGCATAATTTTTTTTTCCAAAAACTTCTTGTCTAAAATATCATAACATTGACTATCATAAGGTCGATATTAATTCTAATTTAAATAACTGTAAAGTTTCATATAAAATAATAGCTAAGGTGAGTATAAAGTTGACTTTTCTTAATAGAAATCTCTCTAGACAAAGCATGAATCCACTTGATATAACGAGCTAAAAATATTACTAGGTAAAAACCTTGCCAATATTATGTTTTAGAGAGAATAGATTCGTACTCAGAAAACGACATTTTTCCCTTTTGTCAGAAACATTGCTCATGAAATATGAGGACTGTCACATTATATAATTTTTTAATGGAAATCACTCCAGAAAAGGCATGAAGCTGCTTAGTGTTAGGAGCTAAAAAGAAAGTACAGTTTCAAGATAGATTCTGACCTATATGAATAGATTCTGACATATAAAACAGCAGTTCTTCCCTATTTGTCAGAAACATTGTTCCAGGAATGTGAGGACTAAAGGACAACATAAGAGAAACAAAAGTTACATAGCTGCCGAAAGAAAACCTAATCTCAACTTTCTACTCTTCGTAGTTTACTTCCGGTAGCCGTGAAACAGTCGTTTCCCTTATGATGTCCTTTAGTCCTCACGTTCCATGAGTGATGCTTCTGACAAAAGGGAAATAATTGATGTTTTCTGAATCCGAATCTATTCCATTTATCACTTAGCCATGGCTAATTTTTGGCTTTAAAATAGTATTTATTTTTAGCTTCCTACATCAAGTGGCTTCATGTATTGTTTTAAGCGATTTATATAAAAAATTAACCTTTTATGCCCACGTTGAACTAATTCGTTCAGTCGTAAATTTATGAATATAACGGCATAAATACATGGGAATAGATTCAAACACGCCTTGTACGTATTAGTTCCGTATCTGGTTAGATGCCAGACACCGCCAGATTGTAACTGTCTATTACTTCTATTCAGTATGCCGCAATCTGTCTGAAAACAGCTCCTCTTGCATATTGTAATTTCGGTGCAGTTTGTACACTTCTGCTTGATTATGCACAAACAGATGGTTATTATGATGTAAACACTGTCTTTTTTCGTGCATATACTCTTCAGACAAAATAGAAATTCTTTGCTTAAGTAGAAAAAATGCATAACAATATAATGCTGCATTATTTTTTATGCATTCGGATCTTGGAATGTAACTCTATTGTTATTGTTTATTCTTATAAACGCATTTGTTTCAAGCACTATGAATAATAATCAAAGTAAGTTTAAGAAATGCAAAAATTCTCAGCGGTAGTTTAACTATTCAACTTCAAATTTTCTTCCAGTTTGAAGACAATAGTAGTATCACCTTTAAACTAACTTCAATTAACAATATTTTTTTTAAATCAACAAAATCATAATTCAGATCACAAAAGATTAAATTTTGTCTGGATATTATTCAATTTTGGGTGAATGTGAATTCATTATTAGATCGCAAAACATGTGTAAGGCGGTTTTGAAGGTTAGCTTTTTTTTTAATTACATTTTCACCCATAACAATACACAGTGCCATTTTGATTTAAGGGGCTACTATCAGTGATACAAGTTGCAGGGGTACTCTGTAGGGAGTTGAGCAGTAAGATGTCTCTTTACATTACACTTGAATTTCTACATGTCAGTACAGTCGGGGAAGCAGGAACCTGGAAGAGAATTCCAAAGACTAGCAGTTTTTGGGGAAGAAACTGTTAGAGTAGAAGGCTTTCTTACGTCGTTTTCAATTCTTTTATAATATTGTTCATCATTAAACTGAAATTTCTCATTTAATCCTATCTTCGAGGTGCTTTGAGCCATAAGTGGTGACGCATTAGTATTAAAAAATCTTACAAATTGATTAATCTATAAAAGTGAAATTGTCTGTCTGTCTGTGTGTCTAAGTGTGTACATTTCCGTACCAAACTACTCTGTCCATTCACAGTCTACAAACTCGAGATTTGGCATAAGGGAAAAATCTTTTTAACCGGTTATCGGCCAGAATTTTAGCTCTCAAGGGGTCACAGTTCAACGATTTGGTCTTTGCAGACTCTACAAAACTCCTCCGCCAATTTCGGGTCTAAATACTTGAAATTTTAGATGTACGTTACCTGGACATGAGTCAAACATTTAACATATTTAAACATATGCACATAAAGTTATGAACAGTACATAGGGTCTGAGCAAAACTGGGCTGAGCTGCTACTTCCTAACAAATTGATTTAAGTAACCAATTAAAACTTTTAAATGACATAAAACAGGCATAATTTTATTTTTTAGCGGGAAATGATACCGTAAAATGTGTTGATTTGCCGTAAAACCGGCTTACAATCAGAAATGTCCAAATCTGTTTCATGCGTGATTTAAAAAGAAAACTATTTCAAACATGTGAATTGCAAACGTGAAATGTTATTAAGTATTTCTTTTATTCTCGTTAGATTTGAGTTAATTATATAGTAGTGTTTTAGTTCTTTCGTTTAATGCGACTTAATCTTTTTTAATTTCCTCTTATTCATTTGCTTTCTTGCGTTGTTCTTTTTTTTTCTTAATTGCTACAAAACAGGCAGTGACTTGTTGCTCTCCCAAATACTAGCGTCTTATTCAAATATCTTGACGAAAACCGAAGTGGTCCGCGGTGGAAAGAAAATGGCGACCACTACAAAATTAGGAGGATAAATTATGAAAGAAGATGTGAACGACGGAGGGGATTACACTTAGTAAACAGCATATGTGTTTCTTTCTTTCTTTTTTTGAAAAGTGTTTTATTAAGTTATTCGTACTTATTTGTCTTTTCGTTTCTCTTTGTAATATTTGATTTTTTTTTTCTTTACTGTTAATTTTCATTGCTGTGACTGAGGTAAGAAATAAAATAATAAGATGTTGATGCGTACAGACTTGTACCGCCGACCTGGAATAAGCACCGGGTGGTCAATTGTCCATGAGTACGATTTGATGAGGGTAGTGGGAAAGGTGGAAAATGTTGTGTGAAGTCAGAGAGGGGGTAATGGAAAAATAAAATTTTATATATAAACGGATATATGTCTGTCTGTCTATCGGTCGGGCTGTCCGTCTCCTTCTGTTAAAACTGTGTCTCCTCCGAAACTAAAAGTCGCAGAGCGGTGCTAGGGAGCTCAAATGATTGGATTTATTACCGGCCGTTCTTTTATGGGTCTGTAACCGGTTAAAAGTGTTTGTAAGAGGTCAAAATTGGGTAAAAATTGCAAAAACCGTTAAACACTTTGTACACTAATCTTAGTTTGTTTTTTGTTTTTTTTAACCGGTTTTATCTCCGTGTCGCATGGGTACAATGGTAACGTCGTCAGTTTTGAATGCTACAGTTTCGATTCTAGAATATGACATCTTAAATAGATTTTTTTAATAAAATAAAATACGCATTAGATACGTTTGAAGCCAAAACAACGCATTATTACAAAATAAACAGACATTTATTTTGTTTGAAAATTATATTGAAATTTATAAATATTTTTCGAAGGAAATCTTCATCTTCACTCTGTCTTTCTTTCTTTTTTCTTTTTTTTTTGCGATGTTGTTGTTAGAGTAGAGAATAAGCAAGTAGAAGTCCGTTTATTGTTTTTTACGGTAGTTTTTTTAAATCTCGGAACGGTGCGTTAGGTCACGCGGGATTAACGTAAAATATTTGTTCCTTAGAAGCGCTGGTTGTGTTTGAATAAAAACAAATACGTATTATATACGTTTGAAGCCAAAACAACGCATTGTTACAAAATAAATAGGCATTTATTTTGTTTGAAATTTATATTGAAATTTATAAATATATTTCGAAGGAAACCTTCATCATCAGTATGTCTTCTTTTTTTGCCATCAACAACATAAAAAAAACTACAAACGGACTTCTACTTACTGATTCTCAGCTCTAACAACGACATGGCGAACATAGATATACATTAATAATAAAAAAAAAACTAAATACTGCGATAAAAAGAATGGAAGAGGAAACGAGAAGGACCGAGAATATTGACAAATACACGTAGAAGAAAACTAAGTGGAAACAATGAATTAATTAATTACTAAAACAATTAAGATACATATACTTACCAAAAAATATAAATATATAATATCTGGGCAAAAAAAAAAAAAAATATATATATATATATATAAATACAAACCGGACTAAATTAAAGACGGAAAAAAGTTAGAAGGAAATAACAAACAAAAATGAAGATAACGAAGTTTGGTGGTGCACCATTGTCAGCACCATAGTCACTTGCAATGGAGTAATGGTTGAAAAAGTGGTGGTGTGGGGGGGTAAATTGGGAGCTGGTAGAGGGCACGGATGAATGGAACCGGGAAAATATAGAAGAATACACATGAATGAGAGAGGCAGAAGAATAGACAAAGCAAGAGAAAAAAAAAAGATTTAAAAAATGATTGGGAGAAAGGGGGAAAAAAGAAAATGAAAAAGAAACAAGGACAAATATATATGAACAACAAAGGAAATAAAAACTACATTGGAATGGAAAGAAAGAAACAAACAAACAAAGAAACAAACAAGAAAAAACAAAAACCGAAAGAGAAAATCAGAAACAAAAGGGAAACAGAGAAACAAATATAAAAGAAAAAAACAGGACAAAATTACAAAAAGACGACAAACAAAATTTAAAAAATATATATAAGATTGAGGAAAAACCTCCCAAGACTGTGGATGAAACTTATTCGGTTAGTGTACAAGACTTTTGGATCCCTCGCTTTCGGAAAGTTTACAATACTTTTGAAGCATACTTTTTTTTATAGATTTGACAAGATTCTTAGATCACCCTTTTCCGGGGAGTCGGCAAGAGCTTTGGAGCAGTCTTTATCGAAGAGTTGACAATACTTTGAGATAACACTTTTTTCAGAGAGTTTGGATCACAATTTCTTGAAGAGTGGACAAAATGGCTGGATCACTCTTCTTCAGAGAGTTGAAGAAACTCTTAGAATACCCGTTTCTCTGAGAACTGACAAGACTTTTTGAGTTAACAAGACTTTTGTGTTAACATTTTTTTCTGAAAGTTGACATGACTTTTGGGTCACCGGCTTTTGGAGCGTTGACAAGACTTTTGGGTCACTTTTTTTCTGGGAAGTGACAAGACATTTGAAGCACCCTTTCTGAAGGAGTTTACACGACTGTTTGCTCATCATATTTCGGTAAGTTTGAAATATTTTTGGATCCTCTTTATCGGAGAGATGATAAAACTTTTGGATCACACGCCATCGAAGAGTTTACGAGACTTTGGAGCATCCTTTTTTGTATAGTAGGACAGATTGCTGAAACAATCTTTCACTTGGTGATCAAGCACCAATATTGACGTTTATCTGATTTGTTTTTGCAGCCATTTTGAAAACTGGCAGCCATCTTGAATTATCTGATGGCCAACGTTCTTTCCTTAAAATGTATGTTCTAAACATCATTTGTGCAAATTCTGGTGCTTGTATCACTAAGTGAAAGATTTTTTTTGAATATCGGGATAACTTGCCCCACTATAGAGTTGATAAATCTTTGGTTGACGAGACTTTTGTATCACTTTTTTCGGAGAGTTGCGATGACTGCTGAATCCTTCTTTTTCGGAGAGTTGAGAAGATTTTTGGTGCACACTCTATTCATAATAAAAAATATTGTATTTAATAAAAAGAAAACCCAAGATACGCTACTATCATAAAACATTTTCTGTTCTCTCCTGTCATCACGAAAACATAAATTAAAACTTCATGGAACTAATTTTAGATAATTCTTACATGTTTTGATTTTTAAATTTAATAATTATTTCTAGAAAAAACATGAATGGATCACCTGATGGTTAGCAGCGTCCTAAGAAAAAGTGATTTTTGTGAAATGAACTTGAGACATTTGTCGTTAACCACTGCTCCAGCGTCACCTTTCTACATATCTTTATTATTATACAAAATGAACTTTGTGTATGTGCCTGCGCGCGAGTTCTTTCCCTATGAACTCGATAATAGCTGGGCTGATTTTTATGAAATTCCACACAAAGGTACTGGCAGTGTTCTTAGATTGGGATTGTATCGGAATGTCCTCGATAAATATCAATAATCGAAATAATTAGATAAAAGATGGACCAAGCGATTTTGACCAAAGTTAACACCTTAAACAGCCTAACATCACAAGTGCAAGTCAGAAGTTTTATTTCCAGAGAAGTCGAAAATCCCGACATATAAAATCATGAGAAGGTTCTTTGATATAAAAGGTGTGCATTAAAAATGAATGTTTCCGATTAAAGCACAATTGTACTATAATACTTGACTTTTTCGTTTTAAACTTAAATTCAAACGATTATCACCCCACAAGCAGTAAGGCCAAACATATAAAACCAATAGTAGTTTCGTTGATATGATATAGGGGCGAGTTCGAAATGAATGTTTCTATTTAGAACGCAATTTAACTATTATACTTGACTTCTGCATTTTAACATTTAATCAAAGCCATTATATATAAATATAATTTCAAAAAAAACAGTAGGTCATCTACAGTGCAATGTAGAATACAATATATTACTAGAGGCACGTAAAGCTTTCTCTTGGTGCACCGAAATGGGTTACCAAATCGATTTGATTGAAAAATGGTCGATTTCACAGACTTTAATGGCAATAAAAATATGGGATTGTGAAATCTTTGTTGATCAGCATTCAATCCCGGGTAACGTCTGCTAGTTGACGAGAATAACAATTTGAATCTTTTTTTATATATTTTAAACTTGTAAAGTATTTTTAATATTATACTTAACATACTTATAAGTATAATCAATATTTATGTAAATCATATTTTTATTTTAATCTGTAAGTGTATCTATTCTCTAAATTCAGTCGTCTCCGTAATTGAAGAAAAAAAAACAAAATATTTATACATTTAAATATAAAACCAAGAATAATTAAGAAAGACTTTGTGGCATTTATTTTAAAAAAATACATTGAGTAGATGATAAACATTTTTTTTTCTTTTTCCTTAAGAATAACTTTATATGAAATTTGTTGACAATTCGTAAGCGTGTAGGGGGAGGCAATTAATGCAGCTGTACAAATCAAGCCTTTTAGACTCCGTTTTTGTTTTGATTAAAAAAAACAACAATAAAACGTAACAAGAGCAGTACGACACTAGAAGTACAATGCTGAAATGCAAAACGACATAATTGTCATTGAAACTGGGAAACTCTGAGATCTCTATAAACAATAGGGAACCACGTAATAAAACAATAGAAAACCAATCCTATAGCTTCATATTTTTTTTCACTTGAAGAAATGTAAAACCAAGCAAGATCGTTAAAACAATGAAAGCAAAGGTACTATTATTATTATTATTATTATTATTATTATCATTATTATTATTGTTGTTGTTGTTGTTGTTAGTAGTAGTAGTAGTAGTAGCAGTAGTAGCAGTAGTAGTAGTAGTAGTAGTAGTAGTAGTAGTAGTAGTAGTAGTGAATATCTAATGGAGTAAGTTAATTAATTTCCACTGGTAATGTTACACATCGAGAAAATCATTCGTTCTAGTCCTTCTTCTGGGGTTTGATGGTTCAATTATCAGCATTAGCGGCCAGAAAAATAATTGCTAATCACTTAAGACCTCTAACCGGCCATGGCTGACGGAATAAGAGCATGCTACCCCCGTGAATTTAATAAAGCAGATCTATTATCTTTATTGACTCCCTAATTTGAAAAGTGTGAACCGCAATGTATTCACAGCTATGTGTAAAATTACATATAGGTATATCGATATAGAGTGGAAAAAAATTAAAATATAATTTAATCCGCAAAAGTCTAAAAGCAATACGCATTAGCAAAACTATTCTGCAAAAATCGAAAAACGTTAAAATATTTCTTAAATCTATAAAAATTTATCAAATATGAAAATATATTTAAAATCAGTAAAAAAGAAAAACAGAAAGCATAAATGGAATTTTAAATTTATAAAATAACTCAGAAAAAACATAAAAATAGAAAACATAAAAATATTTTTAAAATCTATAAAAAATAGAAAACATACAAATATTTTTAAAATCTATAAAACAAAAAAATAGAAAACATACAAATATTTTTAAAATCTATAAAAAATAGAAAACATAAAAATATTTTTAAAATCTATAAAACAAAAAAATAGAAAACATACAAATATTTTTAAAATCTATAAAAAATAGAAAACATACAAATATTTTTAAAATCTGTAAAACAAATAAATAGAAAAAATACAAATATTTTAAAATCTATAAAAAATAGAAAACATAAAAATATTTTTTAAATCTACAAAAAATAGAAAACATAAAAATATTTTTAAAATCTATAAAAAATAGAAAACATACAAATATTTTAAAATCTATAAAAAATAGAAAACAGAAAAATATTTTTAAAATCTATAAAAAATAGAAAACATACAAATATTTTAAAATCTATAAAAAATAGAAAACATAAAAATATTTTTTTAAATCTACAAAAAATAGAAAACATAAAATATGTTTAAAATTTGTAAACAATCAGAAAAAATGAAAATATTTTTAAATCTGTGAAAATCAGGAAACGTACAAATATTTCTAAAAATCTGTACAAATTTATAAAACATGAAAATCATTTTTTAAATCTGTAAAAAAAGCAGGAAACATGTAAATATTTTTTTTAATCCGAGAAAAATCAGAAAACATGATAATATTGTTTTAATCTACACAAATCAGAGCAGACTAATTAAAAAGGTATATTATCTTGCTCTCGCACCGTTTTGAAAATCTAACATAACTACACGCTGAAACTTGACAGATATTTTGGAGGCTATTCGCTTCAATATAAATAAAGGTTTAGTATCGATACGTCAGGTTAAAGTAATGAAGATGTTATTAAAACATAATGAATAAAAAAAACTACACGCTAAAACTTGACAGATATTTTGGAAGCTATTCGCTTCAATATAAATAAAGGAAGGATCGTACATCAGGTCAAAGTAATGAAAGTTTTATTAAAAGAAAAATACAAAAGGTTTCTCGTTAAGTTCGATCTATTATCTGGCCGCTGTCAATAACGGCTGGTAATGAATGAAGTAGTCTACTTTATAGTCTACCTGTTTTTTTTTTCCGTCGCTTAAAGGAAATATCGTAAAGATTACTTAAAAGAAAGGAAAGGTTTGAAACAGGAGAAGCGGCAAAAGACAGAGGCGCGTGCCGGACAAGGTCACCGATCAGCCATATCGATAAGAAATCTATATCTTCTTAATACAGTACGGGTGCGGTTCGGTAGGTGAGCGGGTTATATTATTCTTATCTTTGCCGGCAGTTCGACCCTTAACATCGATTCGTGATCGACAATCGAGAGTTATCTCCCTTTCTTTTCTCATTTTTGGATCTTTATCAGTTAACTACTCCGTTCTTATCTATCCGGTACGTATTTTGGAGGGTTTTATTTTCACCCGTGTCACATTCGATCCGAATCTTTTTTTTTTTTTTTTTTTAATTATCTATTTTTCGGCATTGATGTTTTTTTTTCTTCTTCTTCTTTTGCTAGAATGCATAATACTACTTTTGAATGTCATATAATGAAAAAAAAGAAAATTATATATCATATTTGTCGGATATATGACACAGCGTCGCCCGGGAAACTTGCAGAACTCAATAAACTCCTCCTCCTACAACTGAAGCCTATAAAAATAGTTCTTTTGTGTATTCAAAAACAAACGAAATGTCTCGTTGTTGCTGTTGTTGTTGTTGTTGATGTTTTTTGTTGTTGTTTTTGCAGTTGTTGTTGTTGTTTTACTATACACATAGATTCGAAAAAGTTGTCAAACAAACAAATATATAACAAATAAAAGTTACCAAAGGCAAGATAAGCTACTTTTCTACCTAACTGGAAAAGTTGCTCGTGTTTTTATTTAATGAAAAATGTTCCTCGGTTCAGAAATCATACAGTGTTTATCGATATATTTGAAAAAGTCAAATGGCGGCGAGGTTTATTGAATACCTTTTTGGAAAATAAAAACTCTATACAAAATACTGTTAGAAACTTACTCAATATATGTTACCCTGACATAGGTTGGCGTATATTGCGTGAGTTTCTAACAGTATTATGCATTTTTATTTTGTATAATTTTTTACTTTGAACTTAAAGTATTCAACAGAGACCTCGCCACCATTATTCTTTTTCAAATATATTGATAAACACTGTATGATCTTCGAACCGAATAAGCATTTTTGCATTAAATAAAAACACTAAAACATATTTATTTTTTTTTGTTTATTTTTTGTTTTTTACACATTTTTAGAATCTATGTGCATAGTAAAACAAAACCGAAACGAATTCTATATACATACGTAATCTTTTATTCTTATTTCTATTATAATCGCTTCTGCTCCTCTATATTATTTATAATATGTATATATTCATTTAGCAATCGAATCAATTCTGCTGGGAGTTGAGAGGGAAAAGATAACGGAACAGCAAGGTAATATGTACAACATGAAAAGAAACTGAAATGTTTAGAAGATCTCTATTATCTCAATAATTATAGGAGCAACTGGACTCATGAAAAAGAATTCCAAAGCCTACGTGATAAATATACCCGGTGAACCAAATGCAAGAGAGATTAAAACAATTGCGCTTGAAGAGACTGTAACAATCTTATAAAGATCTCTCAGCATGGATTTTATGAGATTGCGGGGAAATATCTGGCATCCGGCCCTATGCCCCATCCCCAGCTTGAATAAGCTGTTAAGAAAATTTTAAAATAATAAATGAATCTATGTCTATTCATTTATCTTGCTTATTTATAATATGCACGATTCATTTCGCAATCAACCCAACCCTGCTAATGTGTCTATCTGTCTATTTCTCTATATGTGTTCATGTCACAAAGAAAACAAAAGGCCACATTCATGATTTAAGAAAAAAATGGACAAACTAAAAAAAAACATCAAAGTTTTATTCTACAAAACAAATATTTTACTTTTTTGTTAAATAAGAATTCCCAATCGGTTCGAATCTTATTGAACTTCCTGATTTGTTTTTTTTTCTTTATTTTTAATCAGCGCCATACATATCTAAAGGAAACTGTGAATAGTTTAACCAGACATAATGGCGAATAGAAATTAATAACGAAATAAAATATTGTCAGGAGGATATATATTATGTGTATATATTGACATGGGTGTATATTTACAGGTCGATATATTTTATCGTCTAGTAATTTTCTAAACAGGGCCTATAACAATTATAACATTAAGAAACAAATAAAAGTCTATACGATTTTACATCGGCCAACGGAGAAATATCTTTTTCCATATATGTTGATCTTGATAAGAGTGACCCTCGGAAAAGCTGCAAAGGAAGATTTATACAATTCAAAGTATTCATGGTATTTACAGCAGCTTTATTTACCGAATGTTTTCCCATTGGAAAACTGCAACGTTAGTCTTTGATTTTTGTTATCGACGTTTTTCCCCTACTCGGAGCCATTACGGTCCGTAGACCGTAGGTCTCTTTTTTCTGACTATCGACTGAGTCTTCTGACTCCGACTACGAACTGTTGACTCTGATTACGTGTCCAAGCTATCTCGCTACGTCATTAACTCCCCGAAACTAAGATACAATCAGATAATCTACCTTCGTCACGTATTTTTGTTTATGTTCTAACATTCTTCTCCACCAAGTTAACATTTTTGCTTGTGCTAATTATGAAAACTAACATTCTTTTCTATTAAGACATTTTCATATAAATAATTTTATCTTTCAATATTTATTTCGCTTTGAAAAATTTTTTTCTGAAATTATATTTTTACAAATATTAATAAAAAAAAAGATCATAATGATCAACGATCGGCACATCGTTCGGCGTTTCTTGAAATAGATGAATCCTACATATTATTTTAAAAGAAATTAACTATATATATATATATATATATATATATATATATATATATATATATATATATATATATATATATATATATATTTAGAGAGAGATACATATATATATATATATATATATATATATATATCAGTGGTGACTCTAGCCTATTATTGCTACTCGTGCCCTCCACTGTCCTCTGTCAACTTCAGTTCTCAACCCATGGTCCGTGGACCCAAAGTAAGTCATCATAGTTGCTATTGCGTGACTCTCCATTGTATAGCACAGATTGACATACGTACCTTGCCAGTATCGGTTCATGATTGTCCTGATTTAGGCGTGAAAAGCAAGCAAGGCCAATAATAGAGTTTTTACTCTGATTTACTCGCACATAATCAGTCAATGTCATTAAACCATTTGGATTGGAACGAACGAGTTCTAAGCTTATTCACCAATAAAGGAGTTGGGCGCCCAACTTTGATAATTTCTCGCTTCTCGGCTACATTTCTCGGGCCAAACGATCTATTTTTCAATCCATTTTGAATAACATTGTCCGGATTATTCGTCGAGGCGAGCACGAGTGGCACTAGTCCCATCTCCTCCCCTGATATATATATATATATATATATATATATATACATATGTGTATATATATAATATATAATAGAAAATGCTTAGCAGCACAAGGTTTATAAGTGTTATACCTGTAACAGTTATATACTTGTAGGGACTATTTCGTTTCAGTTATTGGTCATAGGTGAAGCATGAAAGGCATTGTTCCAAGAGTCAATCAGAAATCCCATCGCAGGAATACAAGAATCGTCGGAATACTTCCTAATTCATAAGATTTTCTCTTTTCACACATCTTACTTCAAGCGAGTACACCGTGTAAACATTGTGTCTTTCATTGGTTTCCCCAAACCCAATGACATAATAAATTTAACAAGTAGTATTGCATTCAACTGCTAAAAATTCTTTATCAAGTTATCCCACATAAAATGTATTTCTATGTAAATCTTCGATGCTCTGTTACTGTATCTCTGGACTTAAATGCATCATATATCCGAACCTACTATGATTATAATATCATATATCCATTGTTATTATGTTCTAAACACAAGTGTTTCTCTTTAGTTCTGATCTTAGTATAATCAAAATATATTTTGAGAAATTGATTTGAAGGCGGCTTTCTTATTTGGTTATTAACTAAAATGGACAAAGGTTTATCAAATGTTAGAGTATCTATCCCTCGAGCTCCCATTAGACAATATTGCATTTGAACTCTGTTCCCTGGGTCTGCTTCTCAACTGACTACAATATTATCGTCTTTAAGTCCAACGTAAACAAGTTCTTACAGAACCGTCCTCGTAAATATGTAATATGCAATATTTCCACCACAAACGATTGCTACGCTAATGTACCAATGACTAACATGCTCACATTAGCCCTTATACTCGAGTGGTCTCTCGGCCTTTGTAGAAAAATACTCAATTTAAAGTAAAGTAATAACTCACTTGTAATTTCTGCTTCTCTGATTTTGCCATTTAGTTCTCAAATTCTATAAATTATGTTTCTGACAAAGGGGAAAATTTGCTATTTTCTTTGTCCGAATCTATCAATCTAATACTTATTGTTAGTTAATATTTTTACTTTGAAATAATATATATTAGCTCCTTACATCAAGTGGTTTCATGGCCGGTCTGGAGTGATTTCTATAACAAAAAACATCTGTTAGTTTTACTTTCATTTAATTAAAAAAAAAAACTATACTGTTCATCTTAATACATTTGTCCCAACAAATTGTGCAAACCAAACGAATTTATACTTGTTCAAAGACAACAGATTATTACTTTTATGACAGCTCCTCCCGACAACCATTAATTAGTGTTACTGCAAGTCTTAGCGAAATTGTTTTCCGGGTCGCAAGCTTTCTGTATTTTTTTTATATCCAGTTTACGCGAATTCAATCAGAACTCAAAAATCGCGTTGACTTATCTCATATTGTTCTTAACTCGAGTATCGGAGAATAGATAAGACAGTTTACAAAATAAAATATACAAGATGAATAGACGAATTTTTTTGGATGTTACCACTTATCAAGGCCCGGAAGCTACTCGAGGATAAGTGTCAATGAATGTAAGGTGGTAGTGTAGTAATCGTTAATGGTGTAAATTTGGTAGAATTTGAGTATTTATAGGGACGGCTAAACAAGAACTTCTTTACATTGGATTGAAGGCTATGTTGCATTCAATCGGGAAGCAGGCCAATGGAACAGTGTTCCACAGACGCACAGTTCTGGGAAATAAACTTTTTTCATGGAATATGCGTTTAGATTTAGGCACAGATCGAGAGTGGGGGAACTGGTATATAGATATTGTAGTTAGTCGAGTATTTTTTGTGAACGTTTGACAAATGAGAACCATAGATTGGAGTTCAGTCGAGCACTTGTCATGCAAATAACGATAGAGTATAGACAAGCTCGCAACGTCTCTTCTGTGGGAAATAAGTTGCAGGGAAGAGAAAAGGGCATCATCTACTAAGGTTTTGAAGTCAGTTTTGAACTCTATCAAGCATTTTATATATTTTAGCTATCGCAAGATTAAGCCAGAAAGTCTCGCGAGATCTTGTTAACTCTCGTTCTTTTCACAAAGGAAACAGAATTTAAATCCCTTTATTTAGTCTTTTCTATACCGCTGAGTCATTACTTACTATTTAGCTTTTTTATGTTGGATGGTGATACGTTTTCGTTCGTCATTATTGGTATTGTTTTCAAATGTAGAGATGCAACAATTACATGCAGTTTTATAAAAGCGATTTTTTGTTTTAATAAAATATTCAAACTTGCTTTAAATAAACATTTTTTTCCGAAGACAATGTTTATTTGTATTATTGAATTATTTGGGCTATGATTTTCATCTTGGTTGTTATTTTTAGAACGTCTCGCGCTACGTAATCTTTGACTGTTTTTAAGTGCACCTTTTTCAACTTGAGAATCCTTCTGATAAGTCTAGAACCTATAATAGAAATTGGAACTGCATTTTTCATTCATAGGTAAGGGCTGTTCTCGTGACTTTTTTCTCCGCATTCAACTAACAATGTATCACATCTTGTTGCCTCGAGGGTCAATTAAATAAAGGACCTTTTTAATTATTCCTTTCATACCAATCGAGAAATTCTTGGTATATTTGCTTTTAGATTCTGGTTCGCAAAAACCTAGGTTCTTTTTTTCTGGATTTTGCATGTTTTTTTGTTGTTTTTTTTGGAGGGGGCTGTATAATTCTCCTAGATATTAATTTCTTATTTGGAAGCGAAGTTTGTTTATCGCTAGTCGCGCTTTCTGTCATTTAAACATTCTAATCTAAGGTGTATGGGTGACCCAACGGGTCATTTTTTTATTTTTTTGAAATGTCAAATGCAACTCAAACACTATTCGCGTCCCATGTCACAAAACTCTATTAATTAGAAGAACTACATAGAGCGTTTTCTAAAAAAAGAAAAGAAAAAAAGAATCATTTTTGTTTTCCGGCCCTTGGCAAAGATTAATACATATCAAATCCATAGAAAATGATAATTTCTGAATTCTGACCAATTCTAATATAAAACAAACGACATAGGAGAATGTGACCGTTGGCTACTCGAATAGCTGACCGAATGTTGTTGATTTTTTCCTACCTCTTCACCATTGTCATACCATACGCATTCTTGCGACTCTTTTTTTACTTTTGCCTTCACTGTCAGCCAGTGTCCGAGTTAGGCTTGTCTAGTTTTGTATCTCTACCGTCCGCAAATACCCATCCACCGCGTTATCACCCGGACGAGCCCAGATACCATCTATCCACAGAACGGACTCGACCGAACACCGTAATTGCTCGACTGACTAGAGACATTTGCAATTACTTTTTGTCGAGAGAATCCTTTCCGGAATAATTACGAATCATGTGCCGTTGCCTGGGCGACTAGAACCCATTTATAACGTTGTACTCCGACCCCCCCTTCTCTGTTTCTATCTCTTTCCCCTTTTTTGTTTTTCATCAGATGATGTATGTGGGTAGACGTACGCCTACAAGGATGAATGGAGGAAAAAAAAAACGCAAGGATTGGCCACACTTTACGTCACGTCCACTGATTACGAATAATCAGTTTTGAGCCAAAATAGAGAAAACAAAAACGGACATTCGTACGATGCGTCCATTTAATCTGTGCATTTACTGATGAAATTCTATTTCAAACTTATGCATGACAGACCAACGAAGTGTGACAGACCTATCTAAAGACTATTATAAATTTAAGCGTTACAGACCGACGAGTGTTTTAAACTTTTACGTGACAGACTAAGAACGATTGTATTTTAAACTTATGCGTGATAAACAAACGAATATTTATTTTAAACTTAAGCGTGATAGACCGGTCAAATCAATTAGTATTATATTTCAAAGTAAGGTGTGACACACCAAAAAGTATTATATTGTAAACTTAAAGATGACAAACGAATATTATATATTAACTTAAGCGTTACATACCAAAAATTATTATATTTCTAGCTTAAGCATGACAGATTGGTCAAACCGCATTTTTAAACGTAAAACTTACTATTAAAAAACTAAAATAATTGATATTCAGTATTACAATCGAACGGATATGAAACGTCTGGTAAACTGATGAAAAATATATTTTAAACTTAAGTCCAATAAACTGATCGTCGAAATTTTTTTTTTTTTTATTACATTTTCACCCCAAACAAGGCAAATTGCCACTTTGGTGTAGGGGGCTACTATCAGGGGCAACAACTACTGGGGTACTATGTAGGGATTTGGGCAGCAAGGTGTCGGTTCACGTTACACTTGAACTTCTGCACGTCAGTACTGTTGGGGAAGTAGGGACCTGGAATGGAATTCCAGAGTCTTGCGGTTCTGGGGAAGAAACTATTGGAGTAAAAAGATCTTTTACATCTAGGGACCTGTATAACAAGCAATCACTATTTTTATTTCAGGGTGAAACTTGTACTTGTGAACATGTGAGGATTAAAGGACAAAATATGTGTAAATTTCGTTTGGTTTGAGGAATTTGTTGGGACAAATGCATTGATTAAGAAGAAAGTTGAAAAGTATAAGTTTTAATAAAACTGGGATTAAAAGAAAATTGGTAGATACTTTTTTATGGAAATCGCTCCAGATAGCGCATGAAGCCACTTGATGTAAGGAGCTAAAAATATTTCAAGGTAAAAAATATCAGCCAAAAATTAGTATAAGAATGAACAACGAATATTATATATATGTATATATATATATATATATATATATATATATATATATATATATAGTAATATAACATTATAATATATATATTCGGACCAGGAAAACCGCAATTCTTCCCCCTTTACATCGTTCATGGAATGTGAGAACTAAAGTACAAAACTAAGAGAGGCCGGAGTTACGAGTAGAGGTATGTAAACTATATATGCTTATGAAGCGTTGAACAAAATAAGAAAAAACTTCCAGTGATGATCGCCATTTCCTTCATGAATTCCAGTCAATGAGAACCTTCCTCAGTCCTGTCGAACATGTAAACAAAATCTCAGAAAGAGGGCAGTCTTCATTTATGGTAAAAGATGCCTCCTCCTACTAATATTAGGAAACCTAGATCCAGTAGAAAAGAGTCAACAGTCTAAGAACAGTAATAGGCCGATCAAAAGTTTTTCTGGCTAGATGAGGCTAAAAAATCCACTCAACCAATGTGTAAAAAATTGACTCAACCAATGTGTAAAAAATCCACTCAACCAATGCGATGTTTTATTGTCTTGTTTACTGTCTACTTCCCAACCAATCCACATTAAAATTGCAGACCACCTCAAGAATTCAAAGAACTGTGTAAAAATAGGGAAACTTTTGTATGGCAACATGCTTTGAAGACGCGCAAAGATGAATAAGAATTGGTTGATTATTTAAAGTTTTTATTTTAATTTATTTTATTTTTTGACAGGGAAAGCGCTTTAAGACATGTGGTGATGTAGTGCCTCTATATCTGAAGTATTAATACGGCAAAATAATGTTAACACATCGGGGTTTTTTTTCAGATTACTGAAGTTAAGCTTGATGACCATTTGGGAATTATAGTCGCTGTGTGTGCTCTCTGCTTATCTCGGCATCGTTTCCAGTCGTTTTGAACTTCCACTTTCCAATGGTATTAAACAGGGTCAACTCAGTATAGGTGTGGTTGGAGATTACAAAACTTTTGCCCCAAAATTCCGCGCGCAGGAACCCTAAGAGTGGGTATTCATAGTTTGTCAAGACTGAAGGAAGCTATCATGTCTGAAGCATTATTCTGGCTCTGAGATTGGACCTCGATCCCCTAGAGAGTATTGAATTAGACCAACGTTGCCGCGTGATACATTTTACGGCGATTCTTATGCAAAACACAGCGTTAATCTTTACATGAAAAAGGAATGTAGAAATCAATACATTTATTAAAATAAATATATGCTATTCTTCCAGGTATCAGTAAATACTTAAAGAAACCAGTTTATTTTGAATAATAATTAGAATGTAAAACCATGGACAGGAACATCAGGGTTCAATTCTCCGTTGATTTATACAAAACACTAAAAAACTGAAACTTTAGTTCTATTTGTAAAGTATATTATAAAGTAAGAATCGGAAACCAATTGAGTAATTTAGAGAAATGGGTGGTGCCCTCCCTTACATCTCGATTTAGTATCAACTAGCGGAACCTGTGGAAATTTCACAGGGGATTCATTCATATGTAATATATTGATGTTGCCATTTTGTAGATGTTCATTGTAAATGGAGATGCTCTGATGTTATTGTACCTATTTACTATGCCTCCCCACGGGACAGAGTTAGACACCAGGGTCGTTTTTTTAACGTGGAGAAAAGGTACAAAAATAAAAATTGTCTCAGTCGTGAAGGATTTCTCCTCCACCGAAAGACAACAAGAAAATGAAGTGCAGCATCTGTAGAATAGATACTACACTTTGATCTTGACAAAAAGGCCAAGAAACACTGATGTTATTGTAGCTAGTTTGTTAAAACTGCAAAAGCATTTATCTAAGCTAGCACAAACGCCCGGCAAAGCCCGGTCGTAATGTACGCTTAAATATGATATTTTAATACTTGCAGAGTTCGTATATATTAGTATATAGCTAATGTTCTATCGATTTTTATATATTAGAAAGTTGCAATTTTAAAATAATATATATATATATATATATATATATATATATATATATATATATATATATTCTTTTTTTTTTCATCGACATTCTTGTGTGCGGGGCGTTTACTCAGTTGGTAGAGTGCTTGCCTCGCATGCAAGAGGCTCGTGTTTCGAATCCTGAGTTCGCATGTGTCTAACTGATGAGCCCAAATGAGGGCGAAACTCGAGTCTTGGACTTCCGGTTCGTTGACTGTCATAGCTCTTATGGGCTGCGACGTTGTTTGGCTGTGGAATTTATTATATACAATCTCTCACATTCTGAAAATCATATATATATATATATATATATATATATATATATATCCATAGGACTTGGGCGCATTAGCTTTAATTGAAAACGAAATAAAAACTTATTAAAAAATATGTGTGTATATATAACTTGAGTTCCCTCAGTCATAATCGAAACCAAAACCAAAACTTATGAAGAATTCTTGGTAAAATTATTTATGAAAAGAAATGGAAGTACATAACAATTAAACGACCCGGATATAAGCGTGACACAGAAAATAGCACACACGCTATTGTGTTAATATATCGATAAAAGAACAACTTTCTGTTAATCGTCGATCTATTTATTTATTTAATTTTTATAAGATATAATAAAGATATAACCACATGCACGTGGCGAAATTGAAGCGAAGTTCAAAGTTTAGGTCCCTAGACGAAACGCGGTAAAATGCAAGTATCCAACGATATTACAATGATAGGCGTAACATGTTCGGGGATAGAACAGAGAGGGGTGACAAGAGAGACGAGATGTGCTCGACAATGTAGAGGAAATCTAAGGGAAGGTCATCTCCTGGTCTGCCGTTCTGTGTTTCTTAGTGCTTTCTCTTAACACTGAGTTAAGAAAATTATGTTAATAATTAATTAGGTGATTAGTTATAGTAATTTTCCCCAATCACAACCAAGAGCAATTTATAGCATTGTAACAGCTCGGACACGCGTATTCAAATGCATGCGAAATGACGTCAATGTAAGGAAAAAGACTACAAAAAGCCGGGAGAGCACGTTAGAGAGAACGATCACGTTAGAGAAATGGGTGATATCACGGTTGTAACGGAATAAATGTCGTTGCTACTAAAAAGGAGTCGAGTTATTACTTGCACTTTGTTCCTTGCGACGCACTCTGCTACAACGTGTGGGTCCCGTGGGTAATTGTGTACAAAGTTAAAGCATCATTTCTGAAGCTATAATTTATCTTTTGTGTTCTCGCTCACCGAAGGAGAAATCCTTCTAAGTTTACACACATTTTAGTTTTTAGTTATTGCTTATAATCCAGAGCTCCTTCTTTTGGAAAGTTCTCGCATTAAAAACCGATTTTATATCTGACTCTGCCCTCGCGGGGAAGCAAGTATATATAAACAACTCTCTTTGCCAGATCGAAGCATAATTTACCTTCTGTTGTACAACGAGACGCTTCAAGAAGACAAATATTCCTACAATAAAGCCGTTGTACTTCCACCGTACTTATGTTTCACTCATTGCTTCGGGAATTGTCCGTCACCACCCTTTTAATATCTCAAGTAGGTATTCTTATTTCGGTGACCAAGATTAGTTAAGTGTTGTGTTCGGTTGCCTCAACACTGAATGAATTTCAACACCTTACGAAATATTACTCGTGAATAGACTCCGCCCTGGTAATAACTCGTAGGTAAATACGTGTATTTTATTTATGGCGGCAAAAGAATCTAAGATTTGTTTTCACTCCTTCGAGCGTGTCTGTCTTTCAATCTAACAAAACAATTATTCATACGTAGATCGACCCCTCCCAAATATTCAAGGAAAAAAATGGCCGCCAAAATTCAATGATCCTATATAAATAATATTTTTGAATCATTTTGTTTGCGTTGCTTATTTTCAGTAAAATGTTGTATGTGAGTATAATTATTTTATTTACCGAGAGTTGGGGCAACAGTTATTTCCTTGCATCTACAAATTGAGCTTGAACGTGTCAATTTTTTTTAACTTTGACCCCTATTATGACTCCTTAAAATTTATTGTTTTGAGCTCAAATCCAGTTATTAAGTTAGATCCATGTCCAAGGAACATATGTCTAAAATTTCACGTGTTTAGACCCCAAATTGTCGGAGGAGTTTGGTAGAGTTCTCAAAGGTCAAATCGTTGAACTTTGACCTCTTAACAGACAAATTTCTGGCCGAAAACCTACCACTCAGATTTTCCCAAATCTCAGTACGCTGTATATCAAATTTCGAGTCTGTAGACTAAAAATTGACAGAGTTATTGCGTAGGGAAATGTACACAGACACACAGACATGCAGACACACAGACACACAGACACGTTCACTTTTATAGATATATACATATAGGCTTGTTCTAAATGTATGTTATTTTTTGTCTTCAAATCCAAAAATGAAATGGTGCATTTTTTACGAGAGCGCGTATGAGCGCGTATGCAAATCAGCACTAGCAGCCATAAAAGGACGTATACGTCACAGTAAAAAGATAAAAAGGCAGCACGCGCCCATGCGTCACAAGAAAAAGAAAGGACAGCACGTGATCGGAAAGAAGCAAAGGATGCGCTCGGGAAAGGTGCACGTGTAAGATCAAAGGCTAGAAATGGTTGGCCATAGCTAACGTACGGTCGGGAGAAAGAAAAACTATCGGATGAGATGGACGTGTGGCAGCGTGATAGTGGCGAGAGACTTTGAAGCTAGTGTTGAGACGACGGGGTTTTGTTAATCTCATGGCAGACGAAATGAAGAGTAAAAATCAGGCATTGCTTGAAAAGTAAAGAAAATAAATGTCTTCTGATAAAACAGACAAAAATCGAATCAGATTTATTTATTTTTGTTGGTGTGTTCCTTTGTGCATTACCGGACGGCGTGAGAGCCCGAAAGAAGTTTAAAGTGTAACCAACACGGTTCGAGCGTAACGGATACATTACATATTTATACAATACAGAAATAATGATTCAACTTGATACAGTCCTAATAATGCTGTGAAACATGCACACTAAAACATGTGGTAACACATGCAAAATAAATCATGCTGTAGACTATATAAAGTAAACCATGTGTTCAACATGCAAACTATATCGAATCGTGAGTCAATCAGCTAGTTAGATTTGACTTTCAAATCTTAGAGACGAATGCGAAGCCATCATTTTTACTGCTTTCTTTATTATTGAAAAATACAACCATTTTAGTTGATAATTCGTGGCCATTAGACAAAAGGTATGAGTCTGACAAAGAATGAGTGCAAAACCGGACGATAGACAAAACCTATCTACTCCTTAAACAAATGTATATTTGCAAAACTAAACACAGAGCTGATAGTACTCTTAACAGCAGCAGCAGCAGCAGCAGCAGCAGCCGCATGACAGCTAAAATATGCAAATAACTAAGCTGGCTGCGCAAAGTGACGTCACACAAAAAGAAGAAAATCGAAACAAAAAGCAAAGAAAAAAGACACACGTAGCTGGAGAGGAAGGGAGAAGCATGTGTTCAAGACATTGCCGGAAAATTACAACGACAGACACGTGGGTGACAAGAGTGTCTTAGAAATACGTCAGAAGAGATCACTTAAATTATCTGTTTAAAAAAGATGCAATGTGTTGTTGGAAATATTAAGAATAAATATCTTTTGTTAAAACTGAAAATGAAAAAAATTCTGATTATTTCCTTTTATCTTTTCTCTATTTCTTTGCGATACTTTCATCTACAACGTGTTGGATCTGTTAAATGTTAGGGAAAGTCATTCTGCAATGTTGTAATCCTTTGGCTGTGATCATAGCGTAGTATCTGTGTTAAATGTGGCAGGCAAGGCCAAGGGCCAAAACATTATTATTATTATTATTATTATTATTATTATTATTATTATTATTATTATTATTATTATTATTATTATTATTATTATTATTAGATTTGAACGACGCCGGGTCGCTGGATCGACTATTATGATTATAAAAATAAACAATTAAATTATGAAAAGGTGATTGAAAACTGAAATAATAAACAACTACAAGAAGAATATGATTTTGGAAAACATAATTTTTGGTTTGGATAAACAAATAATCAGATTTATGCTATGTCAGCGGTTGGAGTCTTAGACACGTGATGATATGTAGATTTGGGAAGATTCTAGTCAGTCGTTAGCTGAACATCAGAGAAAACGGACGATTAAAGGAGGAGTTGGCTCTCCATGACGCAGGGAGCGGCGTTTTCTCAGGCAGCCAAGATGTGAAGACGTTGTAATCTCTGAAGATGCCGACCGGAATCATGAAAATAAATGTTCCTATATAATTCAGGTATGTGTTGTGTTATTTACATCTGTTAAAAAGAACTTTGTCTACAACTGTTTCGATACGTCCACGTCAATCGTTTTCTCTTAGAACTGTTGCATAAATGTTAAAATATACACACTAGACGATCAACTAAATAATACGACGTATATACATACATACATTTACACGTACATAAATATACAGATAAAATATAAAACCCACTATTCAACATGTACTCCGTCTTTGAAAATATTCATATACACACACAACTTGACAATTCTGAATCGATAAAATAGATGCACAATGTTACAAACAGGATATTTATTAGTCTTTAACTCTAGGAAGGTCGTCGACTAGATCCAAGAAGGCCTTTTGTACCTAGACATTTGAAGTCCGTAAATAGATTTGGTTATATCTACGAACATATCCTATCGAGAGGAGACTTCCCACGCCTGGTATTTCTCCACTGTCTCAGGGAAATGAACAAATAGAATAAATCACGTTGACTGTTTACTTAAGCTTTTGAATTATTAATTGTGAATAGTTTGGCCTTAATAATGGCATTACATAGAAAAGTGTAATAAAGAAACGTTTAAAACTGTGACTTAAGACTTTCAAATACAAAAATAAAAGCATTTTTAAATCTTTATCTTTTGAACATTCTTTTTAATTGAATAATCTTAATCATGGTTTGTGATGATCGATTGTGAAAGGTGCTAGAGGAAGACGCATTCTTTTTTCTTTCTACATATTTTACATTATACAAAAGAAAATAGTCTATAACTGAAAATTAATGAAAATATGCAAATAAGAGTTGGTACATCTTGAACGCTTCAGAGCTTTGGCTACATCGCATACTTCTAAGCTACTAGTCTGGGTGGCTGGAGGGGTTGGGGTGAGAAAATAAGTGGTAGTAGGCAGGCAGGCTCGAACCGGTACGGCGAAGGAGAAACATAACCTGAAACAAAAGACGTGACGGTTTTGTTGTTGCGCCCATTGCTAAAGCGGAAGTGACGAATGATTAAATTAAGGCTAGTTAATCTAAAAGGGAGGATAACTTTCGAAAATATCGCCGAAAAGAGCGACCTCTCTCTGTAGAAAAGTACCCAGTTTAGGATGAAAGAATTAATGTTTTTAACCGATTTTTCGATATTTGTCGTCCGAAGGGTCGAGTTTCAAAACGATACAGATCTTGTGAAAATCCGCCACCTTTGTCGAAAGTTTTAGGCAGATACAAACATACATACATACATTTAAACAGGCAAGTGAGATTTATATTATAGATAACCCATGGATTCAATGCGTTGTATCCAATTAATCATTGTAAATAAATTTTCTTAAAACACTGATTTCAAAATGAAAGGGTGACATGCTGTGAGAAAAGAACACCAAATGAAATAAAAATCTGATTTCAAATTGTCTATAATTTTAGTCTTTTAAAGTTACAAGTTAAACGTACTTAGAGAACGTTGGCATTTTCTTACCATGTAATCACCGTTTATCAATACCTCCGGGCGACTCAAGGATAAGGGTTAATGGGTACCCTGGTGGTCAGTTCGGGTAGAAATTCATTAAGTTCAGTTATTCTAGAGAACGACTCATCAAGAACCTGTTAACGTTGGACTTGGAAACGAGAATGTTATAGTTAGCTGGGAAGCAGTTTTGCATGATTGTGTTTTACAGCTGAGCTGGTCTATGGCAAAAAACTTTTTTCATGCAGTTTTCATTTACTTTTAGGCATAGATAGACAGTAAGGGAAATTGTTGATAGTGATTGCAGCTAGTCGAGTGTTTGCCGCTAATGCCTTACAGGCATGATATATTGCTAATGAGTACCTAGTTGTCAAACGACAAAAACTCGAAACTAAGAGTTTATTCGAGTATTTATTGTTTATCCAATCATAGTGTTGTACGATTAATAGAAATTGAATCAGAAATCAGCAAAAAATTGGAACTTATAGGGGTATCGGAATCGGAAAAATGTGTACCTACTTTTCCGATGCGAAAAACGATTCTTTTTTTTTTTATTGCTGGTAGCCATAATAAATAATAAAATAAAGGCACATTTAACATGTGTATTTTACGGTAATCGGGACAAAATAACGACTTTATAGTTAAATAATTAGAAATTTATAAAGAAGCAAAATCGAAATCGGTAATTGTATCGGAATCGGGAAAAATATTGGAATCGACCCATCACTATTAAATCATCAGAAGGACTATGAAAATACCATATCCTGTTCCTTGTTTTGACTATCAGGTATATATCCATTGATATCTTATATTTTTTTTATGTAGAGTGATGTGGTTCACGGTTGATTAATTGTGTCTAACTGGGTTGGATATATACTCGAGAGTCCAAACAATGGAAAGAATATGCTGTTGCCATAGTCCTAATCATGAGGTATATCATTGTGATGGGACGATTCCAATATTTTTCCCGTTTCTGATACAACTACCGATTCCGATTCTTTATAAATCTTAAAATATATAAAGTATAGAGTTGTTATTCTTCCCCGTTTTCTGTAAAACAGACATGCTAAATATAGAGATAGTTTCTTAAGGGTAACGTTACACTTGTGGGGGATGATGTATAGATTTTAGATTTGCTGCTATTTTGAAATCAATAAATATTACTTATTTTATCATTATTACCAGAAATATAAGAGTTTGCTTTAAATAAAACAATAAAATAATGAAAAAAGACAATTAAAATTAAAATAATTGTTTCAACATCGGAAAATAGAGATCAATTTTCCGATAGCGATACCGATTTCGATACCACCAAATGGTCCGATTTTTTTTCGATTTAAACCATGAAGTCCCTTGATGTAAAGATCTTATAAGACAAGCTTTCTGACAAGTATTCGCTAATATTGAATTAGAAAAGACAATGCTAAAGTCTAACAGGAAATGGGTTTACAAATGGGAAGTACTTGTATACAAACTCTGTTCATGTAAATTCCGTCTGGCACTAGGCTCAAGGAGAAAACTTTGTGGCATAAAGGCAAATGCTTGGTGTCATTGATTTACACGAAGAATATATATATATATATATATATATATATATATATATATATATATATATATATATATATATATATATGACGTTATGCTGTTTTGAAAAAGAAAAACCGAATGAATTTATAAAATGGTGATCAACGTTTCATCCCTTATTGCAGAGAACATCTTCAGGATATAAAAAGGAAACATTCGGAAGAAGAAAACGATCATTTATAGTTTCCTTCCCGATATGGGTATGGATTCTTACACTGTCTCCTTTCTCACTTACTAATGGTCTATGATCGTTTTCTTCTTCTGCATTTTTCTTTTTAATATCCTGAGGATGTCCCATGCAAGAAGGGACCGAAACGTTCATCATCATTTTATAAATTAATTCGGTTTTTCTTTTTACAAAACAACAACAACAACAACACACACACACACACACACACACACACACACACACATATATATATATATATATATATATATATATATTATTTTAAAAATTTAATTTAAAAATAATATATATATGCCGCTCCCCATTTGGGGGGTACCAAATTGGTCAAAGGGAAACTTATTCCCAACTCGCATTTAGGTAAAAATGCACTTTCGTATAAATAATTGAATTCGTTCAAAGAGTATCGCTAACAAAAAAAAATAAATAAAATCATCTCTCTCTCTCTCTCTCTCTCTCTCTCTCTATATATATATATATATATATATATATATATATATATATATATCTTGTATAGGTATTTCCACTTATTAAGACCCAGAGGCTACTTTAGGATAAGGGTTAAAGAGTATACAGTAGTCAATTGGACAATATATTAATCATTATTAATGGAAATTCGGTAAATTTGTTAACTTAAGTGAAACAGCTCAGCAAGAATTTGTTTCCATTGGACTTGAAGACAACCATATTGTAGTCATCTGGGAAGCAGGAAAACGGAAGACAATTCCACAGGCGTGTAGTTCTAAGAAATAAGCTTTATTCATGGAATCTACGTTTACGTTTAGGCACAGATAAAGCGTGGGGGGAATTATTGATAGTGTTTACAGCTAGACGAGTGTTTTTTGTGAAAGTTTCGCGAGGGGTGACCATAGATTAGAACTCAGTCTAGCACTTGGGATGAAAGAATTCATGGAAATTCCATGGTAGTTAAAAAGTTTAAGCACATTATAAATAACAATAAAAAACAAAATAAAAAATAAAAACAAAATAAAGAAAATAACGAATTTAAAAACAATTTTTTAGTATTTTTTTTACCTCTAAAAGCTGAAAAAATTATTAAATTTTTTTTCTTCAATGAAAATCCAACACACATTGGTTGACTTTTTTAATTATAAAATAATAGCCAATTTGAAACCGTAAACATACAGCCATGTTTTTTTTTGGGGGGGGGATGTTTGTTTGGAAAATTTTTGGAGAGGATATGGTTTCAATGATTTTTATCTGATAAAGAGCAAGTATATAGGGAGCTGAATAACCTTGGATTAACCACTAAGGAGGCTGTCCTATCAGCAGGTGCAAAGTACTGGGGCTGCTGTATTGCCATTTGGTGAATGGAATCTGGACCATGCAGTAGCTTCTGGTGGGGCCTCTCGATGCCATACTAGTGGGTAATTGTTACGGCTTTACCTTATCATGTGGTACAAAAAAAAAAATTCTTCGTTTCTTTTTCTCTCTTAGTTTCCCCTCTCTGTCCTGCTCTAAGTAAATCTGTCGACCTAGTCCACAAATTCCAAAATTTCATCATGACAAGTTTCAAGAAAAAATACACGATTAAACCCGGTTCTCCAACTTCCAACGTAGACCCCTACTACCATGTCTCCTTCTCCAACATCAGGGGTCTACGTTCTAACCTTCCAGAGGTTGAAACCAATTACAGGAGACTAAACCTGACCTTTTATTTTTAAGTGAAACTGGCATTGGACAGGCTATTTCCCTTGATGAGTTTGCAATTACAGGATACTCTAACTTAACTTCTAAATCTGACCCCCAAGATCGCCATGGGCATGGAATATGTGCCTATATAAAAGATAGCTTTCCATGTGGGAGGGACATCTCCAGGGAAGATCCTAACTTACCCTATATGTGCTTCCGGGTTGCTTTAGCTCACACTACTGCATTTATATTTACTCTCTATCGCCCCCACAACAGCGGAGTTACTATCTTTCAAAGCATATCTGAGAAAATTGACCAAGTCCTTTCTACTTATCCTTCAGCTAACATTCACGTATGTGGAGACTTCAATGTTCACAACGTCGAATGGTTGACCCACTCAAACAAGACCGATGATGAGGGGAGGTTCTGTCATGATTTCTCCATTGCCTATGACCTCACTCAGATTGTTCAGGAACCAACCCGTGTGCCCGATAATGACGGCCAGTATGCGAGCCTACTAGACCTTTTTCTCACAACTTGCCCTGAACTATGTTCAGTTTCTGTTCTGTCGCCTCTTGGATCTTCCGACCACTCTGTTGTATCAATTAAGATAAAAATGAAATGTAATAAGTCCCCAGACGTACCTCTTCATCGTACAGTATATCGATACACTAAGGCTGACTGGGATAGCTTCCGTACATTTATATCTGATCTACCTCTGCATTCCATGTTTAAAAAGGATGTGTCCTCTATAGTATTAGACCTAACTGAATGGTTAATTGTAGGTATTGACCATTTCATACCCTCGAAAAAGTTTCAGCAAAAACCTAACAGCCAGCCATGGTTCTCTCCAGAATGTGCTGCTGCCATTGCGCACAGAAATCACTTTTTCCACTGCTTCAAACGTAATAGATGTATAGAAACTAAAGCCGTTTTCAGGACTGCCAGCAACCATTGTAAGAAAGTAATAAGGAACGCAAGAGAGTTATATGCTCAATCTGTTAAGTCCAAAGTAGCTGAGCAGCGGCTTGGTTCCCACCAGTTTTGGCAAATAGCAAACAGAATCCTGAACAGAAGCGTGTGCTCCATCCCAACTATTATCAATGGACCTGAGGTAATCTCGTCAGCATCAGACAAAGCCAAACTCTTTGTCAAGAACTTTGCAGCTAATTCTACCCTTTGCGACCAAGACCGCCAACCCCCAATATTTCCTCTTGTATCAGAAAACACGCTACGTGATATACGTATATCTGTACGTGATGTTGCCAAGCTAATCAAAAACCTTGATTCCAGTAAAGCAACTGGCCCTGATGGTATTCCAATTATAGTACTGAAAAAACTTCAACCTGAACTAGCGCCCATACTTACAAAACTGTTTAAACGTTGTCTTAAGGAGAATAGTTTCCCATCTCCCTGGAAAATCTCATCAGTATGCCCTGTATTAAAGAATTCAGGTGATCGCTCATCCCCCTCTCAGTACAGGCCAATAAGTCTCCTGTGCGTCATGAGTAAGTTGCTAGAATCTGTATTAAATACAGAAGTAATCAAACATCTCAACAAAAATAACCTTCTTAGTGACACTCAATATGGTTTCCGTTCTGCTAGATCTACAGCAGATGTCCTTACAGTTATATCGCATAGGATTAGCAAATCTCTCGACGGTGGCAATCTTTCTAGGGCAATTGCTCTTGACATATCTAAAGCCTTTGATAGGGTATGGCATAAAGGTTTACTTCATAAGATCGCTAGCTATGGTATAGCTGGAAAAGTCTTCTCAATTATTAAATCATTTCTTTCTGATAGGTTCATAAGAGTAGTAGTTGAGGGGCAAAAATCAGAAGCTCACAGTATTAATGCCGATGTCCCTCAGGGATCCATCCTGGGCCCAACTCTTTTCCTGATCTACATTAATGATCTTCCAAATCATATCCTTACATCATTTGTAGACATTTATGCTGACGACACTACCATTTATGGTACCACATCTAAGACAGTAAACGACCAAGTTCTCTCCAATTCTCTCTCCTCTGATCTTGAGCACGTAGTACAATGGGGAAAGGAGTGGCTGGTTACTTTTAATGCATCTAAAACCAAGCTTCTCTCTTTACATCATCAACATTCTAATCCACATTTGTCATCAATTGAAATGAATGGCTCTCGTCTTCAGGAGGCCTCAAGTTTTGACAAGCTTCTGGGCTTGACCATTACTCCTGATCTTAAATGGAACACGTATATCAAATCTGTTGCCAAGGCCGCTGGAAAAATGGTGGGATCTTTCTATCGATCCAGTAGATATCTCACTGCTGATGCTATTCTCTATCTATATAAGAGCCAGGTACGTCCAAGGATGGAATACTGTTGCCACATCTGGGCAGGAGCTGCTAGAAAGGACTTGGCCTGCCTTGATAGAGTTCAAAATAGACTTCGTAGCCTCGTAGGAGATGTCCTTTTCTCCTCCTTGCAACCTCTATCTCACAGAAGAGATGTTGCGAGTTTGTCTCTGATGTATCGTTATTTTCATGGAAAGTGTTCAACTGAGCTTCAATCTATGGTCCCCCCTCGCCAAACTTTCACAAGAAACACTCGTCTAGCTGTAAACACTATCAATAATTTCCCCCACTCTTTATCTGTCCCTAAACCTAAACGTAGATTCCATGAACAAAGCATCTTTCTTAGAACTGCACGCCTGTGGAATTGTCTTCCGTTTTCCTGCTTTCCGGCTGACTACAATATGGTTTTGTTCAAGTCTAAAGTAAATAAGTTCTTGATGAGCCGTTCCATATAAGTTATTAAATTTACCAAATTTTCATTACTAATGATTACTATATTGACCAACTTCTACTGTAGACTCTTTAACCCTTATCCTTGAGTGGCCTCTGGGCCTTGATAATGTGGTGATGCCTTTGTAAAAAAAAAAATTAAAAAAAATAATTTCTCATTAATTAATGGATGTTTGCGATGATGATTTCTTGCGACACTGGACGTCGGACAAGTAAATTAATATTTAGATTGCAGCTCAGTGCACGATAAAATAAGAAAGACTAGCAAGGACTCTACTATGAAGATGGAGCCGTAGAAACAGAAGAGATCATTTCCCACTAAATTTCAAATCGATGCTGTTCTCTGTCAAGGCAACAGCTGCAACAAAGATTAACAACTTTACCGGAAACCACGAATGAATCTTGGGAAAGATAACAGTAAATATATATATATATATATATATATATATATATATATATATATATATATATATATATATATATATAATAAATTCTACAGCCAAACAACGTCGCAGCCAATAAGAGCCATGACAGTCAAAGGACCGGAAGTCCAAGACTCGAGCTTCGCCCTCATTTGGACTCATCAGTTAGACACATCCGAACTCAGGATTCGAAACCCGAGCCTCTTGCATGCAAGGCAAGCACTACATATATATATATATATATATATATATATATATATATATGTATGTATATATATATGTATGTATGTATATATATATGTATGTATATATATATGTATGTATGTATATATATATATATGTATGTATATATATATATGTATGTATATATATATATGTATGTATGTATATATATATATGTACGTATGTATATATATTTATATATATGTATGTATATATATGTACGTATGTATGTATGTATGTATGTTTATATATATATATATATATATATATATATATATATATATATATAAATATATATATATGTATGTATATATTACTCCAGCACTCTATTGTTTGAGTAATCTTGTAAGTAAAATCGTCGCTTATCACAAGAGATAATCTAACATTCTTAGAAAATTAATGGCTCGTACTGTTTATGTAAACATTAAAATTAATGTGCCAGATAGAATTAGTTCAATTTTGCAAGGAAGCAAGAAACATGTTGCAAGTCAGACAAGCCTTACCCCCGGCAAACCCGACAAGCAACGAAGTCCCACCCCTACACAGTTGAGATCCCTAGATGTAAGAAAGTCTTCTACTTTAATAGCTTCTTCCCCAAAACTGCAAAGATTTGAAATACTCTTCCAATTTCCTGCTTCACCAACTGTACTGACATGCAGAAGTTCAAGTGTAATGTGAACAGACATCTTGCAGCTAAACTCCCTACATAGTACCCCTCCAACATAGGCCCCAGATAGTAGCCCCCTACATCAAAGTGGCAATGTGCCTTGTTTGGGGTTAAGGTGTAATAAAAAAGAAAGCCTAGCAACCAAAAATATCCGTCAATATATATCAAATTATATAATCAAGGAAGTACTAATATACGGCTTAGCGTTACCCGATCGTAAAATACGCTTAAATATAATATTTTAATTTATTTTTCGTATTATTTCCGTATTTATTTTTAAAGAATCAATTCTCTATTGATCATTATATTGTACCCAATGTATAGTTGTGACAGCCTGGCGTAGCCTTGTCGTAAATACGCTTACGTATGATATTTTGATTTATGCAGATTTCCTATTTATTATTATAGAGTTATTTTTCTACGATAATGTACTCAATATTTAGTAGTAATTTCAAGAGCCAAGAATATGCTTTCGCTGCCCTAAGCTAGTATCAAAATGAAAACATACAGTACTCCAGTCTTAGCTGTTTCTGTTTAAGCTATTGTCAAATGGATAAAAAACGGGAAAATTTAATCGTTTTCAACGTATAAATGTATACATTTGCATGCGTACAACAGTACTTTAAGTTGAATTACGCCTACCATTTTTTTTATTATTTGAATCCATTAGAAGCTATTTTTACCCGCTAAAGGCCAAATTAAATTTGTTCCACCAGTCTATATGTACTATATATCAAGTTTCATGTGTATAGATAAAAAGAATTGATATAGGAGTTTGGTAGTCATCATTTTTTCAGACAGATAAACAATGTCTCTTTATTACTTGTTTATATATATATATATGTATGTATATATATATATGTATGTATATATATTATATATATACATATATATTATATATATATATATATATATATATATATATATATATATATATATATATATAAATTCAATACAAAATGAAATATAGGTATATATTGATTTACTTGTCGGTTCAGTAAAGTAAAAACATCATGTAAGAAGCTTATAGAAGGGCTTTATAAAATTATCTGCGATCTTGAACATAGGTTACTTATTTAAAATCAATTTTCATTTATATATATATATATACGAGCAAATGTACCCGGTGTTGCCCGGTATTAAAGTTAAATTCCTTTTTTGACAAAATAAAGTAAAAACACGAAAAAAAAGTTGAGACATGTACATGCGAGTATTATTTTTTTTTTAAACAATTAACTTTTTGTGAGTAAAAAATATACTCGAACTGAGATCCAAACCAAAATTTTAAGACAGTAAGCTAAATAAGATAACCATTATGCGATGATTCCAAAGTAACATTTTTTTTTAAATTTGACCCTTTAGCATGAAAACCGATATAAAATATCCCCACAAGTCTATTTATCGTATGTATAAAATTTCATGGTTTTCTTTTGTCTATTAATTCTACTTTCGATCTCTTCCAACTTACAAATAACAGTCTTTACTTCTGGCGGGAACTGGCTGATGTAATCATTATATGTATCATAAGTCCAAGTACTTTCGAATTCTTCAGGATTAATTACCAGGGATCAATTAATCTAACTTAATCTAAGTTTATTTAATGAAATAGGCCACAGAGAAAATATGCTGCCTATATATATATATATATATATATATATATATATATATATATATATATATATATATATATACGTGTTTATAATCATTTCTATAAAAATAGTGCCCATTGTATTTTAAAGATAGAACTGACCCAAATAGAATAAATTAATAATTACAGCACTCTACACCACGTCCATCGCCACCACCATCGGCATTATTCTACCACCGCAACTACAACGACTGCCAGCACTGCCGCCATTGCCACCGCGTCAACTGCAACTGGCACCACAACCGCCACTGCTGCCACTGCAATTGTTACATTATAAGGGCTGTCCCCTTTTCATGTAAGTATAAAAATAAAGAGATTTAGTTAAAATGAAAATGAAATAGAATAGACGAAATTCGAACCTCGTAAATTAGGTTTAGAAATAGATTACGAGAGAGAATTAGAAAATGGAATGTAAAACAAACCATTGTTTAGCTTAGAGATAAAATAGTTTTAAGAAAAGAATGTGCGTTGACAATTCTGTTATGAAAAATTCAATTGAGGAAAGCAACTACAAAATAATTTAATAAACATGTTTTTAACATATTGGAAATATAGGTTACTGGGAATATAGGTTAAAATTCCTTTTGTAAACAAAGGAAAAAGTTTTGGACACGCATGTCCAGAACACGTGAAAGAAGACACATGTGTTAACATTTGTATGACGTCATGGAAAATGGGAAGTTCTAGATATAGTTAGAAACTTGAGAGAAACTGGAGGAGAAACTGGGGGAGAGTCACAGAGAGCCTGGGGACGACAGACGACAGTCCAGACATAGACATTCGAACGTCTAGAAGCAAGACGGTCACTTTTGAAACTTAGAATGTGAAGCTTTGAATTCTTCGCCTCACGGCCGGTCGTGAGAAGAAATAAACCCATCATGTGTTTTTATAAACGTCGTCTTTGTGTTATAATTCTACCAAAAGGTAAAGTGAAAATTGTTATTATATCTGTGTTATAAAATGTCTTGACATACGCATCTCATATCTATAATGTGAACTTCACATCTCATATCTACGCTTCTAAGTACGAACATTTTAATATATATGAATCTTCATAAAACTAGCAACATCTCTCTCATTTCTTACAACATCTCTCTCTTTCTAAGACACAACAACAAAGTTTCTATAACAATCTCTCTTACAACAACATCTCTCTCACTCTCTCTCTCTCTCTCTAAGACTGCACATTAATAAGACTCTCTAAGCATCACTTTTAACAAAGAACAATAGCAACAATAATACTAATGAAACCCCTATATAACACAATCACCGCTGCCACTGTCACCACCGCTACTGCCACCATCGCCATCTCCATCTCTACTGCACTGACACCAACACCGATGCAGCTGTCACTACTAGGACTACCAACACCATTAATGCTACCACCACCACTGCAACCAGAACCACCAGCACTGCCACAACCGCCGCCTTCATCTCCACTTCAACTGCAACCACCATTGCCACCACGATCTTAAAATTATTATTATTATTATTATTATTATTATTATTATTATTATTATTATTATTATTATTATTATTTATTTATTTATTTATTTATTCACTAGGAGTAAATTATTTACTCGCAGGCCATCATAAAAAATTGCTTTTTAAGAATAACGTGTTGTCTTGTATGGAGTCTAAGTGACAACATGTCTCCCCTGATTTTCTGCACTCAACACCTCTTTCCATAACCTTTACAAAAGACATCGCGTTATCGAAGCAAGTGCTTACCATTGATTTCTCGTTTACAGCGACCGTTGCTCTTCGCTGGAATTTGGGTGGTTATAAACCTCCCCAAGGTCCCAGTTCTCTTTGCACTTAATTAGCGGGGCTCTGGTTAATGCTTTCTCTACTCAGTCTCCATCCTCCTTGACCCTCCTCATTTATTTGGTGTGGTGTCAATTTGTGGCAACACACACGCACACACACACAAAAGAGGACGGTATCTTACAATTACACCGTTGATTTATTGTGATGTTCGTTTCCTTTTACACCCGCCGCTGTTTTTGTGTCCACATTTAAGTGTGTTCCTTAATATTTCTGCAGTTTTGATTATTGTTATCCGTTGTACCTTCTCGGTCATCCCTCTGATTCCAATCTCTCCCAATCTTTTTTTCCGGTATCGTTGTTAGCGCTCCTACTATTAGTGGTGTTATCTCGATTATTATTATTATTATTATTATTATTATTATTATTATTATTATTATTATTATTAAAACTACAAATCCCCGATGTTTTAGGGGGGGGGGTTCAGACCCATGCTATTGTAGGTACCACCACCGTTCTTAGGAAAACTCTTGATCTTTGAAGCTCCTGGTTTGAAGCCGGGATTGAGGGAAATTCTCTGGAAATGCATCCCATCCCTTTCCAGAGAGACATTGATAAACGAAATCAGCATTATTATTATTATTATTATTATTATTATTATTATTATTATTATTATTATTATTATTATTATTATTCACTAGGATTCTCCACAGGCAATTATCAAAAATTCCCCCCCTTGAAAACAACATGTGATATTCCTTCAGTTCTCCAGTACTCCCTACTTTTTATAACATTTTATTATTATTATTATTAGTAGTAGTAGTAGTAGTAGTAGTAGTAGTAGTACTATCATTTTTACTATTAGTAGTAGTACTAGTCGTATTATTATCATTATTATCATTATCATTATTATCATTATTATCATTATCATTATTATTATTATTTTTATTATCATTATCATTATTATTTTTATTATTATTGTAATTATTATTATTACCATTATTATTAATAATAGTAATATGATTATCATTATAAGTAGCTGTAGTACAAAGATTATTATTATTATTATTATTATTATTGCTGTTGTTGTTGTTGTGTGTGTGTGTGTGTGTGTGTGTGTGTGTGTGTGTGTGTGTGTGTGTGTGTGTTTTTAAATGTTGCCTAATGAGATTCAACAGACATCCGCTCGCAGTTTTCGCTCGGTTTTGAGAAAATAATAAATCATGTGAGAGGGTTCTCCATGAGAGTCTGTTCCTGTACTCTCAAGATTTACGGTGGAAAAACAACACTTAAACTGAAATAAACAAAACACGTGTAAAAGAATGAAAACAAAACTAAACAAAATAAGAAAAGGAAAACTTTTTTTTTTAAATTTTGATTAACTAATATAGATATACACAATATATCAAACAATGAAGGAAAAAATAACGTAGTTAAAAAGCAACAAAATTGAATGAGGAATAAAAAAAAGAAAGAAAGAAAAAAGGATGAGACTAAAATAAATGAGGAATGTATATCAAAAGATGAAAATCGATAAAATAAAAATGAAATAAAGTCGAACATTACTGTAAAGAAAGTATGTGATCAAAGCTGAATTGAAAGAAAGAAAGAAAAAAAGAAAGAAAGAAAGAACGAAGAAGGAATAATAATAAAATAAGCATAAAAATAAAAAAATATATAAACAGATAAAGGAGGATTGGTTGGTTGGTTGTTGTTGTTTTTGTTTTACGGCATATCACCCCTTTTTTTTTAATGCCGAATCTAGTGATTTTGAAGAAAAAATTTTTAATAGAATATATATATATATATATATATATTTTTTTTTTTTTTTTTTTTTAAGTCGGTTTCTATTTAACCCATAGTTGGGACCCTACCAGGTACTACCACTTCGGGTCAGAGTGGACCTGGGAGCAATGACAATTAAGTGGTTGCTCCACACTCCCCAAAGCCCGTAAGCTGGGGCCTCACCACTGGATATAGTTTAAGGTCATATCTAGGACCGGTAAAGGAGGAGTAAATGTGGAGTTAATAAGAAAAAACTTATAAATAACATAAAGTGCGAGAAATAGAAATAAATAAAGATAGGTTCCTTGGTGAGTCGATTGCTAATTGCTGTTAATTAAGACGATTTTGTTTTCAAATGTAATCCAAGCCTAAAGTGAAGAATATTTTGTCATGTATTTTGCGGGATTAGAATATCTATGTTAAAAAAAAAACGCCTTGCAGAACAAAACGTTGACGAAGTAAGATTTAATAAAACAACAGATATATAATTTTTAAACTGTCGTGAGCCGTTTCTCCTTCGCGGTTCGTCTTTGCGTTTGGCTCTCTATAAAATGTGGTTAATCTACATTATTAATGTCTTATTACAGGCATGGAAAACATGCGACTTGTGGGTTGTATGCGTCGATTTGTAAGCTTACCTGAGTTTCGAATAAATGATCTTGATTATTGTAATATCTAATGTGTTTGATTTTTCCCCTGGATTCAACAAAATATTTCTCAGATATCACAGCTAACAGATCAAAGTGGAAAATCACAAATATTTCTGATGGAAATAGAAAATGTTTTTTTATTGCAAAAGACGTGAAATTTTAGCAAGAAAACGTTAAAATCGATTAAATAGTCGTCAGTAATCTTTTTACTACAGGGTGAAACGGTGAAAATGCCGCCATACACAAAACAGGACTACAGATTTATTTTTTTTTAAATCTTATTAAAAAAATCAATTCAGGTAACTTGATTGTGTAATAGAGCTGACAACTATTCAAGGTAGCCGGCTTCACTCTTAATCCCTCATTCTATATACGAGGTGTCTTTAATAAGTTGCCAGATGTTATTTTGTACAGACATTTAAAACTGTCGTAGACTCTTGATAATTCAGTACGTTATTGCTATACATCGTATGAGATAACTGGCCAATTTTTTATGATTTCAGGTTGAAATAAACAGCTGCACATGAATTGTAATACACCCTACCAAAGACTAATTTTCACAGCTGGCGAATTTCAAAAATGAAATCTTCATGTGAGAATACTTTAGAAAAGCAATGTGCACAAAAATTCTAATTAAACTTGGAAAAAGAGCCACAGAAATGTATGGAACACATGAATCGGAGATCAGTTTTGGAGTTGCATAAGAGATTCGAGGAAGACAGGGAGTCTGTGAGGGATGATGAAGTGGAAGCGGAGTAAGGAAGTCAATACACCAGTGTTGATTGGTGAAATAAAGAATTTCATGGATAAGAACCGTCGTGTGTCTATAGACAATAAGTGCACAGTTTGATGTCAGTGTGGGAACTGTACTCAATTATTCGCGAGGAACTGAAGATGCGGAAGATTTGCGCGAAGTTTGTCCCAAAGTGCTCAGAGAAGATCAGAATAAAGACGTTGTCATGACAGCAGGGAGAGGTCGAGCTGATCAATTCAGATCCCACAGTTTTTGATGCTCTGGTGACCTGCGATGAAAACTGGATTTCATTATCTACATGCACTGAGTTCCCACTAGACAGTCAGTCAACAAGAAATACTATGTTGAGGTATTAAGGGAATTCAGGGGGAATTCCGTCGAAAGAGGTCAACACTCTTCAAGTCTGGTCAGTGGAATTTTCACTAGGATAATAGACCAATCTACAATATTCCTCTCACAGATTGGGATCAGGACAGTTTCTCACCCTCCCTATAATTCAGTTCTTGCTCCTTGTGACTTTAAGTGATTTTCTAAGCTCAAGGCAAACCTTGGGGACTGTCGTTATAATATAATTGAGGAGATGAAAAAAGCTGTGACGGAAGAGAATTATATGCTCACACAAGAGAACTTCTATGGGTCCTTACAGAAATTGTTGGAACATCAAGGGCATTGCAGCCGAAGGCGATTACTTCGAATGGGACTAGAATTTCATTTGTGTACTATCAATAAAAATGTCCATAGGAAAAAAGTCTAGAAACAAATTTAAAGCACCTCGTACGAGGGGCGTGCAATAAGTAATATCCCTGACACACTTTCAAATTTCGCATGTGCAATGATTTATATCTCTACGGCTTATGTGGCAAATTACAACTCTGAACTAATTGAGGTTTCTGTTTTACAGGTGTTTGAACTGAGTCAGGTGTGAATGGAGCATTTTGAATGTCGAGCAGTGATCCGGTTTTTGTATTTGAAAGGGCGCACACCGCAGAATAATTTTGATGAAATGAAAGAAACTTATGGTGATAATGCCTCATCATATGACATTGTAAAACGTTGGCATCGTGAATTCAAACATGGCCGGAAGTCTGTGGAAACAGCTCCCAGACCTGGTCGCCCCCTTCTGCCATTGATGAGGCATCTGTCTGTCAAGTTGAGGCTGCCATTTTGGAAGATCGGCGCATTATTATTCGCCAAATAGCCCAAGATGTCAAGATTAGTACAGGGTCTGTGGAAACTATCATTCATGACATATGCATAAGGTGTCTGCCAGATGGATTCCCAGGTTTCTCACACCATTCCAGAAGCGAGAACACGTCGAGGGCTCGAGGATGAATTTGGAGATGTGCCAAGAAGATGAGTCAAAGTTTTTCAAAAGACTGATTACACAGGATGAAACCTAGGTCCATCACTATGATCCAGAGACCAAATCCCAGTCAATGCAGTGGAAGCACTTGGACTCACCACCTCCAAAGAAGGTAAGAGTGCAGCCCTCCGCTGGCAAGGTCATGCTCACAGTCTTCTGGGACCAGGACGGAGTATTGATGACAGATTTCCTGATAAAGGGTACCACAATTACAGGAGCCTATTATGCTTCATTTTTGAGGAAATTAAGGGAAGCTAGCAATATCAAGAGGCGGGGAAAGATCAGCAAAGATACCCTCCTCCTCCAGAACAACGCTCCGGTCCACAACTCGCATGTCGCCAGATCAGAAACACGGGCGTGTTGTTATGAAATCCTACACCATCCTCCCTTGTCTCCTGATCTTGCATCCTCTGACTTTTAACTCTTCCCAGCCATGAAGTTGTTTTTGAAAGGAAAGCGTTTCCCAGGTGATGCAGCCTTGATTTCTGAAGTCACGTCGTGGTTGGAGGGCCAACCTGAGGTGTTCTACAAAAACGGTCTCCAGAGATGCATCAAACGATGGGAGAAATGCATAACTCTGGGTGGTTCCTATTTAGAGAAAGACTAATAACTGTGCCAAGTTTCGTTGCTCTACTGCAGTGAGAAGTGTGCACGCCCCTCGTAGATATTGCAATAATTTGCATATGAGGAGAATATTGGCGATTAAAGAGACAACTAGATAAAACTGCATACAAACATAGACAGATGATATAGAGCGTTAACGTTGAGAGTTGATGTGAAATGCCGTTTAAGTTAAGCGTGATTGTTGCGATTTAGTGAGAAGTTCTGATATTTTTTCTATTTCCATTCAAGAATAATATTTTTGGCACTTTTTTTTTCACGAATGGAAAGTCGAAACGCAAAAATGGCTTTACATGACTTACTCTCACTATCTTATTTACAAAACATCATCTCTCATATACCGAGGATATTCCCACCATATCCAACCGGTTAAACAACGTCCTCGCAACCAAATTCCAATGTTTTGCATTTGTTTTTTGTACTTTTTTCAAAATTGATTTTGTTTTCACACAATTTTTTTTACAATCTCAAATGACAAATATTTTTCGCATTTTAACACTTAACTCCCACTGTGTTAAAGCAATATTTATACTTTAAAACGCATTGAGAATTACATTCCGATTTTAGCCTATCATATACGCCAGTTTTTCTAAGCTAATCTGACTTATTATCGTAAATTTCTTGGCCATCATGATCTGCAGAAGTTGAACGAATTGGGCTACGAAACTGCCTAATCCTCCATACTCTCTAAACTTTTCACCTATCGACTACCAATTGTTCAAGCAGCTCGACAACTTCCTGCGTGCGAAATGCTTCAAAACCTTAAGCGATATTTAAAAAAAAGCGCCTCTAGCAACTTCATCGCCATTAGACCGCAATAGTTTTATGTTACTGATATAAATACACTTGTTTTGCGTTTACAACTGTGTTGATTTTTTAGAGTGATTATTTCGATCAATAAATGTTTGAATTTAAAAATTAAAAACTGCAAGAACTTTCTCTTCAACCTGATAGCTTATTTGATTATGGAGAACATTCTGTATAAAATAATTGTGGTATTTATTTTGTTTTACAAATGAATTTAATTCTATTAAAGTATCGAGGTGGATAGTTAGCGCATTTATATATATATATATATATATATATATATATATATTTAATTATTTTTTTACTATAATGATTAAATACCTACAGACACTAGTGTTTCATCCTTTCGGGATTCTTCAGTGCAGGGTGTCACGATTACTACCAGTCGAACGATTCGAACCCCGCGACACGAGACATCTCTGGCTCGATTAGCGGAGGCCGTATCCATTCGGCTACCATTAACCGTGTGAAATAGCGTTGAATTTTAAACATTTTAATTTAAATGTTCATTACGTTAGACAGACAGTGATCAAATCGTTATACGATGATCTACGCATAAGAGCTAAATTGACCGACTTTTAATTCAACTGAAAGTGCTCAACGATAAGAAACGAATTTCTTAAAGGGGCTGTACAATAGAAAAATGCGAGCATGAAAAATAATATGGTTAAGCTTAAACATAGAAAAGTAAAAGACTAGCTATTAAGACTGGAAAAGAAAAGGATAAGATATTCTAGTAAAAAAATATAATAAATTTATAACTTCAAGTATTGCAGCATTAAGAATTGATTATATAATATTATAAATTGAATTTTTAAAATTTTTAATGTTGCAATATTTTAAGTTAATAATTTATTAATTTTTTACTAGAATATCTTGTCCTTCACTTTTCCAGTTTTAACAACTAGTCCTTTACTTTTCCATGTTTAAGATTAACCATATTACTTTTCATGCTCGCATTTTTCTATTGTAATCCATGATTTTTCTAGGCTTCCTGTAAACTCACTTGTTCTTTGTTTTATTTCAGTCTTATTTTTTGCCCCAATAAAAATAACATACACAAATGTAATAATAATGCACGGCACAACGCTCCTAAAATATGCGTGAGGGAAGAACAGATTTATATAAATCTAAGACAATGGCAGAATTCTTAGAAAATGACCTCCAGACTATAGTGGAATGGGGCCGCAAATGGATGGTAACATTTAATGCTAGTAAAACTAAGCTGCTCTCCTTTAACAATTACAATACACCTCTCCAATCCCTTATATCCATGACAAATCGCACTCTACCTGAGAATTCTACCTTCAAACTACTTGGCCTAACATTCACGGGCAATATAAACTGGAACAAATACAAAGAGGGCATTGCAAAGGCTGCTGCAAAGAAGGTGGGTTCCCTCTATCGAGCTAGAAGACTATTCTAAGAGTATCCTATGCCTTTACAAGGCCACCATTCGCCCATGCATGGAGTATTGTTGCCACAGCTGGACTGGAGTATCTACCACTAGTCTCTCCCTCCTAGATAAAGTCCCAAAAAGAGTTGTCAATCTAATCGGCCCCATTTTATCAACTAAGCTCCAGCCCCTGTCTCATCGCCGCAATGTTGCATCACTGTGCCTGTTTTAAAAATATTTTAATGGAATGTGTTCTGATGAACTCATTTCACTTGTACCCCCTCGACGTACATATCCCAGGCAAACCCTCTTAGCAATAAGATCTCACCCCTTCACTGTTGTTGTACCTAAATACCAGAAAGCTTTCTATTCTAATAGTTTTTTCCCTCGAACAGCTAGACTATGGAATTACCTTCCTGCTGCTTGCTTCCCTGGCTGTATTGATGTGCAGAGGTTTAAGTGCAACATAAACAAACATCTTGTTAATCTTTCCTTAAAATGACCCCAAATGGTAGCCCCGTACGTTCAAGTGGCGATATGCTTTGTAAGGGGTGAACATGAGTTTAAAAAAAGCCTGCTTTCAATAAAATACCGCCAATATCTCTTTTTCATTCTTTCATTCTCTACGTTTCTCTTTGCGTGAGGGCGGTGAATTGGTAGCCACAGTAGTGGCTGAAGCGACGTGGTTGGTATGGAAACCAGTCATAAAATACGTCACTTACCTCCTTACGTTTCTTTATGATTTTGAATACTAGTAAATTCATGATAAATTTTGTTTTACTGAACGAGAATTGAAAATATTTATTTCAAAATATAGATGAGAAGGTGATCTATAAACCGTAATAATTGTTTGAAATTTGGTCGGAAAATAAGTGAGCAGTGAAGCTTTAAAGCAGTTCCAAATGACTAAAATTGCCGCTTAACCACATATTCAAAACTATCGTGTTTAAATTATATATATATATATATATATATATATATATATATATATATATATATATATATATATATATATATATACACACTAGCATTTCAGCCCGGGGTTGCCCGGGTGTTTGGATATGTATGTTGATCATAAAAAAGAAGACATATTTTTTTTAACTTTGACCCCTATTATGACCCATTAACATTTATTTTTTGGTGCTCAAATGAAGTTATTAAGTTTGATCTATGTCCAAGGAGCCTATATCTAAAATTTCAAGTGTTTAAACCCAAATTCGTCAGAGGAATTTGATAGAGTTCTCAAAGGTCAAATCGTTTAACTTCGACCCCTTAACAGCCAAATTTTTGGCCAAACCCGGATTACAAAGATTTTTCCCACATCTTAGTACCCTGTGTATCAAATTTCGAGTCTGTAAAATGAAAAATGACAGAGTTATTGCGTAGGAAAATGTACACACACAGACACGTTCACTTTTATAGATTAAACAAATATATATACGCATACATAAATATATATGGAAATAATTTTGTGTTTACTGTAAGTTTTTTACGCAAATATTATGCAAGTATAAATCATGTAGAATATCTGCATGAATATAATTACACGTAATAGTTAACTAAAGATGATTATCCCTTACGAAAACTGAAAAAAAAACTAATAGAGAATTAATTAAAATTAATTGAGAATTAATTAAAAGAATATTCAAATTAGCTAGATCTTTTGCTAATGAATGTAATTCCACAAACCATATATAAAAAAAATTGTATTGTAATTTTAAATAAATAGAAAAGAAGGTTTTTATTATGAATATCAATATACACAAAAGAAAAACGAATTTATCGGAGTATATATATATAAATATATATATATATATATATATATATATATATATATGTGTGTGTGTGTGTGTGTGTGTGTGTGTGTGTGTGTGTGTGTGTTTTGTTTACATAAAGTTTAGATGAGACAAGTCATTTGTACCGTCGGTTTCACACCTGATAATTAGGCTAACAAAACCGATAAATAGGGGCCGTTTTAGATACCAATATCAAGCTCTCTTCAGCCAATAACCGACGGTACGGATGACTTATCTAAACTTTCTGTAAACAAAACATAAATAATATGCTCATAATTGAGCGCTCTGCTTGATTTATTTTCCAAAGAAAATATAACTCATGATATATATATATATATATATATATATATATATATATATATATATATATATGCCTAATGATTTTAAGCTCTCTCTTAAATGATCAGTAAAACATTCAATGGTTAGGTTATAGGCAAATTAAAAGTCAAATATCAGGGGCATTAGGTTAAAAAAAACTAAATCTTACATTAATCGTTCGTGCATTTCTTGCGCAACCTCAGCTGTAGTTTCGGTTCTTTTTCTTTTGTCTATAACTCGAATCCATTTGTAAATAGTCTAAATGCAAAAGCGAGTACAATGTCTTAAGGCAAAAAGCAGCTGTTCTTTCATTTAATATTTAACCAAATGCTTGTAACTATATTAAAATAGCGGAAATAACTGCCAACAATCAAAGCAGAGTGATATGCACAAGTGGTACGTGATATACAATATAAAAGTCTATAATGAATATATATATATATATATGTGTGTGTGTTTGTGTGTGTAGTAATTTAAGAAAATATATGTTAATTGAGCTAACCAGAATCCTCCACGTATCATCTCCGTAGAGAAGTGACAGGCTAGAATAAAACGCGGAATTCTGTGTAGCTTAATTGCAATATATATTCATAAATTACTACCTAGCTTTACATGCGTTGAGTACTTGAAATAAATACTTACGATTGAAACATATGATATCTCCTACGTAACGTAAATATATTGATTAATTACGTTTATATAAATACACTTATAGACATAAACTCAGGGGATAAAGTTGCAAAACTGGATAAAAAGTGTTCAATACATTAGTAGAGCGGGATATGTTATTATTTTACTTTTCTCAAGTGTTAATTTAGTCCATTATGATCGTTTCAGTAAACATATACATATAAATATATATATATATATATATATATATATATGCTAATGCAGATAAACACACACACATTATATATATATATAATATATATATATATATAACTTCTATAATATAAAGCTGAATGTCTGTGTGTATATGTATGTGTGTGTCTGGTCACGAATAGGCTCCTATATGGTTGACTATTTTAAAAAACTGATTACATATAATGATAGAAGATCCATCGAGACACAGGACTGGGTATGTTTGATCTGGCACAACAGTGGTTCATTAAAATTGTGGGGTCTGCGTTTGCGCCTGGTCCACAATGTATGGAAATAAAAAATTTAAAAATTAAAAAAAAAAGTTTTACAATTGTTTTTTATATAGATGTACATAATAATACTTTGATAAGTATGTTTTAACTTAAATAAGGATGGTATAATAAAATTGTGGTGTCTGCGTTCGCGCCTGGCCTCCATAGAATGGAAATAGGCACAAACTTTAATAAAGACTTTTCATATCTATCTGTGTAAGTATACTTTGATAATTATGTTTTTGTTTGAAGCAATATGGTATAATAAAATTATGGGGTGTTCGTTCGCACCTGACCTCCATAGAATGGAAATATGTCACAAAGTTTAACGAGTTTTTTTTTTATATAGATCTACAGGATATTGTGATAAGTGTTTCAGTGTGAACAGGTATGGTATAATAAATTATGGGGCTTATCTATTTTATTTTTACTTTCATCATATTTTGCTTTGGTTTTGATACCCCCAAATTAAACCCAAATTTACCTTTCCTTTTCATAACCTATCATACTTTCATAAATCAGAGTCCATTTTGTGTAGGCTGTTTTTGAACCCAGTCAACGACGTGTACTTTAGCTAGTATATATATATATATATATATATATATATATATATATATATATATTGAATACGGTAATGTATTTTATATGCGTTCGTAAAGGAGATTCCTTCCTAAACTCAGCAACCGGTTTGTAACACATTTTTAAGAAACAGTTTATAAGTGTAAGGGATCCACATGTAGTTCACATGCAGTTCACATGTAGTTCACATGCAGGTCAATTCAGATTTGTGTGAATAGAAAAACGGTGCGAAAGCATTTCGTTAAAATATAGATACGTTCAATATTTTTGAAATTTTAAAAACAGATACTAGACCTTAATTCATATACATTTCTCAAACTTCAGTTACTTTGTCGTATTTTCAAGTTTTTAGAGGTCGGGTTATATCCCTTTCGAGAATTTTCATCGATCAGTGTGGCATTAACTTGGATCCAACGGCACAAATTTTACAAGATTCCATGAATTTTAGTTTCTTTTTTAAGCCCCTAAAGGGTTAAGTTTTATACATTTTCTAGAATCAAAATTATAAAATGGATTTTGATTAAAATTAGAATATGCTTTTAAAACACAGGATTTAATCGCATTATATCCTTAATAAAGGAAAGGGAAAAATCCAAAATCAAACAAAGCAAGACCTCCAACAGCGTAGATTCCTAGCGCCAGCGGAGGAGGGCAGTGCCTGGCGAGCAGGCGACAAGGCGGATCTTGACACCAAAAACTCGGCAGCCTGATGCAACCAACATTGGTGAAGCTGCCTGTCATGTATGACTTGGGCCGTTGTGGAAGTCGTGTGGACCAAGTGTGTGTGCGTGGTCGTCGTGCAGCTTCGACCACCCAAAACAATATGTGACTGGCATTCTATCGTTCCCTCCATCTCTCGGCGACGACGATCTTTTATTTTATAATTACTAAGCCACATAGACGTGGTGAAAATATGTAGTTTTTTAAATTACGATTTTCATGTGTTAAATGTGGCCATTTTAGTAAATGTTTTGGACTCAAAATCTTATAATCCTCATATTCATTAATGGTGTTTAGTTTTGTTTTGCATATCAAATTTTCCAGGTATGCAATATCGAATTCTGAAGTTTTGGTAAATAAATTGTTATGCTTCAAGATCTTCAAATATTTATTCGTAGATTTGCAGTACATGATAGTTTTTTCGAAACAATAACATCAATGTTTAGTGCATTTGAAGCCAGGCAGCTGGTAGTTAAAAAATTCTATATCTTAATAATTAATGATGATAGAGTTTTTCTTTACTTTTTTCTAGTCTGACTTTTGTTTATTTCTTTGTTTTCCTTTTTCAAACTACACTTGCTGACTTTTTTTATTTTATTATGTTAATATAAGGTTGTTGCATAAGTTCCCGCTGTTTCATTAAATAGGCAAATTAAAAGGCAAATATCATTCTAAAACAGGTTTTTATATTTGTCAAAGTGTTATATATCATTAGAAAACACTATTCTGTTATATAAGATAATGGTCATCGTTCTTTGCTCATAATTTTTTCTGGTTTTTCAGAACCGTCAAATGGATTGTCAAGTAGACAAAAAAAATCACATTTTCGACACATCCTTCTTTTCGCCTTTAATGGAGGTCAAAAAGCGAGTTAAGTGACAAAGGTTGTTTGAGTCGTATATGGAGAAAACGCTATAGCTAAGAGAACTGTTCGAAATTGGTTTACCAGATTTAAACATGGTAATTTTGACCCCAATGTTTTTCCTCGTTCCGGGAGATCAATCAAGATAGAAGAAGACCAACTCATTGTTTTTTAAAGGAAGATGACCATCAGACATGTAGAGAATTGGGTGAAAAGATGAAGTGTGATTTTGCGACAATTTCACGCCACATTCAGTCGATGGGATTCACAAAAAACTTGGAGCTTTGATCCCACCCGAACTTACTGTTGCTGTAAAAATTCTTTGATTTTCTTTAAAAAAACGGCGGGAACTTATGCAACAACATAATAGTAAATCGAACACTTACGTTGCATAATTTCTCAGTTGTGTTGATTAGATTCCTGATAAAAGAGTAAGACAGTAACGGTAGATTATATAGAATGATGTAGCTGAGTCATACACTATGGCAGAATCTGTTGTGCGTGCTTTTGAACTGAAAGTCATGCTTAATTTCAAAAGAGTTTTCGATGAATAGCTGATCTGTACAAATCCTGTAGATGAAAAAGTGTTTTCGGTGGGTAGATCATTTGTACAATTTCTGTAGATTAAAAAGAGTTTTCATTGGGTAGATCATTTGTACAATTTCTGTAGATTAAAAGGGGTTCATTTGTACAATTTCTGTAGATAAACATGAATTTTCGATGGATAAAGCATTTGTACAATTCTGTAGATAAAACAATTTTCGTTGGGTAGATAGTTTGTACAATTTCTGTAGATGAGAAGGGGTTTTCGGTGGATAGATCATTTGTACAATGTCTGTAGATAAAAAGAGGTTTCGATGGGTAGTTCCTTTGTACAATTTCTGTAGATTAAAAGGAATTTTCCGTGGGTAGATCATTTGTACAATTACTTTATACGAAAAAGAATTTTCGATGGCTAGATCATTTGTACAATTTCTGTAGATGAAAAGGAGTTTTCGGTGCGTAGATCATTTTTCTGTAGATTAAAGGGGGTTTTCGATGGATAGATCATTTGTACAATTTCTGTGGATTAAAAGGGGCTTTGGTGGGTAGATCATTTGTACAATGTCTTTAGATGAAATAAAAATTCGGTGGGTAGATCATTTTTTTGTGAATCCCATCGAGCGAAGTTCTGAATATGATAAAATGGTCTCCGGGGCGTAGCTGATCGGTATTAGCCTTGCACTTTGAAATTTTGCAGGCAAAGAGGAAAGATCTTTCTCGTGTGGGCACGATTAATTATGGCTGGTAATTCTAAAATATCCAAATATTTTTTATGGAGCAATTCCGGTTTCTGGTATGTTGCTAATAAACCATGGATTCATTTGATTGGCCAGTTTCTATCGCCAGTGTCTGTAAGTAGAACCTTCCAATTTTCTTTAATCATACTCTAACTATTTATCAAAAACATTGCAACACGTGTTTTCACCTGAATTGACCATCGACTCTATTCTGGTCATTTAGGTACTAATACTATTAGGAAAGGTATAACCGCTGAATTTCCGGTCAGTTTTAAATAAAGTAGAAATGTATCGATTTGGATAACTAAGAACGTTTCGATTTCATTGTCAACAGTAAAAATGTTGATAAACCACGTCTTAGATTCGAATCAGGATGGTCGATCACATAATGTTGTAGAAATAGGGTAAAATATGTTTTCGGCATTAAATTACACTGCTAATGTTCAAGCTAACGACATTTTCCAGATGTCGTCTGTATCAGTCGGTGGTTACAAGCTAATAAACCCTGATATCCCTCACTCCGGAACCGTTTCGAATATTTCCGGCATTCGCGTCTTTACCGAATCCCAAAGGATTCCTCAAAACAGACGGATATTATACAAAACAAGTCTTTGATTTCGTTTTCTCTCAGTTTGAGTTGAGAAGACGAGTGACACAGAATTCATTCGTGCTAAAGAAGTACAAAAACGTGTAAGCAAACCTGGCGTTGTTCGGGATAAGTGAGCCGTTATTACGTCATCTGCAGAAGGTTAAGGAGATCAGGTGTGAGTTAGACTTAACTGTTCATGTGGGAGAAAACTAAATTTGAACCTGGCACACACGGCCACTGTTATTTCGAGTAATTGAGTACCACTTGCACGTCTGCTTCAAGCATGTTTCCCCCCTTTTTTAATATTTATTATTTTGTAATTTTAATTTGTATAGAAAATGAGGGAAGCGTCATGTTTGATGTTTATGCGCTTGGCGTGAACACAAATCGTATTTATTACACCTGTTAATAAAAAAAATAATTAAATACCAAGATTTCGTTGATCAAAACTATTACTCGAGAAAAGTTATGTTTAGTTTGGGTAACACACAGAACAACCGGAAATTTCACACACACACACACACACACACACACACACACACATATATATATATATGTATACACACACACACATATATATATATATATATATATATACATATATATATATATTGATTGTTGGAGAGCTATTGGCTACACATTAGCAAACGTGTTTCAATGACCCCCTAGTGGAAAATCACCTCATCAGGCCAAAAACCATCCACGAAACTTTCAATAAAGACCATCCCTTTATATTAAAGTCAACTTCACAGTGTTGAACAATTCTAAAAAGAAAGAGGGGTACTAACATCCTATATCAAAACAAATATAACCTATTCACAAAATAATGTTAGGTTTTTCAAGGTATAATTCTGAGGCAGATTTATTATAAGTTTGCAATAAATTTTCTAGCTCCAACCATTATAATTATAATTGTTTTTCGTTTGTTTTGTTAATACGGATTTTAGAACTATTACTCCAATATCAGAGCAATTCATAAATTTAACTAAGTTTTTTTTTTCCACTTAAAATCGAGATATAAATATATACATATATTACTAAACTATAAATTTAGTGCTATTTCTCTATATAATACAAAAGTACCGACATATATACAAACAAACGTGAAAATTTATATATATACAAATTACTCTTATAATATGGTTAAGTATATTATATTATATTTTATATCTCGATATATATATATATATATATATATATATATATATATATATATACATACTAGCAAAAGTACCAGTTGTTGACTGGGTTCAACAACAGCCTACAGAAAATGGACTTTGATTTATGAAAGTATGATAGGTTATGAAAAGGAAGGGTTGTAAAGAGGTAGCTTCTAATTTTGGGGTATCAAAATCAAACCAAAATATGATGAAAGTAAAAATAAAATAGATAAACCCCATTATTTATTATACCATACCGTTTCACACTGAAACAGTTATCACAATATTCTGTGGATCTATATTAAAAAACCTTGTTAAACTTTGTGACATATTTCCATTCTATGGAGGCCAGGTACGAACGAACACCCCATAATTTTATCATACTACATTTCTTCAAACTGAAACATAATTATAACATTATACTTACGCAGATAGATATGAAAAGTCTTTATTAAAGCTTGTGCCTATTTCCATTCTATGGAGGCCAGGCGCGAACGCAGACCCCACAATTTTATTATACATCCCTATTTAAGTTAAAACATATTCTTATGTACATCTATATCAAAAACTTTTAATTTTTTTAGTTCATTACTTTGTGGATCAGGCGCGAACGCAGACCCCACAATTTTAATGAACTACCATTCTGCCAGATCAAACATACCCATTCCTGTGTCTCGATACATCTACTATTATATGTAATCAGTTTTTTTTAATATAGTCAACAATATGGGAGCCTATTTGTGACTAGACACACACACAGACATTCAGCTTTATTATTATTATTATTTCAGTTGCTTTATTAACCTATTACACACAGGCACACACACATAAGTGTGGGTGCCTGTGTGTAATAGGTTAATAAAGCAATTGAAAAGTTCAGCACCCATACGGATGTGAGCACACTTGTATATGTGCGTTAAAGTATCGAGTTTCTTACGGATTATTTATTTATTTTGTTGTTTATTCAATTGCAAAAACAAACTATTCAAACGAAGAGAATCCATTTGAAATTAAATAGGAACGAAACGACGCCAAATTTCCCCCTCTTACGATCAACATGAGATCACCATTAGATGGATGCGTGCACCGGGCAGGGGGTTTATCCGTTCGCCAATCACCGGAGAGCAGTTATGGCCTGCGGTTTGAATTTGAAGTCACACTTCATTTGCAATCTCGCACAAACACACATGCAAGCACTTCACTTGAGCTAAGAGAAAAAGGGCCTTTTCATTCGAGGCAGCTTCCTACTGTAGATTCATCTGGCAAAGCCTTCATTTATTTCCTCTTAATGTTCGACGGCAAAACCATTTTAGTTTTAGTGTTCAGGAATAAACGTTGGAAAATCCGATTGAGAAAGTTAATGGATTTTCCGTGCGCACTAAAGGGCTATGGAGACTGTCTGGTAATCAACACGTTGCTCACAAAACTCTTATAAAACGTATATATATATATATATATATATATATATATATATATATATATATACTAGCAGAAGTACAGGTTGTTGAATGCCCTGTTAGTGGGGCATTAGAATACGCCGACTGCCCCCCTGCAGAGGATAAAGTCCCTCAATGGGGGTCCTGGATATGACCTTAAACTATATCCAATGGTGAGGCCCCAGCGTGTGGGCTTTGGGGAGTGTGGAGCCACCCTTTAATTACCATTGCTCCCAGGTCCACTCTGACCCGGAGTGGTAGTACCTATTAGGATCCCAACTATGGGTTGAATAGAAACCGACGTGAAAACAACAAATATATTCTATTAAAAAATAATTCTTCAAAATCTTGGGATTCGGCATTAAATAACCCGAAAAGGGTTGATATGTCGTAAAACAAAAACAACCAACAAACAGGTCGTTGACTGGGTTCAAAAACAGCCTCCAGAAAATGGACTGTGATTGATGAAAGCATGATATGTTATGAAAATGAGGGGGCTGTAAAGAGATAGGTTTTGATACTCAAAAATTTTACCCTAAGCAAAATATGATGAAAGTAAAGATAATTGTTTAACTTTTGGGGGCTGGTGGTGGAAGGAAGCGGGTGGTGAAGTGGCGATCGGTTGCCACAACACCACCCGCTCCCAGAAAAGTTAAATACAGAATGTGTGAAATGGCACACCATACCAGTTCTATAATAGACCGCCGCCAAAAAAGAACGAAAAAAATTTACCCACGCTAAAAAAGAAAATGTATTCACAGAATTTGATCTCCAGGGTTTATATTATCCGCTGAAAAAGCTGTAAAAAAAATTAAATTAAATGTTAAAAATGCGCTGAAAAATACTAAAGAAAAAACATACAGGTGTTTTCCACTTTCATATGCCGCCCGTTCCAAGATGGCCGCCAGTGATATACAGGTATGTATATCTTTGAAAATATTTTCTGTTATTTTCCCTGCGATATTCGTATTCAATATACTCGAAAACCTGTAAAAGTCGTCATTTTGTTGAAAAATTGGGTGCTCATGCACTTTATGACCCGCGGTATTTTTTAATTGTATTTTCAAGTTTAATTCAAGTTTTACGATATCTTTTTTATTGAATTGTTTGGTGAAAGTACAGAATAGTTACAAACACCCTCCCATCCCCATGTTAAATAATAGGTTTCTAAATAATATGGTTCAAAAATAGCGCGTGTCGTAAACTGCAGGAGTCCAAAATTGTTAGATGTCTTCAGTTAGCGTAACGGAGCACTTTGAACCAAGAATCCGATATGAAATATGAGGAAAGGGTAATTTAACAGAAAAGCCAACAAACAACTACGCGAAAAAAGTACACAAGAAATAAATGTTACCATAGTCAATAAAAGTTACTATGCTAGAAAAGTTCATTGGTTTATTTTTTTTTAGTAGTTTGTAAAACAACATTTTTTCTTTAATTCACGAACCGGTGTAAAAAAAATCAAAATGGCAGCGACTTTGAAATGGAGAGCCCCGTTTTCAATTTGAAGGAGGGGAACCTGATCATTCTGTGTTAACAATTTAAGAGAGTTCCGTCAACGTAAGGAATATTTATAAACATATTTTAATGTTTTCCGTTATTTTATGCTTGAGGAATATCCGATTATGGCATGTGTAGTTTATATAAAAATTCATTTAAGTAGGTATCGCCTCAAATTTCGTTTTAATTTCGGTTCGCTGAAATTATTTCAAGTAAAGAGCATTAAAAACTATTTCAAAACAAAACACATGAATTGAACTTTTATTGACTATAGTAACATTTATTTCTTGTATATTTATTTTTTCGGGTAGTCGTTTGTTGGCTTTTCTGCTAAACACTCATGCTAAATAATATCGACGAAATATCGAAAAACAAAGAAACAAAAACAGTTTTTAAAAATAATGAAGATTTACTTACTTTAGTAAAATAATGCGAAACAGCAAAATGGGATATTAAAAAGGTAAACACGTAATTACTTTAGTTTTTAAAGCAAAGAATCGATATAAATATAAATAAGAAGAAAAGTGCGTCCTTTTCAAGCAGAACAGCTTCGTTTCAGTTTTTCAGAATTAAACAGTGTAGTATTGCGCCATCGGATTCAGGGTTGTACTATTGTAGTGTGAAGAACAGGCAGAAAGGGTTGTAATCAACTGAATTCCTTCTAGTACACTGACAAAATAAAAACTTAAACAGATATATAAATGAAATTAAAAGGTTTTGTAAATGTTTTTAAAAAGACACATAATCACGTGAGAAGGATTTTTTCCTTCTTTTGACACGATAACAAGTAACGTTCTTATTTTTTTATTATTCATCCATTTATCTATTTTCGAAAGAGTACCACGTGCAATGGATTAGAAAAAAACAGAGTTATGCAATATTTGTGTCGAGAATTGTCTAAAGTTCCGACTTTTTTTTTTGGCTTTCACTTTAATAAGAATGTGAATTTATGAGGTGAATTTATTCGACACAATATGATTCAACTAAAAAAAATAAATAAAAGCTGACGGGAATTAAGATTAAAGTTAAGGTGTTATTGTGGACGCTCACCCCTTAAAAAAAAACCTTGTTAAACTTTGTGACATATTTCCCTTCTATGGGGGTCAGGCGCGAAGAAATAACCAATAATTTTATTATACCATATTTCTTCTAACTGAAACATAATTATCAAAGTATACTTACGCAAATAGATATGAAAAGTATTTGTTAAAGTTTGTGCCATATTTCCATGGAGTACAGGTGCGAACGCAGACCCCACAATTGTATTATACCATCCCTATTTAAGTTGAAACATACTTATCAAAGTATTCTTATGTACATCTATATCAAAAACCCTTTTAAACGTTTGTGTTTTCATTTTTTATTTCCATACTTTAGGGGCCAGGCGCGAACGCAGGCCCCACAATTTTTATGAACCACCTTTCTGCCAGATCAAACATACCCATTCCTGATCCTCGATACATCTATCATTATATCTCATCACTTTTTTAAAATAGTCAACCATATAGGAGGCTATTCATGACCAGACACAGACACACACATACACACACACACACACACACACGTTCAGCTTTATAGATATAGTGTTTAAAAATTGGTTCGCATATTTTTTTACAATAGCAATATTTTATATTAAATATACCTTTAATTTTCCACTTGTTATATACATATTCAGTCTCGAAAGACATGGATATCCCCTGTAAGGTTTTCAAGGATAGCAACGCATGGAATTATGAGGCAATTGCTGCGCAGTCACCAACTACACCCTTTCTGAATCCGCACTGCTTTGATCCAGTGACAAGGAGACCCTCAAAACTGACTCGAAACAATGCCGATATGAGAGGAGCTCATACAGCACCTGGATTTCTCAAACGGTTCCCCATTTTATTACTAGCCAAGCTCAACATTGCTTCATTTCCGTGATCAACGTGATTTTGTCGGATTTCTAGAGAATAAATGATAATTATTATAGCATTTTTACTACTTCTACTACTGCTACTGCTACTACTACCATTATTATTAAGCCTCACTAATATCCCAGTGATCTCACACCATTTCATTAACATCTGATCAAGGCTTTTCTTCTTCAGTTTTTTCCTCTTAACTCTAGCGATCATTTTCTATTCTATAAACCCATGTGATGCTTTTATAACATTTTGTTGTATTTCTATTTGAAGTTTTGTGTGGCTGGTTTGCGTTCGTAGCTTATATATATATATATATATATATATATATATATATATATATATATATATATATATATGTATGTATATATATATATATATATATATATATATATATATATATATATATATATATATATATATATATATGCAATTATTATTATTTAGGGTTGATCTTTGAATTCTTTCATTTACATTTACATTTCAGCTGTATTTATCATTAACGTACTATGCATGGCCTCCACATTCTCTTTGATGTGCATTTCGCCGAGTTTTTGTTTCCAGTAGTGTGTGTTCCTAGTGTTCTTACGATTATTGGCATCACACTGCCTTTCTTCATGCTTCATATTCCTTTCAGTTCTCTGACAGGATACGTATTTTTAAATTATTTGATCTTTACGCTGTGGATTGCTCTACGATTTAGCAAGTCCTTTTTTGTTCTTCTTGATGACTATTATTATTATTATTATTATTATTATTATTCGGTCTCCTTGCTTGGATGGTTTTGTCTCTTTGTACATCGATGTTAGATACTATTGTATTTCCCCCGTTTATTCTCTCCAGTTTGCGTCATTTGTATCATTTGATTGCATGTTCAAAATTCAGCCGCTTGCATAATTGCCGCTTGAATAGTTGCCAATGTAATAACTTTTCCATGCGGTTATGACTGTCTTTATATTTTGTTTGGCAAGTTTGCATTATTATTATTATTATTATTATTTAATTCTTTGTACGATTTAGAAATTTTCACACAGACCATCATCAAGGATTTCTCTGTCAACAATCTGTAGTGTTCACTGGAGTTTAAGTAACAACAAGTCTCCCTCGATTTCACGTACTCTCTACCTCTTTTGATACCCTTTGCAAATGCAGCCGTTTACCATTGATTTCTCGCTGGCAACCCCCATTGACCTTCACTGGAATTTAGGCGGCAATAAGTCTCCCTAAAGTGCCAGTTCTCTGCATACATATCTAGCTACTTCCTCTCCTCGGTCTTTCTATTTTCTATTTGGTATGTTGCCAGCTGGCGCCGGCTCCACAATTATGGGGGTTGGGGAGGTTTAATTTACAATTATACAGTTTCGATTTTCTTGGAAGCAGGTGGTGTTCCTCTACATTTCCTTTTAACTGCCGTTATTGTTTTCATACGCCCGGCTGACGCTTGCATATGTTGTGTTGAAGAGGGCTCATTTTAAAAGATGACGCGGAGTCCATATTGGGACACATATATAACGGGACTCATGTAATACAGACATAACGACAGTGATGATGAAGGGGAGAAGATATTTATATATATATATATATATATATATATATATATATATATATATATATATATATATATATATATATTACAGTTCTTTTAACACAGATAGAATCATAATTACATTTATATCAGCCAGGAAATTGTTCTTCTAAACACATATTGAGGAGAGGGTGATGCATAATCTTCGAAAGATAACACAATGTTCATTATAAGATGATAAACACAATTACCTTTCGTCCATGATGAACGATGACACAAGACAACAGTTACAACATAATGATTACTCCTTTATTCATCTGACCACCGGTCGATTGACGTCAGGAATTACAATTTGGATCTACATAGTCTAAATATTCTCCCTTCGCTTCCGAGGAATTAACTGACCAACTCTTTGGCTCTCTTGCTGAGTGACTTCTTTGACTGACCTTTCTCTTGCTCACTTCCTAAAATCCGAACCACTAATATGGAGAAATGTCCTTTGTCTATGACGTCAGAAGTGTGTTTTTCAAACGTGACCAATTTCACGTGCCTTTACATATGTTTGCCTAAGACACTTTTTACAAACAAAAGAATCCTCAATTCTACTCTAACCTATTTTAAACAATATAATTTAATTTGCATTATTCATTCTTTTAATATTCAGATTTCTACAAGAATGGACAATCAACTATTTTTTCTGATATAAGCAATATTTAACTATTCTAATAGAATTGAACAATAGATTAAATTTCTAACATTTCTATTGCTTAACTTTGCCTACAGGGTTCGATTCTAAGCTTATCCTAATCTCATTTTTACTCATCTAATATACTTCTTATTGACAGGGAAAGGGGACATCCCTTTTCCATATAACACGTATTACGTGTATTTGTCTCCCCATGACAGGGTTTTACTTAATATTGCAGTCGGCTTCATTATTGCTATCCGGTGTATTTTTTAGTTATCCCCTTGATTCTAATTTCTCCAACTGTTATTATTTCCTCACTAAGAGTAGTCACACACGCTACTATCAAAGATTACTTTTAAGAAAAACTTGTGGCGTTCTCTGGAGTTTGAGTGATATATTAATACTAATATCTTTATTGATATTATTATAATAATAATTATTATTGTTATCATAATTATTATCATTATTATTATAATTATTTCTAGCAGTAGTCGTGAAAATTCCACAGTAATTGAAAACATCAACTTTTACATCAGCAAACTCCTTCCCATCACATAAGCAAACAATTAAAATCTGTGCTTGAATAGAATACTCAGTGGAATATTAGTTCGGATCAGACCGTGAATTAGAACAAACCTTTTTTGTAGACAAATATGGAGAACTACTTCAGATTATTACAAGAAATACAACTACTGTGAAACATGTAGATATGTTAATTTTATTAAAGTGACTTGTAAATCAGTAATAATTATGTCACTATCTTTTCTGCATGATCTGATAATTTGACATGTAAGTAATAAGAGTTGATAGAAACATGTTACATCTCAACTTTTTGCAAATTTTTCATAGTGGTAAGAAAAAGGGGTCAATTTGCAATGATCTTTAATTATGAAATAAATCAATAAGTTGTATGATAGGTGGGGTCGGACTAAAAAATAAAAAAGGAAGTTTTTTTTTTGCAGATTATATGGCAGCACTAGAAATATATTTCATAAAATATAGTTTTTGGAATTTAAATGAGAAAATTTGAAAACCTGAAAATGTTATGAAATGATAAAATCATTTTTATTTTCTTTTTTGTTGTTGTTATTAAAGTCCGAATTTTCGCCAGTTACCTGGCGTTATCAAGAAGATGCCAGTCCGATTAAGTTTTTTTCTTCTTCTTCATAATAGTGGAATAAGGGGCCGAAGCCTCCTGAAGAGAAAATACGTCTTGCCTCGGTGCTGTTTAAGTCCGTGTGTGTGGTCGTCTGGTTTAAACGCGAAATTTAAGCAATGTAAAGTTACACATTGTTTTATGAATTTAAAGTTTCCTAAGCTGGTATTTTACTTCACGGTACATACAACCTGAATCTGCTACCTCCACACACACATACACTACAATCTAATATATTTTAACCTTCAAAACTTACATACTATCGATACCCGACTCCCTCCCCCTTATTATATCTTAACCCCCCCCCCTTTTACTCTCGTATTTCCCCTAAAGCATTTCTTCCAAATATTAACAACCATGTCTGTAAGGTCTGCCGAGGCTGTTGGATTATAAACATGGTCCAACATCCGAAACATATATAACCAAACAGATAAAACAGTAATAAAAAATGAAACACATATTTGCTCTGTAATAGTATTGAGCACTCTATTCACGTTTTTACTAATTACCAGTTTTACTAAATATATATATATATATATATATATATAAATATACATACATACATATATATATATATATATATATATATATATATATATATATATATATATATATATATATATTGTAATATTGTATCAGGTTTGGATCCGACCAGAATGTTCAGTTGATCGTTTTAAAATGAGGTGAAAAAAAAAACCTTCTTATTTAGTGTCGTCTGCTTTAATTAATTTTACAATTTAAAATCTACTCCCCCTAAACACTTTATCTGTCTTATGGCAGCAAATGTTTATATGTTGTAACCAATAATTTATTTTATTAAATCAATTTAAGATCATGCAATAAACAAATAATAATATTTTGTTTTATTTATCATATAAACATTTTATGGATTAATTTAATTTTGGGGGTCAATTTTCTGCATTAGCACCCCTCAGCCCACTCCAAATCAGTAAGTTGTGAATACCGTTTTTTTTTTTTTTTTACTTTAGTGATCAAGTAAAAAATATACTTGATTAAATAATTCGAAATAAGAAAACGATTTTTGTTTCGATTGAATTATTTTTAATTCATATCACTACGAAATAAATAAACAAATTAAGTCGTAATCGTCAGGAATAGCCCATATTTTAAATTTATATTTAACTGAAAAAGTAACACATTGGTATTATATAAATATTCAAGTACCATACGTCGTTTTGACTTAGATTTTTATATTTAACTTGGTTTAGTCATAAACAGGATTTTTAAACATTGACTTCAAAATATTTGTTTTAATTTACAATTTTGCACTCTCAAGATTTATTTATATCTAAGTATGGAATTAGATCTAGCTTTGTTTACAGTGCGGCCTCCAAAACTCCGGGGGTGTATAAAGGAATGTATTTGTTTAATTTCTCTTTTTTAATTTAAAGCTTTAAATAAAGTTTTTAAATCATGGTACTTATCAATCTGGGAGAGGAAAGTTATGTTCGTAATTTCTCTAATAACTCAGTGTTTGAGAGATAAAGAACTTTAATGTAACATTCGAATATCTATGTATCTTATATAGTGTTCAAGTGTTAGCCACAGGTTGTGGGCCCCTTGATTTCTGAGAACTTCGACTGAAGTAAAATGAAACAAAAAATAATCACGCAATTTAGAAAGCCATTCATAACATGGGGAGGAGTTGTAACTCTTTGGTTACTTTCACTTAATAATACTTTTACCTAAAAATTTAAATTAACAAAAATATCGTAAAGGGCGGTAACATAGATGCACAAACATTCAAATTATGTTTTGTTTTAATTTAATAGGCAATAATTCCTATTCACTTGTCTCCTCACAAAGGCAAATTAAGACACAAAGTCGGTGTTTAATTTGGGGAAAATACAGCTCCCAAAAAGGTGTACTTTGAATAGGAACAAAAATAAAAATGGTGTCAGTCATGAAGGATTTCTCCTCCAATGACTGCGGACAGAAAAACTAAAGTGTAGCATCAGAACAGATACTACGCTATGATCTTGGTCCGAAATAGAATAATATTTAAAAAAAATAACGATATTTTTGTTTATTAATTTGGTAATAATTTAATGTTTTCACTGACATTAAAGTCTCACAATAAACAAATAATAATTTTGATTTGTATTTATCATATAAGATTTTATAGATTAATTTAAATTTTGGTGTCTAATTATCTTCTTCACCCCTCTCCCACGTAGGTTGCAAGACCACCGGGCTCTTTTTATTTTTTTTATTTTACTTTAGTTATCAAATAAAAAAAAATGTAATCTGCACTTGATTAAATAATTCGAAATAAGAAAAAGATTGTTGTAATTGAATTATTTTTTTCGTGCAGTAATTAACATCACTACGAAATAGATAAACAAACAAGTTAAATCATCATCATCAAGAATAGTCTTTAGAGCACAACTGAACCATAATACTTGACTTTTGTACGTTTAACTTTAATTCAAGCGATAATGTAAAAATTATTTAATCAAAGCAGCAGGTGTTTCTTTGATATGACAAAGGCGCGTTCGACATGAATGTTTCTGTTTGGAGCAAAATTGATGACTTTTCCATTTTAACCTTTAATTGAGGCCATTTGTTTACAGGTCATTTTATGAAATCAACAGTAAGTTCTCTACAGTGAAATGTAGACTACTATTAATCACTGCGAGGAGGCAGGTGAAGCCTTATCCTGGTACATTGCGGCGGGTCCTAACTAGAGCAAGCAGATGATTTACCCACTTTCAGTGGTAATAAACGTGTGAGAGTGTGAAACATTTGTTGATCCTCATTCAATCCCGGACAACGTCGTGTCTTCCTCCTAGTATATATATATATATATATATATATATATATATATATATATATATATATATATATATATATATATTAGTCATTCAATGAATTTAAAAACTTATGACGTGAAATGTGTGAATTTAAAATCAAAAGATTATTATTATAAGGAAGACAAAGAATATATTTGAAATATTTATACCTCGTTATCCTATATGCTTTCGATGTCTACCCTCTCTTCAGATGGGAAAATATTAGCAAATAGCTATAATGGTTTTCGCCTTATTTGTTAAAGTCAGTGAGACATGGAAAATCACAATTAAAAGTTGTTTAAGTATTTAAATGAAATAGAGTAAGGGAAGTTACTGAAAAGGATATAAAAAAATCACATACAAATTGCATGGTAAAATCCGAAGTGAATGCCTTGACAGCAGTGTGGTAAAATGATCCAAACTATTTTGAGTATATATATATATATATATATATATATATATATATATATATATATATATATATATATATATATATATATATATATATATATATGGGAGCCTGGCTAGTACCAGATGTATTACTATTTGGAAAGGCTAGGTGCTGTATGTACCGCGCGGAGTCGTAGAAATTTCGAGGTTCGTATTTGAAGGTGCATTAATTCACTGGAACAGATGCACCCCAAGTTTTCATTAAGAGATACAGGACAGAAGAAAGAAACTCTAATGTAAAATAAAAACCTGCGGTCTACTGTATTTGTCCTGAGGCAGTAATAGGCACTGACAAAGGTTAGCAGTAATGCCAAAGGATGGTTGGTTCTACACAAAGCCTTCACCACTATTAACAAATCAACTGTGTATTTCCGAGTAACTTAGTTGTTGTGGCGGAAGCTTATGCGCCAAAATCGACAAGAGAGTCCCTCATATATATATATATATATATATATATATATATATATATATATATATATATTCGAACAACTTAGATGATTTATAAAAACGACATACTCTACAATTGTTTTCTCGTTAACAGTAACTTGGTATTTGATATTAGGAGAACTATTATCGCATATATGCTCTGGAAGCAAAAGCAAAGGCATTCATTGCCACATCTGGGCAGGAACTGCTAGAAGCACATGATACTGTTTAGAGTTCAAAATAAACTTCGTAGCCTTATGGGGATCCCCTTTTTCTAAACTTTTGTTTTTATATAAAACACTTTTTTTAATTTTGAAAACTGTTTTCATCCATAATCATTGCCATATACAAACGGGGTAACGTTTTAAGCAAATTATTCACACACACACACACACACACACACACACACACACACACACACACACACACATATATATATATATATATATATGCATAGATAATAATATAATGATTAGATCACTCTGCATAGATCACCATATAATTATTAGATCACACTTACCTACGTAAAAAAAACATTTAGAAATAAAAATGTTTGATTTCAATGTTATTTCACGAGTTGAATGGTAACCGAATGGTTATCAAGCCAGAGATGGCTTGTGTTGCCGGATTTGAATCCATCGACTGCTGTTAATCGTGACACCCTGCACTGACGATCTCCGAAAGGATGAAAAACTAGTGTTAGTAGGTTTTAATTATTATAGTATATATATATATATATATATATATATATATATATATATATATATATATATATGATGCCGCAATCATAAAGGGAGGTCTTTTATTATTCATGATTTAAAGCGTTTTAAAATAAAGTAAAAGGGGCGAAGAAGAGAAACGAAACCATAGAAGGAGTCAGCTAACCGGTTTCGCCCTCGCTGTCTCAAAGCTGTGTCGAGGGATTTTTCTTTTAAATAATAAGGGGGGGGTCGAAAATATGCACAATTTAAAACAAAATTACGTTTCGTTCCGTTATGTCTAGGGAAAAAAAAATTTTAAAAATAGGGGAAAGCAATTAAAATAAAGCAACGTTATATTTACTCGAAGATCCTAGAAACTAATCATTCTTAAACCTAAAAGACATTCTCTCTGTTTACAGGGAGAAGGCCTTCTGAACCAACCGTGAACAGTTTCCAAGATATTTGAATGGAAGAAAAAGTGAGCACGACTCAGGATTGAAAATGAATTCGTGCTAAAGTTCGCTGCACATGACGGGGTTTTAATCAGATGGTCATATATATATATATATATATATATATATATATATATATATATGTGTGTGTGTGTGTGTGTGTGTGTGTGGTGTGTGTGTGTGTATAACATACTATAAAGTAAATAGTTGATAATACGTTGATGTCGGTAGTTTAAAGGGAGTTTTAGGGAAAATCTGATTTGTAATTCATATATACTTATGCATATTCAGTCTTGGCTTAGTCGTCCAGTGAAAATATGAAAAGATGTGATTGAAATCAGAAATAAATATATAAAATATATAAAATAATTAAAATACAGATATATTAACGAACTCAATTAATCTGAAAAATATTAATTGAACAGAAATAATATAAAACAAACCAATAAGGGCCAAATCAAGTTAATTAAAAATTAAATTAGTCAATCTTCACTTGGGGAGGAAGTAAACATGAATATACGTATTTGAGAGAGAGAGAGAGAGAGAGAGAGAGAGAGAGAGAGAGAGAGAGAGAGAGAGAGAGACGAAAGACGCACAGAATGTAGATGAACTCTTTATTTCTAATTTATTTTAATCTTTTTGTCGGGAAAGAGGTAGTGGATAGTAGTTTTTTTTCTTCTGCACTGAGCTGAACCTAACGCATGACTGGCAACCAAAGAGAGTTGTGTCCGCTTTGATGCTATTTTGAAATGTAGACGCGCGTTGGCGTGGGTTGGCTCAATGTTTCTTTCTTTCCGTCAGACATTCCATTATCAATTTCTGCCTTTTTGTACTATGGCGGTTGCAAGTTTTCCCGCGGTGGAGATGTTTTGGCGGGAAAAAAACAAAAGGAACAAACAAAAGCTAATCGCTTTTAAATTAAGCCACGGAAATATAGACATAAAAAAAGTTCGTGCGTACTCCATCCTCTCCCTTCTCACACCAACGCAGGTTTGCTTGCTTTTAAATAAGATTCCTAAATATTTGTGGGTATTGAAAGATAATTGTAGAATCGCCGGTTCCGAATTACAATAGGGAAATGGCGCCTATTTAGGACAGAATTTACCGACCGGTTGTAAACTTACTATTTATGGTTCGGGACAAACTTTCGATAGTCCGTAGACAAATTGTGAGAAAAAAGATATGAATAACAAAACGTACTATGTATAGTATTTATTGTGATATATATATATATATATATATATATATATATATAAATATAATCAAAGAGTAACCAGTTATCAAGGCCCAGATGCCTCTCGCGGTAAGGGTTAATGAGTGTAATCAATGAGACAATATCGCAGTAATCGCTATTAGTGGAAATAACAACTTTTTAAAAGATTTTACGCTATGCTTATAATGACAATCTCTTTTAACCTTTGTGGAGACAAGTAATTTTCGAGATATAAAGACATATGAACTTTACTGCAGTGGCCGCCAGATTTGTACGCACGCGCGATAAACAAATCTACTTCTCTCCGACCGACACTGCCAACGGGGGGGGGTATAGTCTTTGCGAGTGGAATGGGTTTAACGTAGTCAGTGAGACAGCAGCTTAGTAATCTGTAGTTTCGGAAATTATATAGAATTTGATTATTAACGAGGTCAACTAATAAGAACTTGTTTAATTTGGACTTGAAAACGATTGTGTTGTAGTTAGCGAGAAAGTAGACCAACGATACTGAGCTCCACAAGCGGGCAGTTCTAGGAGAGAAGCTTTGTTCGTGGAATTCACGTTTAGATGTAGGTATGGATGGAGAGTGGGAAAATTGTTGATTGTAGTTGTAGCTTGACAAGTGTTCGTTGTGAATGTGCTGCAGGGGGGGGGGGCAGGGACTAAAAATAAGTCGAGCGCTTTCAATGGAAATAACGATAAAGCTGAGATGGACTCAGCTTTCTTTCCGGGCTGTTGGAAAACTGCTTCTGTTGTATCAGTATTCAAGAATTCTGGCGAAAGGACTAACCCATCAAATTATCGCCCCATTAGCCTCCTCCCACTTTTTGCCAAAATACTTGAGACCTTAATTAACCATGTTCTAGTCCATCATCTTACAGATGCTAAACTTCTGACTGACCAACAATATGGATTTAGACAAGCCCGTTCCAGAGCCGACATCCTAGCTGTAATCTCTGAACGTATATACCATTCACTGGATAAAGCGGGGGAGGGCAGAGCGGTAGCTCTAGATATATCTAAGGCTTTTGACAGGGTATGGCATGATGGACTCCTCAGGAAAATTAGATTATATGGTATCACTGGTAGAATACTTAACATAATTAAATCCCTCTTAGATAAGAGAAAAATCCAAGTTGTCCTCGACGGTCGTACATCTAAACAATATGATATAAATGCGGGAGTGCCCCAGGGTTCTATCCTTGGACCTCTATTTTCCTGATATTCATAAATGACCTCCCCGACAAAATTGCCTCTGGGATGGGTATATATGCTGATGACACTACACTCTATGGCAGGCACGACAGGAAGACGAATGAACACATTTCTAAAGATATGGCAGAAACACTAGAGGAAGACCTCCAATCTGTGGTGGAATGGGGGCAAAAGTGGTTGGTCGCGTTCAATGCCGCCAAGACGAAACTTGTTTTATTCAATAATTACAAGAAACCCTCTCTACCACCTATAGCAATGGCCAACGACTCTTTATCTGAGAGTACATCTTTCAAACTCCTTGGCCTAACGTTCACAGGAAACGTGAGTTGGAACAATTACATTGAAGGCATTGCCAGGGCCGCTGAAAGAAAAGTGGACTCTCTCTACCATGCTAGACAACTACTAACACCCGAAAGTATCCTGTACCTCTATAAGGCCACCATTCGCCCATGTATAGAGTATTGCTGTCACATCTGGGCTGGTGCATCTGCTACTAGTCTCTCGCTCCTTGACAAGGTTCAAAAGAGAGTCGCAAACCTAATAGGCCCTGAACTGGCATCTAAGCTTCAGCCTCTTTCTCATCGACAGAATGTTGCATCCCTCTGCCTTTTCTACAAGTATTTTAGTGGTGAATGCTCTGACGAACTGCAATCACTTGTGCCCCCACGGCGTGAGCACCCTCGACAAACCCGACAGGCTGCTTAATCCCACCCCCACACTGTAGAGATCCCTAGATGTAAAAGATCGTTTTACTCCAATAGTTTCTTCCCCATAACCGCTTAACTCTGGAATTCCATTCCAGGTCCCTGCTTCCCCAACAGTACTGACGTACAGAAGTTCAAGTGTAACGTGAACCGACATCTTGCTGCCAAATCCCTATATAGTACCCCAGTAGTTTTTCCCCTGATAGTAGTCCCCATACACCAAAGTGGCAATTTGCCTTGTTTTGGGTGAAAATGTAATAATTTTTTTTTTAATAATATCTACTCTGTGAGAGAAAGAGGTTGAAAGGAGAAGAAAAGAACGTCACCTATATGTTTCGGAGCCAATTTTTGTCAATGCAGATGAACGTAATTCGAACAACTCTTTCCTTCAACTGTGCCTGTGTATGATGTGGCTCTTATATAGGTTTGCGTCAGAAGTGAGATACCCTCTGACGCGGTATATTGATTCGGCTATTGTTCCATCCATCTTCGTAACAGATTTGCTATAAAGCTTCCATTTCACGTCAGATGGGCAGACCTTTTATTTTTACATAGACATCACCACATTATCAAGGCCAAGAGGCCACTAAAGGATAAGGGTTACAGAGTGTACAGTGGAAATTGGACAATATAGTAATCATTAGTAATGAAAATTTGGTAAATTTGATAACTTATATGGAACGGCCCATCAAGAACTTATTTACGTTAGACTTGAAGACAACCATATTGTAGTCAGCCGGAAAGCAGGAAAACGGAAGACAATTCCACAGGCGTGCAGTTCTAAGAAAGAAGCTTTGTTCATGAAATCTACGTTTAGGTTTAGGCACAGATAAAGAGTGAGGGGAATTATTGATAGTGTTTACAGCTAGACAAGTGTTTCTTGTGAAAGTTTTGCGAGGGGGACCATAGATTGAAGCTCAGTTGAACACTTTCCATGAAAATAACGATACATCAGAGACAAACTCGCAACATCTCTTCTGTGAGATAGAGGTTGCAAGGAAGAGAAAAGGACATCTCCTACGAGGCCACGAAGTCTATTTTGAACTCTATCAAGGCAGGACAAGTCCTTTCTAGCTAGAACTAGAGGTTTGTCGAAGTAGGGTGCTCCCTCGAGATGAGAATTATTCATTTCAATTTGGGCCAAGTGGAGATTAGAATGTTAGTAATAAAAAGATAGAAACTCGATCATTGAAGTGTTGTCATAAAGTGTTGTTTGCCTATATGGCTTCGAATGAACGTAGGTTTAATTTAAGAGATCGTTGATGAAGATCAGGAAGAGTGTTGGGTTCAGTATTGATCCTTGAGGAACATCATAGTTGATATTTTCAGCTTAGAACTTCTGCCTATCGACAATTTCTTGTATGTATCTATAGGAGTCGATGGCTGATAGGACATTCCAGATATTCCGTAGCTAGAAATCTCTCGAGATTTATGCCAAACTTTATGCCTTTGATATGTCCAAACATATTGCTCTAGAAGAATAAACTCCTGTCGATAAATTCCCTGATCGTATGTGAAATTACAGTAAGTCTATCAGCTGTAAGTCTCCCAAGACGGAAACAGTATTTCTGGTTACTGAATAGGTTATTTTTCCTGAGGTGGTTTACAGTTTTATATTTATCACGGATACAGGCAATTTACTCATGACGAATTGGTGTGTACTGAGATGCAAAAGTCCGACCTCCAGTAGTTTTCAACTACTGGAAAAAACTAACGAGTTTTTCCAAGGTATTGTTCGGAAGCATTTCTCCGTTAGGCAACGTTTGAAAAGCTTTGCAAGAATTGAGCTAGTTTCGGTGCATGATTTTTTAGTACTATGCGTGGAATATTTCCATCTGAAGTTGCTATGCTGACATAAAGGTGTTTTATAAGTTTGCCAACATCACGGGCGTGGATGTCGCCCAGAATTTTCGATCTTAAGAGAAAAGTATATAAGTGGTAAAGAAACTACACAAAATAGTTTTCGTTTACTATCTGGGAAATCATTAGTGCAATATACATATATATATATATATATATATATATATATATATATATATATATATATATATATATATATATATATATATATACTAGACTACCCGTGACCCGTTGGATCAGTATGTTATATTAGCTATGGAATTCATGTATGAGCCTGACACTTGTGACGTAAAGAAAATACTCTTTTTTTTTTTTTGACATAACAGAAACATTTCTATGAAAGTAAATATTTCAGCGTCCCATTTGTTCTTTTGTTTTTTGTTTATTTTAAACCCCACACTTCCCATGTTAAATAATAATTTCGAAATAATAAGGTTAATATTTCAGCGTCCCAATTGTTCTTTTGGGTTTTTTTTTTTCGCGTTTAAATTATCCAAATAAACAATTGTTAATACTGTCTGCTTTTCTTTTTTTTACATCGTTAATTTCTGTATTACGTTTAAGTTATTTTAAACCCCACTCTTCCCATGTTAAATAATAATTTCGAAATAATAACGTTAACATTTCAGTGCGTAGGTCATGCGCACATGCACAACCGGATGTTGTAAACCGGAAAGTGAGTTACCTACATCTTTACAATTTGCTTTTTATAATTATATAGATATATTTAGATATATATATATATATACACACACACACACACACACACACACACACACATATATATATATAAATTATTTCCACAGCCAGACAACGTCGCAACTCACAGGACAGCCAACAAAACGGAAGTCCAAGACTCGATTTTCGCTCTCATTTGGGCTTATAAGTTAGACATAACTGATGATGAGCTCAAATGAGGGAGAAACCTGAGACTTGGACTTCCGGTGTGTTGGCTGCCATGGCTCTTGTGAGCTGCGGCATTGTTTGGCTGTGGAAATACTTATATAATCTCTTACATTGTGAAAATGTATATATATGGCCTGGAAATGATTGTCATTTTACGTTAAATCCATGGGCATAAATTGCTTCTCTACTCGAATTTGTTTCTTACTTCTTTCCGCCACGTAATCATCTAAAAAAGTAGAATCTCCTTTTGGGGAAGTTATTTAGGTGTTAATTTATTTGCGATTATTATTATTATTATTATTATTATTATTATTATTATTATTATTGTTGGTGTTGTTGTGGTTGGCGCCGTTGTTGGTGTTGTTGGCGGTGTTGTTGGTGTTGTTGGCGGTGTTGTTGGCGGTGTTGTTGTTGTTGTTCTTCTTCTTCTTATTATTATTATTATTAGTAGTAGTAGTAGTAGTAGTAGTAGTAGTAGTAGTAGTCTCTTGTTTTTCCTTTTACAGTCACGCAAATTAATCTAATAATCGACCAAATCTTTATATTTGCGATAAAAGACATAAACATTTCTTCATAGAGGGAATATACGAAATAGTTAACTGAAACTCGTCGCCATGTTAAAAATGGTTTTCTGAATGGTAAGATTATTATGTAGAAACTAATTCTTTAAAGGAGAGGGGATAAGTATTCTGCTACTAAACGGTTTCTTATTTTGCATACTAATCCTCAATTAGTTTTAATCGTTTATGAAAATTTCAAATAGGATTAACGACACTAAATGCATATGAGATTGGTTTTAAAAGAAAAACAACTTTTCTCATACAATCTCCAAATAATTACAAATAATACATTAAAGAAAAATATTTTAAATATTTAGAAAGATTTGCACTTGTAATATATATACGCTACCCCTCTCAAGTGTATTTTTAAGTTTTGAAAATTATATGCGGGCGTAGGAAGAGGAATAGAGTCATTTTAAACATTTTTTAAAAGCATCGAATCTTAAATTAAATGTTAAGATATTTTATAAGAATCGGTATAGGAATCGGTACATGTATCGGAATCGGAAATTTAAGATGGAATTGGTAATTGTATCGGATTCGAAAAAAAAAAATTGGGAATCATCCCATCATTACTATATATCTATAATCCTATGAATTTGAGTATTTTTGTGTATTGATATTCATATTTAAAAATATTAAACAGCCTTTCCTATTTACTTAAAAAGAAAATACAACTTTGTTATATATGGGTCATAGAATTGCAGTCATCTTCAAACGATCTAGCTAATTTGCATATTCTTTTAAACATTCATTTTAATTAATTCTCTATTAGATTTTCTTGGTTTTGTCATGGGCTGATCATCTTTAGTTAACTATAACGTGTAATTATATTAATGTAGATATTCTAAATGATTTATACTTCCGTAATATTTGCGTAAAAAGCTTATAGTAAACACACACCTCTTTCTGTATATATTTATGTATGCGTATATATATTTGTTTAAAAAAATTTTCCTACCAAGCTCCTGTCAGTTTTTGGTCTACAGATATGCAGCTTAAAATAAAGGGCATTCGATCCTATGCGACACTTTATATTTGGGTTTTAGCCGGGAAAAATCTGTGCAAAACTGAAAATTTAAAAAAATGAAATTTGACAGGTGAAATTTGAACGATTCCATTACGAATATGCATGCGTAACGTAATATGTATGGGTTCCTGTTTTAATGTTTACCCTTGCAGCAAACATGTCTTCATAGAGCAGGTATTAACGTCCAAAAACGTTAATTGTAAGCTAAACGTTTTGGTTTGGATTCTCGGTCGTGACGCACAAATTATTATTATTTTTTTGTTTACTTTTTAAATAATTAGTATGTATTGGGTCCAATATAATATAATAATAAATACGAAATCTTCATTAATCAAAATATCATATTTAAGCGTATTTTACGATCGGGCATTGCTGGGTGTCCTGCTTGTATATATATATATATATATATATATATATATATATATATATATATATATATATATATATATATATATATATATATATATACGTGGGTCGTTTCAAAAGGAAAGTTTCCTATTTTCAACTATAAAAGTTGAAGAGCTACAAAAGCTGTTCCTAAAACGAGCGACCTTTTATGCTCCTAAATTTATTTTTCTAAATAGTCAGCAACCATTCTCAATTCATTTTTGCCTGCGATGACCGATGGTTAAGCAGGGGCGTCTGAATCGAGCTTTGTCAAAAGAGGTTAGTTACAAATGTGAAGTCTCCTTTTTAAACTCAAAAAGTTGTAAAGCTACAGAGACCGGAGTGGTATCATTAAAAATGAGCGATTTTTTTTTTTTTTAATTATTTTTCCACATAGTCACCTCATTCATTCTCAATGAACTTTTTGTCGTGAATTCAATGACGCATCTTGCGTCTGAAGCACGCTTATGGCAAGGATTGCTTTCTGAAAGTTTCGACACAATAGAGATATGAAAATGCTTATCTGCAAAGAAAGATGCATCAATTCAGTCATCATAAAAATGCAATCTGCAGTCATCTCTGATCTACTCGAGCGGAATAAAAATATGGAATACATTATTTTTGGAACGCCCAGGCATATATATATATATATATATATATATATATATATATATATATATATATATATATATATGTATGCATATATATATATATGTATATATATATATATATATATATATATATATATATATATATATAATTGATGATACCCGAAAGGTTGAAGCAGTAGTGTCTGTAGGTATTTAATAATTATTACAGTAAATAATTATGTCAACTCCTTTAAGAAACTTGTTTCTGATCGTTGAGCATTTTCAGTTGAAATAAAGTCGGCAATTAGCTCTAATGTGCAGATTATCATATAATGATTACATCACTTTGACAGATGTGAAAAACATTTTGAAATAAATGCTTAAATTCCAACAGTATTTCTCGCTGTTAATGGTGGCTAAATGGAGTCAGAGATGACTTCTGTTGCCGGGTTCGAATCTATCGACCGGTGTTAATCGTGACACCCTGCACTGATGATTCCGGAAAGGATGAAACACTACTGTAGGTATTTAACAATTAGTATAATAAACAAGTATATATATAATTATTAATTTTTACCAACAGATACTAGCGTTTCATGCTTACACAAACATCAGTTTGGAGCAACAATTCCTGCGTGTAATAAAATTCGAACCCAGTAAGGAAGTCAACTTTTGCCTTATTTTCCGAGCCTCTATTTCAGGGCTACAAAAATATTGCCACGAACACGAAGGGAATTAAGAACAATTAAACGGCGAATTTAGGCTAGACCATCACGTTATCTAAGTGTACACACGGGCGTGAACACGTAAGTCGTGAACATTGCATAGACTTTAGTTGATTACCTCTAGTTATAATTCCGCAGTATTCTTAAAAGGGTTGACAGTTATAATTCAATGATAATTATTTATTTTATCTACAGACACTTTTTTTTTTTACAAGGGTGTCACCACTTATCAAGGCCCAGAGGCCACTCAAGGATAAGGGTTAATAGGTATACATTAGCCATTGTGATTTTAGCATAGTAAACAGTGGGAATTTTGAAACTTGGATTACTTAGGGGGACGATTCAATTAGAACTTGTTCACATTGGACTTTTTCTTTTTTTTTTTCATAGGTATCAACTCATTATCAAGGTCAAAGAGGCAACTCAAGGATAAGGGTTAAAGAGTGTACAGTAGAAATTGGACAATATAATAATCATTAGTAATGAAAATTTGTTAAATTTGATAACTTATATGGAACGGCTCATAAAGAACTTATTTACGTTAGACTTGAAGACAACCATATTGTAGTCAGCCGGAAAGCAGGAAAACGGAAGACAATTCCACAGGCGTGCAGTTCTAATAAAAAAGCTTTGTTCGTGGAATCTACGTTTAGGTTTAGGCACAGATAAAGAGTGGGGGGAATTATTGATAGCGTTTACAGCTAGACGAGTGTTTCTTGTGAAAGTTTTGCGAGGGGGGACCATAGATTGAAGCTCAGTCGAACACTTTCCATGAAAATAACGATACATCAGAGACAAACTCGCAACATCTCTTCTGTGAGATAGAGGTTGCAAGGAAGAGAAAAGGACATCTCCTACGAGGCTACGAAGTCTATTTTTAACTCTATCAAGGCAGGACAAGTCCTTTCTAGCAGCTCCTGCCCAGATGTGGCAACAGTATTCCATCCTTGGACGTACCTTGCTCTTATATAGATAGAGAATTGCATCAGCAGTGAGATATCTACTGGATCGATAGAAAGATCCCACCATATTTCCAGCGGCCTTGGCAACGGATTTGATGTACGTGTTCCATTTAAGATCAGGAGTAATGGTCAATCCCAGAAGCTTGTCAAAACTTGAGGCCTCCTGAAGACGAGAGCCATTCATTTCAATTGATGCCAGATGTGGATCAGAATGTTGATGATGTAAAGAGAGGAGCTTGGTTTTAGATGCATTAAAAGTAACCAGCCACTCCTTTCCCCATTGTACTACATGCTCAAGATCAGAGGAGAGAGAATTGGAGAGAACTTGGTCGTTTAGTGTCTTAGATGTGCTACCATAAATGGTAGTGTCGTCATCATAAATGTCTACAAATGATGTAAGGATGTGATTTGGAAGATCATTAATGTAGATCAGGAAAAGAGTTGGGCCCAGGATGGACCCCTGAGGGACACCGGCATTAATACTGTGGGCTTCTGATTTTTGCCCCTCAACTACTACTCTTATGAACCTATCAGAAAGAAATGATTTAATAATTGAGAAGACATTTCCAGCTATACCATAGCTAGAGATCTTATGAAGTAAACCTTTATGCCATACCCTATCAAAGGCCTTTCATATGTCAAGAGCAATTGCCCTAGAAAGGTTGCCTCCGTCGAGAGATTTGCAAATCCTATGAGATATAACTGTAAGCACATCTGCTGTAGATCTAGCAGAACGGAAACCATATTGAGTGTCACTAAGAAGGTTATTTTTGTTGAGATGTTTGATTACTTCTGTATTTAACACAGATTCCAGCAACTTACTCATGATGCACAGGAGACTTATTGGCCTCTACTGAGAGGGGGATGAGCGATCACCTGAATTCTTAAATACAGGGCATACAGATGAAATTTTCCAGGGAGATGGGAAACTATTCTCCTTAAGACAACGTTTAAATAGTTTTGTAAGTATGGGCGCTAGTTCAGGTCGAAGTTTTTTGAGTACTATAATTGGAATACCGTCAGGGCCAGTTGCTTTACTGGAATCAAGGTTTTTGATTAGCTTGGCAACATCACGTAGAGATATACGTATATCACATAGTGTGTTTTCAGATACAGGAGGAAATATTGGGGGTTGGCGGCCTTGATCGCAAAAGGTAGAATTAGCTGCAAAATTCTTGACAAAGAGTTTGGCTTTGTCTGATGCTGACGAGATTACCTCAGGTCCATTGATGATAGTTGGAATGGAGCGCACACTTCTGTTCAGAATTCTGTTTGCTATTTGCCAAAACTGGTGGGAACCAAGCCGCTGCTCAGCTACTTTGGACTAAACAGATTGAGCATACAACCATATTGCGTTCTTTATTACTTTCTTACAATGGTTGCTGGCAGTCCTGAAAGCGGCTTTAGTTTCCATACATCTATTACGTTGGAAACAGTGGAAAAAGTGATTTCTGTGCGCAATGGCAGCAGCACATTCTGGAGAGAACCATGGCTGGCTGTTAGGTTTTTGCTGAAACTTTTTCGAGGGTATGAAATGATCAATACCTACAATTAACCATTCCGTCAGGTCTAATACTATAGAGGACACATCCTTTTTAAATATGGAATGCAGAGGTAGATCAGTTATAAATGTACGGAAGCTATCCCAGTCAGCCTTAGTGTATCTATATACTGTACGATGAAGAGGTACGTCTGGGGACTTATTACATTTCATTTTTATCTTAATTGATACAACAGAGTGGTCGGAAGATCCAAGAGGCGACAGAACAGAAACTGAACATAGTTCAGGGCAAGTTGTGAGAAAAAGGTCTAGTAGGCTTGCATACTGGCCGTCATTGTCGGGCACACGGGTGGGTTCCTGAACAATCTGAGTGAGGTCATAGGCAATGGAGAAATCATGACAGAACCTCCCCTCATCATCGGTCTTGTTTGAGTGGGTCAATCATTCCACGTTGTGAACATTGAAATCTCCACATACGTGAATGTTAGCTGAAGGATAAGCAGATAGGACTTGGTCAATTTTCTCAGATATGCTTTTAAATATAGTAACTCCGCTGTTGTGGGGGCGATAGAGAGTAAATAAAAATGCCGTAGTGTGAGCTAAAGCAACCCGGAAGCACATATAGGGTAAGTTAGGATCTTCCCTGGAGATGTCCCTACCACATGGAACGCTATCTTTAATATAGGCACATATTCCATGCCCATGGCGATCTTGGGGGTCAGATTTAGAGGTTAAGTTAGAGTATCCTTTAATTGCGAACTCTTCTAGGGAAATAGCCTGTCCAATGCCAGTTTCACTTAAAAATAAAAGGTCTGGTTTAGTCTCCTGTAATTGGGTTTCAACCTCTGGAAGGTTAGAACGAAGACCCCTGATGTTGGAGAAGGAGACATGGTAGTAGGGGTCTACGTTGGAAGTTGGAGAACCGGGTTTAATCGTGTATTTTTTCTTGAAACTTGTCATGATGAAATTTTGAAATTTGTGGACTAGGTCGCCAGATTTACGTAGAGCAGGACAGAGAGGGGAAATTAAGAGAGAAAAAGAAACGAAGAATTTTTTTTTATTTGTAGCTAATGATAAGGTAAAGCCGTAACAATTACCCACTAGTATGGCATCGAGAGGCCCCACCAGAAGCTACTGCATGGTCCAGAATCCATTCACCTAGTGTTATATTCTTACGCAATCATCAGTAATATGTTAAGAATACCTGACGGTCATATGATTTGAATCCCGCAACGAAGTCTGTTATATATATATATATATATATATATATATATATATATATATATATATATATATATATATATATATATAGTGATGATCATATTTATTGGCACGGTAAAATAAAAGTTAAATTTTGTCTAATAAATTCTAAAAAAGGGATTAAATTAAAGAAAATAACAAAGTATATTATGTATTTTTAACTGACCTTTCCGATGCAGCAATCGGATTTTAGAAAAAATAAATAACAAAGGAACAACAAACATAATTGCAAAAAACCCTTGTTCAAAATTATTGGCACGATTTATTTAATAATCAATTGTATAGCCTTTGGCCTTGATTACCTTCCTCAGTCGCTTTTCATAGTTTACAACCAAGTTGTTGCACTCTTCAGTAGTAATTTTAGCCCACTCTTCCTGACAATAATCCTCCAATTGAATAAGATTCTTAGGCTTCCTTTGCATTACCCTCAATTTTAATGTTCTCCATAAATTTTCAATTGGATTAAGGTCTGGGCTTTGTGATGGCCACTCCAAAACATTAATATGATTGTCCTCAAGCCATTTCTTAGTCAGTTTAGCCGAATGCTTTGGGTCATTATCTTGCATGAACCACCAACGACGACCAAGTGAGAGCTCTTTAGCAGAGTCTTTCAGGTTTTCATCCAATATTTTAACATAATCTTCCTTTTTTATGCTACCTGTGACCTTAACAAGTCGCCCTGGTCCAGAGGCAGCAAAGGATCCCCAAAACATCAAACTGCCTCCACCGTGCTTCAATGTGGGTATGGTGTTCTTAGGCAGGAAAGCTTCGCCAGATTTTCTGTAAATATAAGACACTTTATTATGGCCAAATAACTCTATTTTCGTTTCGTCAGTCCATAGAACACGTTTCCAGAATGCAACATCTTTATCAATATGACGTTTTGCAAAGGCTAGCCTGGCTTTCAGGTGCATAGGCTTCAATAAGGGAGTCTTTCTTGGACGACATGCTTTTAAACCAGCTCTCTTCAAAACTCTACCAACTGTATGTCGAGATACATTCACTCCAGAGGTGCTCTGTTCATCAACAGTCTCCCCAACAGAGATCCTTGGGTTTTGTTTTACTTGTCGAACAATTTTCCGTTCATCTCTTGGGGAAAGAATCCTTTTTCTCCCTCTACCCTCTAAACTCATAACGTGGCCTTGCGATTTGAACTTGTTTATTATGGCTCTAACAGTGGATTTGGGAAGGTTTAGCTTCTTTGAAATCTTATCATAGCCCTCCCCATTGGTATGGCATGCTACAACAAGCTTCCTGACGTCTTCGCTGTGTTCCTTAGTTTTAACCATGGCGATTGAAAATTATAATTTAGTCACTTATAATAGTTTAAATAAATCGCTATCTAAAAATTATCTGAAAAAAATTAGTCACTGAATTAGCGTTAAACAAGCATAATATGGTTATAAAAAAGTTCAGAAAGCACGTAAACCGGAAATTGATTGATATTATACTGATACTAAAAGAAAAACAAAGCCGTGCCAATAATTTTGAACAAGGGTTTTTTGCAATTATGTTTGTTGTTCCTTTGTTATTTATTTTTTCTAAAATCCGATTGCTGCATCGGAAAGGCCAGTTAAAATACATAATATACTTTGTTATTTTCTTTTATGTAATCCCTTTTTTAGAATTTATTAGACAAAATTTAACTTTTATTTTACCGTGCCAATAAATATGATCATCACTGTATATATATATATATATATATATATATATATATATATATATATATATATATATATATATATATATATATATATAATATTATTACATGCATAAAAGTTATATATATATATATATAGAGAGAGAGAGACAGAGACAGAGACAGAGACAGAGAGAGAGAGAGACAGAGAAAGGGGGAAGGGATGGAGAGAGATAGATATATACCTTTTATGCACGTAATAATATTTCATAATAAAAATAAATAAATACGCCCTATAAAAGATAAGGGGCGATTCATATATATATATATATATATATATATATATATATATATATATATATATATATATATATATATGAATCGCCCCTTATCTTTTATAGGGCGTATTTATTTATATATATATATATATATATATATATATATATATATATATATATATATGAATCGCCCCTTATCTTTTATAGGGCGCATTTATTTATTTTTATTATGAAATAGTATTATATATATATATATATATATATATATATATATATATATATATATATATATATATTAAAAAATTAAAAAATGTATCCATTTTTAATGTGGAAATTGATGAATCGCACAGGTAAGAAATTCATTTTTATAGTATGAAAAGGTTAGTAATTGCAATTAAGAATAGGAAATTGGATCAAATGTTTGTAACATGTCTTCTTCCTAAGATTAAGGGTGGTGGTGTTTGATCAACACTGCTGGGGAGCCATGATGTAATATACTGTTTTGATTTTTAAATCTCCGAAACAGTGTTTCAAAATTTTTGAAAGTGTTTGAAAAATAAATTATTGGTATTATAGTAAATTCGAGAGCGAATTGATGCAGTGATTGCAGGTTATAAAATGACTTGCTGACTAGATGGTTTTCTAACGAATGATAAAAAAAAGTATTTTTTGTATAGTTTAAAAGGTTAAAAACTTCAAAACTATATATATATATATATATATATATATATATATATATATATATATATATATATATATATAGATATATATATATATATATGAATAACAAAAAGAGGTTTTAGCTCCTTAAAAATCATATATATATGCATATATATATGCATATATATATATATATATATATATATATATATATATATATATCGGCCTCTTTTAACCGTAAAGAAACTACGCATGTCTCATATAATGATGCATATACGCAATAATTTCTGAATCACTGCCTACAAAATCATCCAACACTTCCGTTAAAATGCATTGCTCGAATGTCGTGGTGAGGATTTTTTTTTTTTTTTTTTTTTTTTATTACATTTTCACCCCAAACAAGGCAAATTGCCACTTTGGTGTAGGGGGCTACTATCAGGGGCAACAACTACTGGGGTACTATGTAGGGATTTGGGCAGCAAGGTGTCGGTTCACGTTACACTTGAACTTCTGCACGTCAGTACTGTTGGGGAAGCAGGGACCTGGAATGGAATTCCAGAGTCTTGCGGTTCTGGGGAAGAAACTATTGGAGTAAAAAGATCTTTTACATCTAGGGACCTCTACAGTGTGGGGGTGGGATCTAATAGCCTGTCGGGTTTGTCGAGGGTGCTCGCGTCGTGGGGGCACAAGTGATTGCAGTTCATCAGAGCATTCACCACTAAAATACTTGTAGAACAGGCAGAGGGATGCAACATTTCGTCGATGGGACAGAGGCTGAAGCTTAGATGCCAGTTCAGGGCCTATCAGATTTGCGACTCTCTTTTGAACCTTGTCAAGGAGCGAGAGACTAGTAGCAGATGCACCAGCCCAGATGTGGCAGCAATACTCCATACATGGGCGAATGGTGGCCTTATAGAGGTACAGGATACTTTCGGGTGTTAGTAGTTTTCTAGCACGGTAGAGAGAGCCTACCTTTCTTGCAGCGGCCCTGGCAATGCCTTCAATGTAATTGTTCCAACTCATGTTTCCTGTGAACGTTAGGCCAAGGAGTTTGAAAGATGGACTCTCAGATAAAGAGTCGTTGGCCATTGCTATTGGTGGTAGAGAGGGTTTCTTGTAATTATTGAATGAAACTAGTTTAGTCTTGGCAGCATTGAACGCGACCAACCACTTTTGTCCCCATTCCACTACAGATTGGAGGTCTTCCTCTAGTGTTTCTGCCATTTCTGTAGAAATGTGTTCATTCGTCTTCCTGTCGTGTCTGCCATAGAGTGTAGTGTCATCAGCATATATACCCATCTCAGAGGCAATGTTGTCGGGGAGGTCATTTATGAATATCAGGAACAATAGAGGTCCAAGGATAGAACCCTGGGGCACTCCCGCATTTATATCATATTGTTTAGATGTGCGACCGTCGAGGACTACCTGGATTTTTCTCTTATCTAAGAAGGATTTAATTATGTTAAGTATTCTACCAGTGATACTGGGAATTATGCCGCTATAAACAGAGGAGGACTGTTTTTATTTAAGGGTTTTATTTCTCGTAGATTTGGAATACAAAGAAGATTTGAGTGTAGTTTACTATTTCATCTGAAGCGAGGAAATATGGACTAATACCTTCCTCCAGAGAATGTGTATATGTGTGATACACTTTTTTCATTTAATATACTGTTCCCTTACCCGACAATACTGTTGGAAACTCTATATGATCCCATCTACAAGCTGATTTTTTTCAATAAATTGTTTACAACGAATAACATGAAATGACTACTTAGTCTCGCCATGTAATATCCTAGGAAAATTGTTGATATGTAATGAAATATAAAACTTATCTATGAAAATCGAGTAGAAAAGGAAATACTGAACGGCAGATGAGAAAGAAAGAGATAGAGACGAGCAATTGGGTGTGGCAAACTGGAACACAGGTGCAAGATTAATTCAAAGTCTGCGGAAGTGACGTCACTCACACAAAGATCACTATTCGAAATACCCTTTTTACGGCCTTAATACAAGGTTTTGCGATTATACATTGTATGTAATACATAAAGAAAGAGAGAAAGACAGAGAGACAGAGAGAGGGGGGAGTACAGTGTAAACCCAACGAAACAAACTTATATATTTAAAAGAGTGAGGTCTCCGACAATTTTAAGATATGTGACTACGTAACTGTTTGTTTTTATATTTCAAATATTTGTGACGGGATTTCGATTCCGTATAAATCTCAAAATATTGTTGCTAATTTTTCTTTACTACTGGAAAAAACACATGTTAGATGTTCAAATATTTCCTCAAACAAAAACACACATTATATAGTCTTAAGTATCACTGGTAGTTTAATATCAGTAAATATTTATTCTTACTACCAGCAAAGGAAGTTTTTGTTTAAACAAAATAAACTAAAAGAAGACAATTAAAAGAATCGTATTTGGCATCAGAAAATAGGCAAAAATTCTCTCGATTCCGATACCCTAAAAAGTTCGGATTTATCTGGTTCCTGATTACGATTCCGATTAATCGTCCCAACACTACACATATTCGCATCCAAATTTCATATTTGATGATAAAATGTGATGATTGAAGATTACAATTGTTTCTACCATTCCACGGCGTCTCTAGGTATTTACTTATGAGAAAATAGTAAGATCGTTTATTTTTGGAGTCGTAAATGATCATTACTCTCGGAGAGAATTTTGTTTTACTCAAATGAAGCGTTTATTTGCTTTTGTCAAATTTGTGTGGACATGTATGCCCTTGTTGGCCCTCGTTTTATTTATTCATTTACGTATTTTATTTTTTATATTTATTGTTTTTATTTATGTATTTTATTTATTTATTTTTTATATTTATTTTTTATATTTATTTTTTATATTTATTTTTTTTATTTATTTTTTTATTTATTTATGTATTTTTTATATTTACTTTTTATATTTATTTATGTATTTTTTTATATTTGTTTTTTGATATTTATTTTTTTATATTTATTTATTTTTTCGGATTTCCGATTTTCTTATTTTTGTTGTGGATGTTATATCCTACCGGATACCAGAAGTCCCCTGCTATTTCAAAAATCCAAACTATCATTTCTTTTATAACTTTTATACGTCTCTTTAAATACAATTCCTTGTATCCATTTGGCACGTGGCTTTCCGGATATGTTCGCCAGATCGTTTTTTTTTTTCATCTTGTTTTAACAAGATGAAAAAAAAGATAGCTTCTATTATTATTGGAGTGATGGAGATCTTCCTAAGATCCCGATTATTTGTTATATATATATATATATATATATATATATATATATATATATATATATATATATATATATATATATATATATATATATTATTTTATTTTATTATCAACAATTCTTTTCTGTTGCAAGATTAGAATATAATTGTCTATAATACCAACTCAATTATAATTTCAGCTGAATGAATTTTCAAAAGAGTTTTCAGAGCATATATACGTAAATTTAATAAAATCACGACCTACATGAATAGAAATTCACTTATTTTTGGTGTTAAGCTCTTACAGCTGTTTCGTGAAAGGATGGACAATTACCTCTCATCCATAGAACTGTAAATCTTCCATCCAGTCACTCCTCAGAGACGCTTACTACTATTCCCAACCAGTTCTTCAATCCGTTGTGAACACGTTTATTTTTCCCTCCCTGGTTGGGAATAGTTGTAAGCGTCTCTGAGGAGTGACTGGATGGAAGATTTACAGTTCTATGGACGAGAGGTAATTGTCCATCCTTTCACGAAACAGCTGTAAGAGCTGAACACCAAAAAAAAGTGAATTTCTATTCATGTAGGTTGTGATTTTATTCAATTTACGTATATATATATATATATATATATATATATATATATATATATTTAAATACATATATATATATATATTTATATATATATATATATTTCAAAGGAAGAATAGGAAGTTTTTATTATTTAGAATTTTAAGATCATCAGAATATGCAACTACTATGTATAGACAGTTCCTAAAAATCAAATACCGTAGTAGTGTGAGTGAGCAAAGATAAGTTTCTTTGCTTCTTTAATTCCCAGAGATAATATATGCGTAGAGATTCCGTTAGTAATAACTAGGGCTTGGACAACAGCATATTCTTTTTATTGTTTTTACTCTCGAGTGTATATCTGTTAATATCTTATATGCTTTTATATAGGGTGATGTGATTCTCGGTTGATTAACTGTGCCTATCTGTGTCAGATATATACTCGAGAGTCAAAACAATGAAAAGAATATTCGGGTTTGTATTACTGTACACATAGATTCGAAACAGTTGTCAAAAAACAAATATATAACAAAGAAATGTTATCAAACGCAAGATAAGTTACTGTTCTACCTAACTGGATATGTTTTTAGTGTTTTTATTGATTGTAACATGTTTATTAAGCTCGAAAAAACATACAGTGTTTACCGATGTATTGGAAAATTTAAAATGGCGCCCGACTCTCTCTTTGACATGGTAACTTTGGGAAAAGGAGTTAAAAAGTCTGCAAAATACTGTTAAAAACTCACCGGATATCTATCAACCAATATCACGGTAACATATATTGAGCGAGTTTTTAACAGAATTTTGTCTACTTTTTTATTTTTAACTCCTTTTCTCAAACTTACCGTGTCAACGAGAGAGTCGGGCGCCATTTTAAATTTTCCAATACATCGGTAAACACTGTATGTTTTTAGCTGAACAAAGATGTTACATTAAATAAAAACACTAAAAACATATCCAGTTAGATAGAAAAGTAACTTATCTTGCCTTTGATAACATTTATTTGTTATATATTTGTTTTTTTTAACAACTGTTTCGAATCTGTGTGTACAGTAATACAAACCCGAATATTCTTTTCATTGTTTTGACTCTCGTGTATATATCCGCCACAGTTAGACACAGTTAGTCAACCGAGAACCACATCACTCTATATAAAAGCTGATAGCTAGCTAAGTACATACCTAAGAGACACTGACATTTGTGAAAGAAACAATGCAGACAAAAAGGAATAAATCCAGAATTAGCCTGACATTTTTTAAACCTCATTTAACGTCCCATTTGCTAGAAATAGTAATATCGTTTGGAATTTTTTGTTTCGTTCCGAGTACGACAATCGTTTTCAAATCCAACCTGAACAAGTTCTTGATCAGCCATCCTCTTAAATAATCAATTTAAAAAATTCCCACTACCAATAGCCAGACATTTCCCCATTAACAACTATACACTAATCAAACCTTATTCTTGATTTACTTCTGGGATTTTTGTAGAAAAAAAAATCATATGATTCTAGAAAATTACGTATCCTACAAAAATCGAAAGCGGACAAGGAAACAGTCCGTGTAATATTGAAATAGACATAGCCAGAGGAAGCCTATACTACTACCCAAATAAACATTAAGTGTGAATATCTGAAAGCGCATATTAGTATAAGAATTATCGTATCGAAAGAATATGTAATCATTAAAATAGATTGTAATTTATTTTTTGCCTTTGTCAAAATACACTTGACAACCCGGACGAATAATTCTAAAAGAAATAATAATAATAAATGTTGACTTATTTATATATATTGATATATAGTGCTTTAGTCTCTCTCTCTCTCTCTCTCTCTCTCTCTCTCTCTATATATATATATATATATATATATATATATATATATATATATATATATATATATATATATATATATAAGTGAACGTGTCTGTGTGTGTACATTTCCCTATGCAATAACTCTGTCAATTTTTAGTCTACAGACTCGAAATTTTATATACAGGGTACTGAGATTTGGGAAAATCGATGTGATCGGTTTTGCCCAGAAATTTGGCGATTAAGGTGTCAAAGTTCAACCATTTCACCTTTGAGATCTCTACCAAACTCCTCCGACAATTTTGGGTCTACGCACTTGAAATTTTAGATATAGGTTCCTTGGACATGGATCTAACTTAATAACTTGATTTGAGCCCAAAACAATAAATTTTAAGGGGTCATAATAGGGGTCAAGGTTTTAAAAAAATGACCTTTGCGGTCTCTTCCAAATTAGACAATTCCTGGTCTAAATATTTGAAATTTTACATGAAGGGTATTCAGAGATAGGGCAAGCTTTTTTATCAGTTAGGGTGGACAATTTTTAGTTACCAATATATAAATGTATGTATGTATGTCTGTTTGCATGTCTGCCTTAAACTTTCAATAGAAGCGACGGATTTTACCAGTATTGTTTTAAAGTTCAACCTTTCATACGACAAATATCGAAAAATTGGCTAAAAGCATTAATATCTTCAGGCTTCAACTAGGCACTTTTCTACATAGGGGGTCACTTTTTTCGGCGATATTTTTTAAAGTTATCCTCTCCTTTAGATTGTCTAGCCTTAATTTTTAAAAAATGTCGCTTCCGGTTTTATGGTGGTCGTAACACCATAAACATTAGGTTTTACCCCGTTCTTTTCCTCCTTTGCGCTACGGGTTCGAGCCTGCCTTCCTGCTATCATTTTTTTTTTTTTAGCTCAACATACACATCTAAACACCCCGGCAACGGCGGGCTTAAATGCTAGTATATCTATAAAAGTGAACGTATCTGTGTGTCTGTGTGTATGTGTATATGTGTGTCTGTGTGTATGTGTGTGTACATTTCCTTACGCAATAGCTCTGTCAATTTTTAGTCTACAGACTCGAAATTTAATATACAGTTAACTGAGATTTGGGGAAATCGATATAATCGGTTTTCGGCCAGAAATTTGGCTGTTAAGGGGTCAAAGTTACACGATTTGACCTTTGAGAACTCTACCAAACTCCTCCGCCAATTTTGGATCTAAACACGTGAACTTTAAGATAGAGGTTCCTTGGGAATGGATCTAACTTAACATGATTTGAGCCCCAAACAGTAAATGTTAAGGGGTCATAATAGGAGAGAAATTTTTTAAAAAATTGACCACTTTTTTCTTTTTTTTTTTTTTTTTGCTCAACACACACATCCAAACCCCCGGGCAACGCCGGGCGGAAATGCAAGTATATCTATAAAAGTTAAAATGTCTCTGTGTGTGTCCGTGTGTGTACATTCCCCTAAAAAATTACTATCAATTTTCAGTCTAGAGACTCGAGATGGGGTATTGAGATTTTGGAACATTTTTTAAATTAGTTTTTGGCCAGAAATTTATCTGTCAAGGGGTCAAAGTTTAACGATTTGACCTTTGAAAACTTCTTCGCTAATTTTGGGTCTAAACACTTGAAATTTTAAATGTAGGTTACTTCGACATGGATGAAATATTTTAATTTGTATTTGGGCTGCAAAAAAATATTCAGAGATAGAGCAGGCTTTTTACTAGGTTTGGGTCGAAAATTTGAGTTGCCTTGGGGTCAAATAATTTTAACTTTGCGGTGTCCAGCAAACTACTCGGTCAATTTTGGGTCTAAATGTTTGCAATCTATAGATAACGCGTATTCAAGTATGCGGCAAGCATTTTAATCAGTTTTGGGGCGAAAATTTGGATGCCAAAATATTCAAGGTGAAAGAGTTGACCCTTAAAGATTCTACCAAATTTCTCCGACAATTTTGGGTCCAAACACTTGAAATTTTAAATGGACATGGGTCAAACATTTTATTTTGATTGGATACCAAAGTAGTAATTGTTAAGGGGTCAAAATTGGGGTGAAAGTGTAAAAAAATTGACCTCTGCTGTCTCTACGAAATTACTCAGACAATTTTTGGTCTAAACATTTGAAAGCTTACATAAAGTGTATTCACACGTAGTGCAAGTTATTAACAGTTCATAAAGCCCGAGCAAAGTCGGGCTGAACAGCTAGTATATCTATAAAAGTGAACGTGTGTGTGTGTGTGTGTCTGTGTGTATGTGTGTGTGTGTATGTACATTTACCTACGAAATAACTCTCTCAATTTTAAGTCTACAGACTCGAAATTTGATATACAGTTAACTGAGAGTTGGGAAAATGTTTGGGATTGGTTTTCGGCCAGAAATTTGGCTGTTAAGGGGTCAAAGTTACACGATTTGACCTTTGAGAACTCTACCAAACTCCTCCGCCAATTTTGGATCTAAACACGTGAACTTTTAGATAGAGGTTCCGTCGGCTTGGATCAAACTTAATAACTTGATTTAAGCCACAAACAATAAATGTTAAGGGGTCATAATAGGAGTGAAATTTTTAAAAAAATTGACCACATTTTTTTTCTTTTTTTTTTTTTTGCTGAGCATATAACTCCAAACACCGGGCAACGCCGGGCTCAAATGCTAGTATATCTATAAAAGTGAAAATGTCTCTGTGTGTGTCCGTGTGTGTACATTTCCCTACAAAATTACTATCAATTTTCAGTCTAGAGACTCGGTATGAGGTATTGAGATTTGGGAACATTTTTTAAATTAGTTTTTGGCCAGAAATGTATCCGTCAAGGGGTCAAAGTTTAACGATTTGACCTTTGAAAACTTCTTCGCTAATTTTGGGTCTAAACACTTGAAATTTTAAATGTAGGTTACTTCGACATGGATGAAATATTTTAATTTGTATTTGGGCTGCAAAAAATAAATGTTACGGGGTAAAAATTAGGGTAAAAGTTAAACAAAACGTTCCTCTGCGGTCTCTACCTAATTACCAGTTTTTAGTCTAAACATTAGGAATTTTACATAAAGTGTATTCAAAGATAGAGCAGGCTTTTTACTAGGTTTGGGTCGAAAATTTGAGTTGCCTTGGGGTCAAAGTTAAACGATTTTACCTTTGAGAACTCTACCAAACTCATCCGCCAATTTTGGGTCTAAACACTTGAAATTTTAGATATAGGTTCCTTGGACATGGATCTAACTTAATAACTTGATTTGAGCCCAAAACAATAAATGTTAAGGGGTCATACCAAAGGTCAGTTACCAATTTATAAATGTATGTATGTATGTATGTCTGCATGTCTGATTAAAACTTCCGACAGATGCGACGGATTTTACCAAGATCAGTATTGTTTTAAAGTTCGACCTTTCAAACGACAAATATCGAACAATTGGCTAAAAACATTAATATCTTCACCTTCAACTGGATACCTTTCTACAGGGGGGTCGCTTTTTTCGGCGATATTTTTTAAAGTCATCCTCTCCTTTAGATTGTCTAGCCGTAATTTAAACCTACGTCACCTCACGTTTGGCGGTAGTCGTAACAGCAAAGAGGTCAGGGTTTTTCCCCGTTCTTTTCCTCCTTCGCGATACGGGTTCGAGCCTGCCTTCCTACTACCAATTTTTTTTCTTTTTTTGCTCAACATACTAATCTAAACACCCGGGCAACACCGGGCTGAAATGCTAGTTACAATATAATCTCGTAATGAACCCATCTTCGCTGGTAGTCTGTTTCATAACTTGGATTTCGCTGATGATTTGCTAAATAAGAGAAGACAGTTATGGGAATGCAGCAAGGATGCTCTGGATACGACAGCCCCCATGAATAACATTGAATCTCGGGTCATTGCTTTCTACATAGCAGGGTTTACTTTTTAGGGTTTATGTAACACCTTATCTCACAACACGTAGATTTAATAATTAATTTATGTTCGTTTAAATGAGGCGTTGAAGAAATTCTTGCTGATAGTGTAGGGCGGATTACACTTTCTTAAATACATCTGATAAACTTTACAAATAATGAAAATAATTTTGTGAACGTTCTGTGAAACAAGAAAACTACAAGGTTACATTTAATATCCTCCATCTCTTATCAATATTACTGTCGACCTCGCATTTCACAAAAGAAAGATCTACCTTTTCGGTTGCAGATGTCGCAGGTGAACGTCGGTGCGTCGTGTTGTGGTCTGTTGAATTTTGTTCACTGGCCTTCCTGAATAATCTGTTGGTCTGCACCCGTTCTGAAATTGACCTTTCGCATATGGTCAGGCCTTTGGTTACCGTTTGCCTCCAGATGTTGCGGACTTTAGCTTTGGGCTCCAAGCTGGTAGGGTCTATATCACATGCTTTCATATCGTGTTTGCACACGTGAGTTCACCGTAGAGAATGGCTTTTGGGATTCTCCCATTGTCCATGCGGTTCACTTCTACTATAAAATATATGTAAAAATAAGCCTCATCCATACTCTATTTCGAACATAGCATCAGCAGATTTTCACATATTTCAAAAGTTAACCAAACTTATTTATTTGAACAGGTGTATTTGTTTTAAAAATTTACTTAATTACTAACTGGACTGGAATCCCTTTTGGAGCATGTGTTTATCATATTAAGACCGTTTTTGTCACTTCAATAACTATAACTATGAAATTCAAGAACACCTCAAAGGAATAGCAAACATGCACGTGTAGTTCCAATAGTAGAGCCTCCTATTTTTTTACTCAAAAAATTGAAGAGTTACGAAGACGAGAGTGGTACGATTTAACAAAAAAAGCAGCCATTTGTTCTTCAGAATAAATACATTCTACATAGTCATCACTATTCTCAATGCATCTCTGATTTCGCTGCATGTCCATATGATGTTTTTTTTTACATAGGTATAATCACTTATCAAGGCCAAGAGGCCACTCGAGGATAAGGGTTAAAGAATGTACAGTAGAAATTGGACAATATAGTAATCGTTACTAAATGGAAATTCGGTAAATTTGGGGTATTTTTTATCTTGCAATTAAAAATTTGGCACAGGATAAAACAATTTGTTTGTATAAGTAATATATTCGGGTGGCATTTGAGCGTTTCTGTTAATATGTTTTTACTTTCATCGATTATTCGTTTTGAAAAGTTATAATTTCTGCCCATCCCCGTTTATTATTTCCTTTAATTTTTTCGTTTTCTGTTAATTTTGTCGTTTCGCAATCAATGATTTCTTCTGTTTCAAGCTTGACTGTGCATTTTCGCCAGTAACGTTTCCTATGTACGGCTTAACATTCACGGGTTATATAAACTGGGGCAAATACATTGAGGATTTTGCGAATGCTGCTGCAAAGAAGGTGGGTTCCCTGTATTAAGCTAGAAGACTACTCATCACTGAGAGTATTCTGTATCTCTACAAGGCCACCATTCGCCCATACATGGAGTATTGTTGCCACATCTAGGCCTGCGCATCTACAACTAACTTCTTGGATAGCATCCAAGAAAGAGTCTTCAATCTAATACATCCCACTTTTTGAACTAAGCACCAACCCCTGTCGCATCACCGCAATATTGCATTTCTGTGCCTGTTTTACAGATATTTTAATGGGATGTACTCTGATGAACTCGTTGTACGTGTGCCCCCCCCCCCGAGATATATATCTTTGACAAATCCACTTAGCAACAAAATATCCCCCCTTTAGTGTTGAGGTTCCTAAATATAGAAATCTTACTACTCTAATAGTTACTTCTATCGATCAGGTAGACATTGGAATTCACTTCCTGCTACCTGCTTTCCTGACTGTACTTATATGGCGAAGTTTAAATGTAATGTAAACAAACATCTTGTTAATCTTTCGTAAGCATGGTTCCAAATAGTAGCCCTTTACGTCCAAGTGGCAATACGCCTTGTTAGGGGTGAACACGAGAAAAAAAATAACGTTCATTTTATTTGCTTTGTTCACTTCGTCCATAATTATTTTTTGTGCTAGCAATCAATGTAAGTGGTGATTTTTTTTGGGGGGAGGGGTTATTATATCAGAATATTTCTATTATTATTCTTTATCTCTCATGTAAATTATTCGCAGTTATTTCTTGCTGAATAAACAGGTTGCGTTGCTTAGAGTCTCGGTGACAATAAGTCCCCCTAGATTTCCAGTACTCGTCGTTTCATTGAAATTAACTTTTTGTTCTCGCACCAGCTGTTTATCATTGAGTTCTTGTTGAATATAGAACATAAATAATTTATAGGCCTATGTAATACCATTATCCAAAATTACACATTTGAACTCTGTGTTCTTGCATGCTTGATTCATTGGCACAATATTTTCGGATTGTACTAGCAGGGGGCGCCCGACCTATCCGGTTGTAAGATACGCTTAAATATATTTTAATAATTTAATTACGTTGAGTCAGATGTGGGATTTATTATTATCGAGCCAATATTCTATTTAATATTGTGTATATATATATATATATATATATATATATATATATATATATAGAGAGAGAGAGAGAGAGAGGAGGGGATAGAGAGAGAGAGAGAGAGAGAGAGTTTTGGTTTAAAACTTTCAAAAATATGACTTAGGTGCCACCAGCTAGAATCGAAACAAAAACATTTAGCCTTCCAGCTGCAGCCCATACTGTTTGAGCTAACCCGACAGATAGATAAGAAATATTGTAAATCAAATGACTTGTAGTTATGATTGAATATGTCGGCAAGTTCAAAGGACATTTTGCATTACAATTGTCGACATATTTTTGTAGGCGTTATTCATCCATCCAAACAAAGAGTTTACTCATTATAAACTATCCTTGGTTTATGATTACTATTTTTTGTTCATTTCAATGTTATGTGACCAGTAGTTTAATAGTTTATCGATTAATCACACACATCACTGTTTATTTATAAATAATTTATCAAAGAAAAAGTTTTAAAAATAGCACTCGAATATTCATTCTAATCTTGTTCCATTTCCGACATTGATAGATTTCCAAGAAAGTTTCAGATCTTTGTAAGTCATGGCCTTCGGCGTGAGATTTATTTTGGATTTTGGATTTGAATAATTTCAAGATTAATGCGCGGTGAAGGCAGGCAACGATTAACGAGACTCAAAGACTCCAATTACTTTTCTTTTCTCCCCCCCCCCCACCATTTCATCTTTGGACCCTGAATTTCAATGATCTAGTTAAAGTCTCAATGTTAAAAAACATAATTTTATTATAAAAATGATCTGACGTCCGTCTGTCTATAAACAAAACTATGTCACATTACTCAAGAAACAAAAAGAGGACCGAGACTTTAAAGACGATGACAATAGAATGGGAGATTATGGCCACTAACTGAATTAAAAGTATGACCGAGATGAAAATGGGCCGAAAAGATAATATGTAATACAATAAAGAGAGTAAAGATTGAGTTTATATTAAGGAGAAGCCTCGAAAATCTCGCGTCCTTTACTTATTCATTAAGTCCTTACATTCCGTGATCGATGTTTTTGACAAATAAAGAATAGTTGCTGTGTTCTTCGTTATAATCTATCCATCTAACCCTTATCGTTGGTTACTTTTTTATATTTAAAGTAGTAGTTTAAACTCCTTACATCAATTGGTTTCATGCATTGTCTGGGGCGGTCGTCATGAAAAATAATTTGCTGTTTATTTTTTTTTTTACAATCGTTAATTAATACGATATTCATTTTTGTTTCTAAAACAGGTTATAACTTCGTGATATTGTGAATCGTAATGATCCTGTTGCCGTTTGAAAAATCAGTTAGATGATATCGACTTAAAAAAGGTTAGTTAAGCTTAAAGTAGTCATTTGAAGTTTTTGTGTGTGGCATCTCAGTATAAAATGTTGAAACGTGTAACAAAATGTATGAAAATAAATCGATACATAGATATAGTGTAGCGGGGGGGAATTTCGGACTTTTGTTACAGCTCATCGACCAGTGACGGTAAGAAAAGATCCAAGAGAAGATCAAGCTAACAGAAAAAAGCTATAATGAATTTTATGTACATATATAAATATATATATAAAATTCACTATACCTTTGAATTTAAGTGTATATATATAATCTACTATACCTGTGAATGTTATATATATATATATATATATATATATATATATATATATATATATATATATATATATATATATATACGTTTTATTTTTTTATTACCGTATCTTTCTGTTAAGTTACATTATTGTTTCGGCTACACGGCCGTTTTTTTTAGCCGTCTGTAGCGTCCTCAGACTTTTATAGAAATGTTCGCTATTTTGGGATGAAAAAGTAGCGAACATTTCTGTAAAAGTCTGAGGACGCTACAGACGGCTAAAAAAAACGGCCCTGTAGCCGAAACAATAATGTAACTTAACAGAAAGATACGGTAATAAAAAATAAAACGCATATTTGCTCTACTACAGTATTGAGCACTTTCGTCAGTTTTTATTAATTACCATCTCCACTAAATATATATATATATATATATATATATATATATATATATATATATATATATATATATATATATATATAATTCATTATACCTTTTTTCTGTTAGCTTGGTCTTCTTTGGAATCGATTCTTCCCGCCAGTAGTCGATTAGCTGTAAGGAATATCTCAGACGAAAATATAACACTGATTTTTTTTTTTTTTTTTTTTTTGCACGGATTACTTTATTTCGTCTACAAGTGAACTGGGAGAACCCATCGCATTGTTGACTCAAACGTTTTTTTTTTTTCGTTTCTTTGTTCAGCGCATTTTTTTTTTTTTTTTTTTGCGTCCAACACGGCACCTCTGTTTCGTCCAGAATCGAAAACCAGACTGAGTTTGCATTCGAGCGAAAAGATATCTTTCTTTTTTCCTGTCATGCTCTCTCGCTTTCTTTTTTTTCCGCGTTTTCCTTCACAGGAATTGAATGACCTATTTCAAGTGCCACCGTCGACCATAGCTACAGCTTAACGCTTTGCACTATCCAACCTGCACAGCAAAATCACAATTTTCAACATGCTGGCGTAACCCGAGATAGATCACATATCATAAACCATATATAAAAATTGACAATATTGTTTATTTCTTACAGTTTATTTTTATTCACATTAATGTTGGTTGTGCAGATCACAATAATCAAACTGTGCTCACCGCATACATGTTTCTAGCCAGTGTTATGTACCAATTTCACCTTTCGTTTCTTTTTGACACTCCACGTGACTAACACAAATAGAAGAAAACGTATGCAATCTTTAATATGACTACATATTTTTATTACATTTTCACCTTAAACAATGCACATTGCCACTTTGATGTAGGTAGCTACTATTAGAGACATAAGCTACAGGGGTACTATGTGGGGAGTTGGGCAGCAAGATGTCGGTTCACGTTAAACTTGAACTCCTGCATGTCAATACAGTTGGCGAAGCAGGCACTCGGAAGAGAATTCCAAAGTCAAGCGGTTCTGGGGAAGAAACTACTGGAGTAGAAGGCTCTCTTACATCTAGGGATCTCAACAGTGAAGACGTGGGATTTTGCTGCTTGTCGGGTTTGTCGAGGGTTTTTACGTCGACGGGGGTACAAGTGCTTGCAGTTCTACGGAGCATTCATCGTTAAAGTACTTGTAGAACAGGCAGGGGGAATGCTACATTTCGTCGATGGGACAGAGGCTGAAGCTTAGATGACAGTTCAGGAACTATTAGATGTGCGACTCTCTTTTGAACCTTGTCTAGGAGTGAGAGACTAGTATCAGATGCACCAGCCCAAATATGACAACAAAATCTAATTTGTTAGTTCATCTTTCTGTCCCTCTCTCTCTCTCTCTCTCTCTCTCTCTCTCTCTCTCTCTCTCTCTAATGATTAATTAATAATTGCAACTAAGGCTAAAACATTCCTCTTTATGGAAAATAGGGCTTTTATTTATAGTTTTTCAATTTTCGAATTTTAAAATAATTATTTTTTCATCGTTTTCATTTAAAAAATTATTTATCGTTTGTTTGTTTTTTTGTTTTTTTCTTTTTACAAAGGAGTCAACACTTATCAAGGTCCGGAGGCCACTCGAAGGTAAGGGTTAATGAGTGTACAGTAGTCAATTTGACAATTTCGTAGTAATCATTACTAGTGGACATTTGGTAAATTGGATTATTTAAGGGGACGGCTCATCAAGAACTTGTTTAGGTGTGACTTGAAGACAACATTATTGCAGTCAGCTGGAAAGCAGGAATACGGAACATAGTTCAACAGGTGTGCAGTTCTAAGAAATAAACTTTGTTCATGAAATCTATGTTAGGTTAATGCGCAGATTCGGGAGGGAATAGTGATAGTGGTTTCAGCTAAGCAAGTGTTTTTTTGTGTGTGTGAAAGTTTGGCGAGGGGGAACTACAAATTGGAGCTTAGACAAGCACTTTCCATAAAAATAACGATAAAGCAGAGACATCCTCGCAACATCTCTTCTGTGGAAAAGAGGTTGCAGGGAAAAGAAAATGACATTCTTTACTAGGCTACGAAGTTTAATTTGAACTCTGTCAACATTGGATATTGTCTTTCTAGTATCTTCTGTCCAGATGTGGCGGCAGTACTCCATCCTTGAAGTTTGTTCTAAATTCTTGTGCTTATTTGAATACTGTATGTATGTTTTATAAATTAATTAGTATAACTTCTTGCTCCTTTAAAGTTAAAATGTATCTTTATATTTGTTCTGCTACAGAACATCTGGAAATATCCTTTGCAAAAATTAGAAACTCATAGGATCAACGCTCCTTGGTCCATCCTTGGCCCAACTCTTTTTTGGATCGTCATCAACCATCTCAATCTTAAATCATTCGTAGACATTTATGCAGACGACACCACAATATATCGCAGCATTACAAAACGCGGCAATTACCAAGATCTTGTTGATTCTCTCGCTTCTGATCTTGAGCACGTGGTGCAATGGAGAAAAAGATATCTAGTTAATTTCTACGTATCTAAAACCAATCTTCTATTTTTTTCACCATCAGCGTTGTAACCCTCATGTGGCCACAATTGAATGACTCTCGTCATGGGGAAGCATTGTGTTTAGACAAGTTTCTACGACTGACTTTTACTCTTGATCTAAAATGGAACACGTTATCACCGGAAAAAAAATCATTCTACTGCTCCAAAAAATATCTCACTGCCGATGTAATCCTCTATCTGTATTACAACCAAGTATGTTCTAGGATGGAGTACCGTTGCCATATCTGGGCAAGGGCCGCTGGGATCAAGCCTACCCTGCATTGACAGAGTTCACAACCGGCTTCGAAATCTAGCTGATGCCATTTTCTCTCCCCTGCAACCTCTTTCCCACAGAAGAGACGTTGTTAGCCTGTCTATGCTCTATCGTTATTTTCATGACAAGTGCTCGTCTGAGCTCCAATCATTAGTCCCTTCCTTGCCAAACTTTCACAAACAACACTACACACAACTAGTTCCCATCACTACCAACAATTTATTCCATTCTCTAATTGTGCCTTAATATAAACGCAAATTCTATGTAAAAAGTTTCGTTCTTTTTTAATTTTTAATGTTTTGTAGCGATTTAAAAAAATAATAAAGTTCTCAGGAATTGACTATTCGAAGTATCTCGTTTTTTTTTAACCTCTTAAATTTCGATCGTACAGGCCTTGTGTTTAGGAAGGTCACAGAAAATACCGCATTTTTCTGCTATGATTTTCAGACTAATACCTTGCGTCGTTGGAGATACAGGTCAACTTGAATTCTCATCTACAGTATTAATTTGTATTTTGACAAAAACAAAAAATGCAAAACAAATAGGTTCTGTCCCAAGAGTGGTCTTCTGTGAACGTATTTGAAAAAGAAAACATGAGTAGATTGATTGCATGTTAAATGGGAGCGGTTTGATTTGCTTAATCTGACCTTGGCTAGTTATAAGGCGTGGTCTCTCAACATTAAACCTTTGACACATTTAACTCGGTGGAGCTGGTGAGAGAGAAAGAGAGAGAGAGAGAGAAAGAGAAAGAGAGATAGAGAGAGATAAATACCTATCCAAATTAACGACATTTGATTTAAATTCCTAGTTGCTAAACGTATATAATTGATCCATAACGGCCTAACCACTTGCCAGAGTGTACTATAGGGATTTAGAATCGACACTAATGACCACCTGAACTGGCCTTGCCTCCCGGCCTTAAAACAGGCATTGGGCCATATCTTGTAATCGTGATGTGGATGGGAATTAATTGTCAGTACAGAAAAATGGCGTTTATTATCAATACCTATTTTCCTTTAAATTCGAGTCATTCTTACATTTTACGTTGACTAAAGCAAGAAAATATTACAATGGTACAATCATTTTCAATGTTTTTTTTATTAACTCTTTTAGTATTTAGCATATAGGCCAACAGCCAACTAAGGTTAAAAACTCAAATAGTCAATGAATATATATTTTTATAATCAATAAAATGTACTTTTATACCAACTTGCCTAATTATTTGTGTATTAAAGTAGTTCTAAATGCTCTTTTTTGTTCGTTGAAAATATTCACGTTTGACAAAGAGGTTAGCGAACAAAGATGGCGGCCGACATACCTTATGTGTCGGCGGCCATGTTTATTTGTTAAGCCCTTCGTCAAACATAAATATTTGAGACGAGAAAAGAGTATTAAAAACTACTACACGACACAAAATATGAGCCAGGTAGTTATAAAAGTAACTTTTATTGACTATGATAACATTTATTGTACATTTGATTTTTTTTTCCCTTGTTTTAGTTTCTTGACTTTCTTTGCTAAATCCCCAACTCTTTTAAAATATAGGAAGAATATAAGTCAGTCGTGAAACTGCCTAACTCCATCTGATAATGTAACCGAGAAGGCTAACATGTTTGCCCGTCGGTTTGTCTACAACTCTACTTTGGAGCCGCCCAGATTTTCTTTTGTGGACAGAAACCACACTAGAAAATCAGCCTTGCTCAAGTACATAATGTGATAAAAATTTAGACACCTCAAAAGCATGTCCACCTGATTTCAATTCATCTGTACTATTAAAAAATACTCCGCATAGGTTGCTCCAGTTCCCTCCAAAATTTTAACAAATGTCTTAATGAATCTTGTTTCCTGACTACTGGAAAACTGCTTCTGTGGTACCAGTATAAAGAATTCTGGCGAAAGAACTGGTCCACTAAATTATCGTCCCATTCGCCTGCTAGTACCTAATGGCAACCATTTAAGAATTCTAGACGCTGTATTTGATCTCCGCTTATCTCTGCTTTGTTTCCAGTCGTCCTGGAGCATCCACTTGGCACTGATATTAAACAACGTCAACACAGGAGAGAGAGAAAGAGAGAGAGAATGAATGATAGATATATTTTACGTGTATATATATATATATATATATACATATATATATATATATATATATATATATATATATATATATATTATAAATTGTACAGATACCAGACGGTTATTGGAGCCAAATATATGAACCAATAAATGTTTTAAGTATTTTTTGCGTCTGACCATATTGTATGCTGTTACGTAGAACACACACACACACACACACACACACACACATATATATATATATATATATATATATAAATAGAGATATATTTCTCATACTATAGATATACGATATGCATGCAAATACACATACAATATGTTAAGGCGCAAAAATACTTAAAACTTTTATTGGTTCATATATATATATATATATATATATATATATATAAAGAGAGAGAGACAGACAGACAGAACAGAGACAGAGACGGAGAGAGAGACCGAATTACTTTCATCTGAACATTATGGGCATGCATATGTGCATATATGTTCCATCTGCCAAGGTTTCACAAGCAATTGTACCAATGTTAATACGATGTATGAAGGAAGCTGCAATGTTAACGAGACTTTTACGAAGCATTTAAGCACATATGTAGCCGATATTGTGTATAAATTAAGGTATTTCTTCAAAATTATAGCTCTACCTGTTATTGAGCACTATCTCATAAACAGTGCGGTTTCATTAGATTAACATCTACGAAATACAATCAAATACAATACATTAGAGTAACATCTACAATCATTATATATATATATAGAGAGAGAGAGAGGGAGAGAGAGAGAGAAAGAAAGAGAGGAAGTGATAAATAGATAGACAGATAGATAGAGAGAAATAAGCGGAGGAGAAAGTCAAAGAGAAATAGAAAAAGGGTGTTTTTAAAAATCGATGTCATAAATTCGAAAATATGTTTGTGATAGTTGCTTTTGTTATAGAAATATTATTAATTTATTTTTCTTAGCGGTAAATTGTTTTGTTTGGTTTGTAACAATTTTCTTGTATTTGGCTTGCGCTATACTGATACCTCTCTCCCGAAAGGGTTAGCATTCGCATAATACTGACTACAAAAACGAGACACTGGTCATCTTTTTCTGAGTTGCACGATTTCATATTAATCTTTCTTTGTGGGTGTGTGTGGTTTATTGGTGTCTGTTTAGCCTATGTCAAATTTCACATCTAACTATCACATAAATTGTATACATCGAATGATTACAATAAAGAGCGTTGAACGGTATTTGTTTCATTAGTCGGGATGAAAGCGTTTTTTAAACCAATATGATCAGATATTTCAATTATTTGCACACAGAAAACACAATGCCGAAATTATGTCATCAATTTTTGAAACATACTATGTGTATGGTAAAAAATTAAAATGGATTCAATGAATTGTTGTAAATAAGTATGAGCCCAAAAAAGGGTCGATTTGTCGGTAAAGAGATTAACAAATGGGAACATTTTTTTTTTTCATTCTTTTAGACCTTTTCGTCACTTTTTAGATTTCTCTAGAATTCATTCTTTGGATCTTTTTCTTTCTTTTTTTCATTTTTCTTTTTTCCTTCTTCCAGATGTCAAACCCAAAAAAAATAACAGGACGTAATATTTAGGGTTTTCCGTTGCCAATTTTTTTTTTTTTAGAGATTTTATTCCAGTTGATGTATTTACATTTTTTGTTCAATTTTATTTATTTATTTTTTTTCGTTTTATTCTTTTTTTTTTTTTTCAATTCATCCACTGAAAACGTGGGTGGGTTTACTCAAAGAAAAAGGGAGGTAGTGTTTCTCGCTTCTGATAGCTTGGCCAGTTGCAGCAACAGCAGCAGCAGCGGCAACAGCAGCAGCAGTGAAGAGGTAGTATATATAAATATATATATATATACATATATATATTTATATATAGAGACATATACATATATATACTTAAATATATACACACATAAATATATACATATAAATACATTTAACCCATTACATATATTAATATATATATATATATATATATATATATATCAATATATATATATACACATGTATATATACATATATATATATATATATAATATTATATATAAAATTAAAGATTGAACATAGATCATACATATAAATACATTGATGTGTGTATGTGTATGTATACGTGCATATGGCATTTGTATAAATATATATAAAGCATACAATAAAACATGTACAGATATTTTATCTGTACATACAAATATAAAATAAGTTATTATATACACATATGTATGTATATGAATATATACACATCGCATACGATTACGCATACGCATGTGCGTATATAAAATAATACCATGTATATCACTATATATAAATATATAATACAAATTTAATTTACGTGTATTTACATTGATATATATATATATATATATATATATACATGTGTGTGTATTACATAAACTATAGTTGTATGTATACACACATATAAAACGTATACATATATCATAAGTAATGCATATACGCATATATCACATATGTATACCGATATTGAGAGACTATATGTACTTATACATAGAATATATGTACACAAATAGCCTATTTGATTAATTTGTATGCATATTATATTTCGATGCAAATAAAAGTAAATGCGTGTATATATATATATAATATACATACATATATATAACATATATATATATATCAATATATATATATATCAGTCAAATGTATTATACGCATATACCGAAACACACACACACACACACACACGCACGTATATATGTATGTATATAAAAACATGTAGTCTAAATATATGCAAAAATATACACGCTTCATATGTGTGTACATATGGACAAAAAGACACATATACATTTCATATCTGCATAAATATACATACACAAGTATATATATATATAAATGTATATATATATATATATATATATATATATATATATATATATATATATATATATATTAATGAACTCAAAGGGGTGTAATGTTTACCTGATATACGCAATGGTAAACTTCAAACTAATATAAATAACAGCATTTATTTATTTGGATTGTAAAGTTCAACTTACGTTTTTAATTTTCTTTCTCTTTATATATATATATATATATATATATATATATATATATATATATATATATACATGCATACATATGCCAACACATGCCATGTACATCACTATATATAAATATATAATATATAATATAATATATATAATTTAAATTTAATTTACGTGTATTTACATATATATGTGTATCGCATGAACTATATTCAGTTATTATTTATTATATAATATATATACTATGTAATCATTTATCTCTCTCTCTCTCTTTCTCTCTCTCTCTCTCTCATATATATATATATATATATATATATATATATATATACATATATATATATATAGTTTTAACGGAAGATAAATAAAAAGAGAAAAATGTAGAGAAAAAAGAGAGAGATATACCTTTAGTAATTAGGATAATTTACTATTTCCAAAAATTCCAGAAAAAATTATAATGCTCACAGCTACATTTAAATATACTCCTATATATATATTCTATATGCATATGTGCTATGTGTATATAAGTGTATATACAACTATATTTATTGTATAGTCATATAGTATAGGTATACGCTATGTATGATATGCATTAAGTTACACTTCGTTTCGTGTCATTAATAACAGTCAAATGTCACTGGTCATCGCAGATGAATTTTATTTTGTTTTAATATCTTCATTTACGACGCCATTTTTTTTTTATCTCCTATGCAATAAGATTAAAAAAGGAATTAAACAGTAAATCTACTTAAATCGCTTCTAAACATAGAAACATCGATTTTAATACGCAAGATTTCATAGCTAATTGGTATATATTAACTTGTTATTTTTATAAGGAATACACCGAAGAGGATGAATACACTTTATTTTTAGTGATAGATAATAGCTCTACTTTTTTAACAGTTCTTTAAATGCACAAAATTATGTTTAAAGGTAAAAATGATTTTTCGCGCTTCATCATCGTCGCCCTTGTCGCGTTTTTTCGTCATAAAGTTCTAAGCTCTAACATCTATTCGTAAGCAAATAGATTACATTTCGAAGCCGTTAAAATCAATTTCGAAACCCTTAAAATCAATATCCATACCATTAAAATTAACGTTGAGGTTCTTAAAATTCACCATGCAATATTTTCGCATAGTTTTAATCATATCAACTAGTTGGACCTGTTGAAATTCCACAGCGGCATCTTTCATATGTAATATATTACTGCTAGGCATTTTGTGGACGTTCAGCGTGAATGGAGACGCCGCGATATTTTTGTAACCCTTTTGTTAAAACCGTAAAAGTATTTATCTAAGTAATCTGATTGATGTAGTGTCAGAATATATCTGGTTATCTCCAATATCCTTATAGGAGTCTGTGATATATTTCCATTGTATGGCTGCCCGGCGCGAATTGAAATCATACGACAGCATTATACTATCTTTAGACAGAACAGATACTACTCTTAGATCCTAGCCAGAAGATCAAAAGGGTATATTTTAAATTCACATCCGGCCAAAACCAACATCATTTTCTTTATTTATATATATCATTTATATATATCATATTTTTTTTTATATTTATATATATATATATTTTTCACATTGTGTCTTTGGTGATCGGGAGATCCTATTTATTAAAAAGAAGGATAGAAGGTGATAACTTACTACGATTATTAAATTAGCGTATCTAATTTAATGTTTGAAGTATGGTATCATTTTATATCCTCCTTTTTTAATAAATAGCATCTCCTAATGGAATAATTTATAATCTGGAAACCGTGTCAAATGTGTGTATGTTAAAGGTAATTATATATAGATTAGTCTTTGACTTATTTGGAGAATTCAGTATTCCAATATTTTTCCTTTCCTTAACGAGTTCTTATGGAAGTATTAACACTGCTCAACCTCTGAGAGTGTTCAACCACTAATCTAATATATAAAAGGATATATGTCTGTCTGTCACCATATTTTCAAACTCTATTTTCTCTGAAACTAAAAGTCGCAGAACGGTGTTAGAGACCTCAAATGATTGGATTTGGGACCGATTTTTATGGGTCTTTAGTCGGTAAAAATAGTTTTTAAGGGGCTAAAAAGTGGTAAACATTGTAAAAAAAATCGTCATACATTTTGTATATTCATCTTAGTTTATTTTTAACCAATGCATATGCGTGTCATATTGGTACAGTGGTAACGTCACCAGCTTTGAATGCTACAGTTTTGCTTGCGATTTCGATTCCAGCTGATGGCATCCTAATACTTTATTTTTTACTTTGGAAATAATTACTCTATAATAATATATATGAGATCTGGAAAAATTAAAATATAATATTTAAGCGTACTTCACGACCGGGCAAGGTCAGCCCCCCCCCTCGCTAGTGTATTATAAAAATTTAAAAATCGACTTTAGTTGAGGGAAACAACGAATTTTTTCTATTCCGTAATCGGTTTATTACGTAATTTTGACTTTTATCATCACTTTATATCTTAGTGCTTACTAAAGCAGTATTACGTACCGTTTTTAAATGTTTCGTATTACGTGAAAGAGGAGTAAACCTTGCTTTCCTGACCCATTGTTGAAAATGATAACCATTATGCTGTACTAGCAGAAAGACCCGACGTTGCTAGGGATTAAACTAGAAAATGATAGCATACAACGAAGATTAAGTTAGTATATAGATAAGCTAATTTAATGTTCGTAGTATGTTGTCATCTTCTATCATTTTTTTAATAAATGTTTTACACTCGCGTATTTTATTGTAAACAGCATCGGTGAAATCACCTTTTTTTTCAAGGTGGTCACCACTTATCAAGGCCCGGAAGCCACTCAGGTATAAGGGTTATTGCAAGTAGAGCACGTTAGTGTGGATATTTTAAGTGTCTACTTAAGGGGGCGGTTCATCAGGAATTTGTTTACGTTGGACTGAAGAGTTCCACAGGCGTTCAGTTCTAAAAAAAGAAGCTTTGTCCTTGGAATCTACGTTTTGATTTAGACAGATAAAGAGTGGTGAAAGTTTTCGACAGTGGATTCTTAATCAAATCGATTGATTTCCTGCTCTAGCTAGGGGCCCATCTTAGTGCACCAGGAGACATTTTCACGTGCCTCTCTGCAGTGACTTAGTCCACAATACATTGTAGACTACATTGCACTGTAGAGAACTTACTGTTGATTTTATAAAATCATTTTTATATATAATGCCTTGAATTTAAGTTTAAAATGCAAAAGTCAAGTAGGGTAATTCAGTTGTGTAGTAAAAGGAGGCATTCATTTCGAACACGCCCCTGTCATATCAAAGAACCTACTGTGGATATTATCTGCCTGGCCTTTCTGTTTGTGCGGTAATAATGACTTGAATTAAAGTTTATAATGAAAAATTAAAATGTGATGTTTCAATTATGCTTAAAACAGGAATTCATTTTGAACGTGCCTTTCTCTCTCATATCAAAGAACCTACTATTGATTTTATATGTCAGGTCTTTCTGCTTTTGTGGCAATTAAACTTCTCAAATGAATTATAATGTTGGGCTGAATAAAATGTTAACTTTCGTCAAAATCGCCTGTTCCTTCTTTCATCGGATTTTTCATTATCGATTATCGATACTTATCAAAGACATTTCGATACAAAACCTATTGAAGAACACTACCAGATACATAATGCACATTGGTGTTTAATTGCGTTAGAATCAGAATAAACCCAGCCGTTTACGAGTCCGCAGGGACGAAGTGACATACACACAGACAAAGTTCCTTATATATAATAATAGTTAGATAGATGTCAAAAATATTGAAAAGACACAATATTATTCTTCTTGAAATATTGTCAAATTTCCATCCTGTTTTCAGGTTAGATTATCTTTCAAGAATTAGAGTTGTTCTATATTCATATGTTCATGTATGTAAACTTCATTTTACATATAGGTTTCAATTGGGTATGTATATTCGGTTGCTTTGGGGAGGGTTACGGTACAATATTTTTTCAGTGGTTATTAAGCTCAAACGGAGACCAATAATAGTAAGCGCGCGTATTCAATCTATTTCAAACCAACAATTTTCTTTGATCACCATGTCTATATTAAACGCTGATTTTTCTGGCTTTTTCACACTTTCCGTTTTTCTCAGTAATCCCTACATTAATTAGAATCATGCTGACGTCACTGAAATTGTATAACTTCTTTTATTTTTCTTTTGAATTTACAAATTAATATCTGAGTATGATTTTACATACATTCTTAGGGTCACAACTTTTTAAATATAAACGCCATGTGTTATATGGTCTATGCTGACATTTCTTGCAGACAGAACATCCCAAATGTGTTTTTACACATATGAAATTCATTAGTTTCAGTAAAATAGTGCCTTCATCCGAAATGTCTTTTATATACTACTAAAGCTCTATAGTTGCCATCGTAAATATCCACGGTCCTTGCACTAACGTCAAGTAACCTACTTATGTAACGAAGGAAAGTTTGACGATACGATAGGATGTCTTTCTTTCGTATCGAATTGCGTAAGGAAATTACGGAAATTGTCAAAAGGTGGCTGTACTTTGTTTTCCAAATGATAAGGCATTATTTTCCATTTGAACACATGCAATTAAAAAAGAGTGAATTTATTGCCGGGCGGAATACAGTAAAGTAAGAGATACTTAAACTTTCATAGTTTATTCATTTATTAGTAAATTTTGAAATTTACAGAGAAAAATCGATATGTGCTCTATGTTAAAGATATATAAAGATTTATTTTTCAAATGAGATTGAAATGAGGTAATTATTTTATGGTGAATTATCTTTTCTTTTAATTTCATCTAGCGTATTGAGAAGTTATATATATATGTATGTATGTATGTGTGTGTGTGTATGTGTGTGTGTGTGTGTGTGTGTGTGTGTGTGTGTGTGTGTGTGTGTGTGTGTGTGTTTGTGTGAAAAACCTAAACATGTTTTATTTGTTTGTGTTAACACTAAAGTCGTGGTTTTAGGATTGAGGAAAATAAAAGGAAATGTATTTTTATTACATTTATAAAAAAAAATAATTCACAAAAAATTTCAGGAAAGTGTTTATTATTATTATTATTATTATTATTATTATTATTATTATTATTATTATTATTATTATTATTATCGACAGTAGGCTGTTTAATAGGTCTTGCTTGCTAGGACTTCAGACTATGACGTCATTTTTCAGTGCAAGTGTCTGAATCTAGAATGCATTAAATTCTGACTAAATTAAAGATCAATTTAATCTAAACAGAATTCTTTCTTTTACAAATGATCTTTCATTAGTTAGGTACACATTTATTTCCAAACCTGCGTTAATCTTCACCTGCTGCAATAAAACTGATTAGTAAATTTACAACTAAATTACTATACTTCATTTAAAAATCAGTTCTCCTGTAGCAGATGACTCCCTGATTTAACTTACGCTTTTTTCCGTTCATATGCCGCTATTCAGCATTCGTAGCAGCGGGTCCACATCTTTTACCTACTAAAAACGGTCATTAATAATGCTTTTCTTAATGTTTAACATCTTCCAAACTAATATAAATTATTGCCCGATAAGAATAATTAAATTAAAGGAAAAGTATTTTTTTTTAATTTATTTTGAATCATTTAATCAAGTAAAAATTCCATTTTCTTTCTTAATTACTTAAGTTAAAAAATGGTTATAGTACAATACGGTACCCCAAAATTTAATAAACAGAAATATCGTTAAAACTGAGCTTAACTTGAAAATAGTATGCAAAAAATAATCTTTTAAATTTAGTAAGCAACTGATATAAATTATGCACAGTAAACATAATCAAATTAAAAAAAGAATGTTGTTCTTATTTCGAAATATTTAATTAAGTAAAAATTCCATTTTTTTTACTTGGTTACTAAAGTAAATAGAGTATTTTCAATTTAAATTCAATTTTTACGCTAATTGTTTATTAAAATGTTAGGTAATTTACTAAAATAACATTTAAAGTTAGTAATCAAATAAAAAGTGGCATTTTACTTGACTAAATAATTCGAAATATGGAAAATTACTTTTGTCTTAATTTAATTTTTTTATTGTGCAATAATTAATATCTGTTTTGAATATGTTAAGTATTAGAAAAAAGTATTGTTAGTGGCCGTTTTGGTAAAAAAAAAAAAAAAAAAAAACAAGTCCACTGATGTCGGCCCACTTGCTACGAATTCGGAATTCAGCGAGAAAAGGCGAAGGTATAATCAGGAAGACATTTGCTACAGGAAAATCTTAAACTATGAATCTAAAAAGATGTTTATTTTCTAAATTTGTAGTAGTGACAACAAATATTTGTCAAAGTTTTTTCCAGTTTTACTCGTAAATTTTACATTTCGAACTCTTTGAGATTATGATTGATTATTTGTATCAGTTAGATTCTTCGGAATACTGTTTAACACACAATACAGTAGTACTAAAAATACAACTAATGCTCCTAAAGCGTCGTTCTCAAAAACAAATTATGCTGTCACATTGACTGAATCAGTATAATATGTACTCATAATAAAATAGCAATAATTCTTTCCATCTATAAAAAACATTATAGCATCGTAAACAAAGATGCCACATATAAATCCTATATGCTCACACTAACTGCCCATATCTGATGCATGTTTTCCGAATATTAGCATTTGCTTCTTTACACTTTAGTAAGTTCCTCTTTTTGTTCCGAGACCATTGGCTCTCTTAAACAATTAACCTTTACCAGTCATATAACGATACCCTCTAATTATTTAATTCTCACACATTCGCATCATACACAAGGGCAGATTATTCAGAATAATATTATACCAACCACGACAGGTATTATTTACTTTTCACCAACCGTGCTTTCCTATTCTGTCACCACTTCAAAAAAATTTAAGTAATTAAAAGCTCCGGTAGATTTTACTGCATTTACTAATGAAAAAGTGCTGAAAATACGACAATTATTGAAAATGTGAGAAAGAGTTTTAAGGAAAATAATAAAAAAATAAATTGTTGTTTTATAGATTTTTTTTCTCTAAAACTATACTATTATTTCGAATTGGTTTATAGAAAAAATATTTATTTCACACAATGTTCAAAACAAAAAGAGTGGCCAAGTTATTCCTGCTACTTTAATGTGCTTTGAAGTCTAAAGAGAAATGGGTGCCGCCAGGGTATTCTTGCCAAATCAAATAATACAGCGTCTCCAACCAGGAGGATTAAGGAAATTATCTATCATCCATAAATAAACGAAAAAACGGAGCAGCATGGATGTGTGTGGTATTTTGCTAAGAATGCACCGTCCGTAACCCAGAATTGCATATAACGTAAGCAGTTAAAAGAGAACAGAAGAATATGTTCCAACGTTTTTCAACAAAGGTTCATGTCATCACTAAAGGTAGCACATGCCTTTGATTGGTGAGCCACTATGGTGCCAATACAATTTACTATAGCATACCTTTTCGAATGTGGATTTTTTGACCTGGCGACCATTAAAATGAAGTCCAGAAACCGTCTTTATGTTAGGAACGATATTGGCTTTACGGTATTCAAGACAAAGTCGTATATAAGAGGCCCCTTCACAGCAAGTGTGTCATTTTTTAAAGTTTGATAATACTTCAGAATGTGCGTCATTTACAGCAAAAAATTCACTGTAATTTAAAATTATAGAGTAACTAAATACACAACATAAAACAAAATTGCACTTTTTGTTGAAGTGCAGGGAGTCACAAGCGTTTGGATATTCGGTAATGGGGCCACGACTCAAAAACACTGATGTAAGCAAAAAGGTCCCAGATGACTCCAAGCTTCCGTTTGACTTGTGCCGTACATCAAGTGGCGCGCATATTAAAGATGCTTAAAATTATACATCGAATTCTCATGGTTTTATCGATTAATCATGCAATAATAATTTTGCTAAACAGTAAAACTGTTCACTTTCATTAGTTTCGACTATGTAATTTATGTGAGATTATTAGAATGCATATATAACCAGTAGAACTCGATAATAATAGTAGCAAAATGCAGTACAGCATATAATACACATGTATATAATCATATAACATTATAAATACCACCGTAAGGCGGGGTACATACTGTAACCAGGGGCCGGAAAATATCGTATTTCACATTGTAACCTGAAAAAACCGTATCCTAGGTCCATCGTATCCCGGGGTTCTACTGTACTCTAAGGAAATGGCTAAAAATCCAGAGGAAAATCTCCGATATGAAGAAAATGAGACCGCAACTGGATAGTCACGTTCAATGCTGACAAGACTAAGCTTATTTTCTTTAATAATTACAACTAACCTTTTAAACCACTGATTGTCACCCTGCCTGAAAGAACTTCCCTTAAGCTTAACATTCACAAACAACATGAATTGAGACAAATATATTAAACTAAATGCCAGAGCTGCTGCGAGGAAGGCAGACTCTCTCTCTCTCTCTCTCTCTCTCTCTCTCTCTCTCTCTCTCTCTCTCTCTCTCTCTACCGTGCAAGAAGATTACTCACACCTGATAGTATCCTTTATTTCTACAAAACCACTATTTACCCATACATGGAATATTGTTGTCACATGTGGGCTGGTGAATCTGCCACTAGTCTGTCGCTTTTAGATAGGATTCATAAAAGAGTCATCAGCCGAACAGGTTCCACACTATCAGCCGAAATCCACGTATTTTAATGGAAGGTGCTCGGACGAACTCAAAGCACTGACGTCCCTCGACATAGATGCCCCGACAAACCAGACAAGTAGCTAAATCCAATACCCACACTGTAGAGACCCTAGATGTCGGAAAGCCTTCTACTCAAATAGCTTCTTACCTTGAACTGCTAGGCTTTGGAATCCCCTACCGGGTCCCTACTTCCCTGACTGTACTGACATGCAAAAGTTGAAGTGTAATGTGAACAGATATCTCGCTGCCCAACTCCCTACATAATGTCCCTGCAAATTCGATCGATCGATACTCCCGTTCAGTCTCGAAAGACAAAGGATACCCTTTGTAGGGGCAGTTGCACATGTAATTGTGAGGCAATCCCTAACCACACCTCTCCTGAATCGGCGCTGTTTGAGTCCAGTGGCAAGGAGAAGACCAGGACGACTGGAAACAATGCCGAGATAAGCGGAGAGCACATACAGCACCTGAAAGCCCCAAATGGTCACCCATTTAGTACTGAACAGGCTCAACGTTGCTTAACTTCGGTGATCCAGTGAGAACCTGCAAATTATGTACCAAATTGTATCCTTTTTCTATTTAGTGGCACTGTACTTTGTTTGGAGGGGAAAAAAGATAAAATAAATAAATGAATAAAAATAGTATATTTGGAATTAGACTTTAGTAAAACCCCGGGATATGGAATTAATCTCTTTCGGAGTTAGGATCATGAAGTAAAATCGCCGTATGCGCAAAGCCTAAGCCAAATTGTATACAGTACGTATTAAAAATTAGTTTAAAAAATATATAATACACATGTACATCATCAAATAAGATTTTAAATAACACCGTAAGTGGAGTAGCAATGCCGTAATCAGGGGCTGGGAAAACATCGTATTCCTCATCGTAATATGAAAAAAAACGTATCCCGGAGCCACCGCATCCCGAGGTCCTACTGTATATAACTTTGAAATACATTGTACTTTATTTGTTCTATAAAACAAGAGTATCTGTAATTTTTGAACACGAATTGCCTTCTTGAAACATACATATAATACGTATTTTATTTAATTGTCTAATTTCATACAGCTCTGAGTAATGAGTCTGTAAAACTTCTAATGAAATAATGATGGTTAAATATGTAGATTCTATGCATACTTTACTAAATGTGTTATCTTAAAATGTTGCATAAGGAAACAGTTAAAGTTGTATTACTGCTTTCAGTTATACCCTTCAGCGATTTTTATGTCTATTAGACCATAATGGCGAACTATACAAGAATTTATTATATTCCTTATCTAATATGTAAAGTAAAGTCAGGCCACAGCATTGGTGTTTTATAGTTCCGTAACAAGAAAAAGTATCAGAAATTCTAGTTTTTTTTCTCTTTCTTACGAATATTTACTATATTGTTTTTGATTTTTACATATACAGATTGTCTAAAAAAAAATGTACAATAATGATCTTTTTCGCGACGTTGGCAAATCCATAGCTGCATAAGCGTTGCTCAGATAATAATGGTCATAAATTTGAACATTTGCAAGCATTATTCTTCTATTACATTCATTTGAAGTGTGAGCATATTTTCTGTAGTATACCTTTATTTGTAACAAGTTAGACACAAGAAAAACGGTTTTCTTTACCTGCAAAACTGCTGTCATATGCGATATTTATTTTTTTAATCTATTAAAATCATCTGTTATATTTTAATTGTTGAATAAAAAAAAATGGCTAATTTCAGTATCTTTCTATCGGCTTTAAACATATTGTCTCTGCTTTCGGACTATCTATTTTTTCATATCACCTCCGTTCCATCTTGAGACAAACTCGATATCTGTTGTACGTGGATTGCTGGAGTAGCCGCATGTGAGTCGTAAAGCAAGTGTTGCGCAATCTGCAACCACACCTCTCTTGAATCGACATTTAGTTATTCCGGTGGCAGGGAGAAGTGCAGAATGGTTAGAAACAATGTTGAGATAACCGGAGAGGATATACCGCATACAGGATCTGGTATTCCCAAATGGTTACCCGTGTAGTACTGACCAGGCTCAACGTCGCGTAAGTTCTGTGATCTGGTGAAACCCCGTGTGTCAATGTAAGTATGCCGTCAACAACTCAATATCGTCACTAATAAAAAATGGTAGGATTGTGAATAACTTTTTCGAACCAACGCACCATTTTATCAAGATGGCTGGTGATCTACCCGATCCGTAGATTTTTTTAAAATATATATATGCATATATATATATATATAAGTATATATATATACATATATATATAAATAAATATATATATATATATATATATATATATATATATAAATATATATACATATGTATATAAATATATATATACATATATATACAAATATATATATATATGTATATAAATATATATATATATATGTATATAAATATATATATATACATATATATAAATATATAGATACATATATATATAAATATATATATACATATATATACAAATATATATATACATATATATACAAATATATATATACATATATATACAAATATATATATACATATGTATATAAATATATATACATATATATATAAATATATATATATACATATATATACAAATATATATACATATATGTATATAAATATATATACATATATATATAAGTATATATATATTCATATATATATATAAAAATATATATATATATATATACATATATATATATAAATATATATATACATATATATAAATATATATATACATATATATAAATATAAATACATATACATATATATAAAAATAAATATACATATATATATAAATATATATACATATATATATAAATATATATACATATATATATACATATATATAAATATATATATACATATATATAAATATATATATACATATATATAAATATATATATACATATATATAAATATATATATACATATATATAAATATATATATACATATATATAAATATATATATACATATATATGAATATATATATAAATATATATACATATAAATATATATATATATAAATATATATACATATATATAAATATATATACATATAAACATATATATATAAATACATATACATATAAATATATATATACATATATATAAATATGTATATACATATATATAAATATGTATATACATATATATATACATATATATATATACATTTTAAAAAAAACTACAGTACCCATCCTATTTCATTTCTTACGCAAAGAAAAAAGCTACGAAAATACAATATAATATAAACATACAGAAAAATAAAACAAATACCTCACTATTAAACTGACATCTTTCATCCCCACCCACACTAAAAATACAGAAATCTACGACACTCTTAATAGACTTGGTTTTCAGTTGACACAAACAACTTCCACGACAATAAAACAGACATTAAAAACTATGAAGCATCCGACGCCGGTATATATTCAATCGCACATTTTATATATATATATATATATATATATATATATATATATATATATATATATATATATATATATATATTTATATATATATATATATATATATATATATATACATATATAAATATATATACATATATATATATATATATTTATATATATATATACATATATAAATATATATACATATATATACATATATAAATATGTATACATATGTAAATATATATACATATATATACACATATAAATATATATACATATATAATATATATACATATATAAATATATATACATATATATATACATATATATATACATATATAAATATATATACATATATATACATATATAAATATATACATATATATACATATATAAATATATATACATATATAAATATATATACATATATATATACATATATATACACATATATATAAATATATATATATATACATATTTATACATATATATATACAAATATATATATACATATATATATATATATATATATATACATTATCAAGGCCGAAGGGCAACTCTGGGATTAGTGTTATTGTGTGTACAGTAATCAATGGGAGAGTGTAGTAATATATTGGAG
>NC_136484.1:34861147-35028647 GCF_053919585.1 Euprymna scolopes | reverse complement strand
ATAAATATATATACATATATACATATAAATATATATATACATACATACATATAAATATATATATACATACATACATATAAATATATATACACATACATACATATAAATATATATACACATATATATAAATACATATACATATATACATATATATAAATATATATACATATATACATATATGTAAATATATATATACATATATACATATATATAAATATATATATACATATATACATATATATAAATATATATATACATATATACATATATATAAATATATATATACATATATACATATATATACATATATACATATATATATACCCAAACATTTATAGTCTCATATATATAAATATATTTACTGTATATATAAATATATATACATATATATAGATATATATGTACATATTTATAAAAATAAATATATACTAATATATATTTATATATGTACATACATGCATATATATAACTATACATATTCGTATATATACATAGATATAAATACATATATACATATATACCAATATATATGCATATATATACAGATATATTGATGCATATATTTACACATTTATATGCATATATATACATATATATGCATGTATATAGAAATATATATTCATATGGATATATAGGTATATGCAGATAGATATATATATGCATATATATACATATATATGCATATATATATTCATGCATATATATGCATATATACAGAGATATATGTGCATACGTATACGTATATATATGTGCATATATATACGTATATACATATATATATATTCGTATATATATGAATATATATGCGTATGTATATTAGCATATATATATAAATATATTTATGCATATATACGTACGCACATAAAAATATATATCCGCATATATATGTACCTATATATAAATATATATCTGCTTATATATACATACATATATGCATATATATTCACATTTATAAATATATATCTGAATAATTATACATATATATATGCATATACATATATATAAATATATATGCAGATATATCCATATATACATATATGCATATATATATACACATATATAAATAGATACATATGCATATATATACATATATACATCTGCAAATATATATGTGCATATATGCATATATATATATATATATAGGAATATTTATAGATATATATATATAAAAATATAAATATATATAAATATATATGCATATATATACATATATATGCATATAATTACACATATATAAATATGTAGGCATACATATGTATAATACAGATATGCATATACATACGTATGTACAAAATATATATATGCATATACATACATATATACAATAATATATATTCATAAATATATATATACAAATATATATATTCATATATACATATATGTGAATATATATACATATATAAAAATATATATACATATATATTTATATATATATATACATATATATATAAATATACATGCTTATATTTAAATATATATACATATATATATAAATATATATGCATATATATACATATATATAAATATATATGCATATATATATAAATATACACGCATATATATAAAAACATACATGCGTATATATATATAAATATATATGCATATATATATAAATATATATGCTAAATATACAACTATATAAATATATATACATATATACACATATATATAAATATATATGCATTTATATACATATATATAAATATATATGCATATATATACACATATATATAAATATATATGCATATATACACATATATATAAATATATATGCATATATACACATATATATATAAACATATATGCATATATATACATATATATTAATATATATATGCATATCTATACATATGTATACAAGTATATATGCATATATATACATATGTATATAAATATGTTTATATAAACAAATATATAAATATATATGCATATATATACATATATATGAATGTATATGTTTTCATATATATACTTATATATATATTTGCATGTATGTACATATATATGAATATACATGTTTGCATATATATACTTATATATATGCATATATGTACGTATATATAAATATATATTTGTGCATATTTATACATGTAAATAAATATATATATATATATGCATATATATACATATATACACATATATGTGCATATATGTACATGTATATAAATTTTATATAAGCATAATAATATAAATATACAAATGTGCATATATATATATACACATATATATGAATATATACATAAATATATATATACAGATATATAGGCATGTATTCATATATATAAACATATATACATGCATATATATATATAAATATACAAATGTGCATATATATACATATATATTAATATATATGCATATTTATAAATATATATATGCATGTATATAAAAATACATATGCATATTTATACATATATATACATCTTTATGCATATATGTATGCACATATATATGCACATATACATCTATATATATATATATGCACATATATATGCACATACACATCTATAAATGCACATATATACATGCATATATATACATATATATGTACACATATGTACATATATAAATGCACATATATACATATATATACACATATATACATATATAAATGCACATATATACATGCATATATATAAATATATATACATGCATATATACATGTATCTATTCATGCATATGCATATATACATGCATATATCTATACATATACACATGCATATATATACATATATACAGGCATGTAGATACATATATATATGTGTATATACATATATACATGCATATATATATACATATATACATGTGTATATACATATATCCATGCATATATATATACATATATACAGGCATATACATACATATATACATGCATATATATATACATATATACAGGCATATACATACATATATACATGCATATACATACATATATCCATGCATATATATACATATATCCATGCATATATATACATATATCCATGCATATATATACATATATCCATGCATATATATACATATATCCATGCATATATATACATATATCCATGCATATATATATACATATATCCATGCATATATATCCATGCATATATATATACATATATCCATGCATATATATCCATGCATATATATATACATATATCCATGCATATATATCCATGCATATATATATACATATATCCATGCATATATATCCATGCATATATATATACATATATCCATGCATATATATACATGCATATATATATACATATATCCATGCATATATATACATGCATATATATATACATATATCCATGCATATATATACATGCATATATATATACATATATCCATGCATATATATACATATATACATGCATATATATGCATATATACATGCATATATATACATATATACATGCATATATATACATATATACATGCATGTATATGCATATATACATGCATATATATACATATATACATGCATGTATATGCATATATACATGCATGTATATGCATATATACATGCATGTATATACATATATACATGCATGTATATACATATATACATGCATGTATATACATATATACATGCATGTATATACATATATACATGCATGTATATACATATATACATGCATGTATATACATATATACATGCATGTATATACATATATACATGCATGTGTATACATATATACATGCATGTATATACATATATACATGCATGTATATACATATATACATGCATGTATATACATATATACATGCATGTATATACATATATACATGCATGTATATACATATATACATGCATGTATATACATATATACATGCATGTATATACATATATACATGCATGTATATACATATATACATGCATGTATATACATATATACATGCATGTATATACATATATACATGCATGTATATACATATATACATGCATGTATATACATATATACATGTATGTATATACATATATACATGTATGTATATACATATATACATTCGTATATATACATATACATATATATACATATATACAAATATATATATGCATATGTATATATATAAATATACATATGCATGTATATGCATATATACAAATATATATATGCATATATATGTAAATATATATACTAATATATATGGATATATATACTTATATATATGCATATATACTAATATATATGAATACATACTAATATATATGAATATATATACTTATATATATGCATGTATATGCTTATATATATTCAAAATATATATACATATGTATAAATATATATATACATATGCATAAATATATATATACATATGTATAAATATATATACATAAATGTGAATAAATATATATACATAAATGTGAATAAATATATACATATATATTAATAAATATATACATATATATTAATAAATATATACATATATACATAGATATACATATATATAAATTTATATATACATATATATGCATATATATATTTATATACACATATATATGCATATATATATATTTATATACAAATATATATGCATATATATATGTATATATACATATATATATATATTTATACGTATATATATATTCATGCATATATATACTTATACATATATATAAATATAAGGAAATTTCCATACATATATAGAAATTTATTTACATATATATACATATATAGAAATTTATTTACATATATATACATATATAGAAATTTATATACATATATATACATATATAGAAATTTATATACATATATATACATATATAGAAATTTATATACATATATATACATATATAGAAATTTATATACATATATATACATATATAGAAATTTATATACATATATATACATATATAGAAATTTATATACATATATATACATATATAGAAATTTATATACATATATATACATATATAGAAATTTATATACATATATATACATATATAGAAATTTATATACATATATATACATATATAGAAATTTATATACATATATATACATATATAGAAATTTATATACATATATATACATATATAGAAATTTATATACATATATATACATATATAGAAATTTATATACATATATATACATATATAGAAATTTATATACATATATATACATATATAGAAATTTATATACATATATATACATATATAGAAATGTATATACATATATATACATATATAGAAATGTATATACATATATATACATATATAGAAATTTATATACATATCTATACATATATAGAAATTTATATACATTTATATACATATATATAAATTTATTTACATATATATACATATATATAAATTTATTTACATATCTACATTTATATACATATATATATACATTTATATACATATATATATACATTTATATACATATATATATACATTTATATACATATATATATACATTTATATACATATATATATACATTTATATACATATATATACATTTATATACATATATATATACATTTATATGCATATATATATACATTTATATACATATATATATACATTTATATACATATATATATACATTTGTATACATATATACATATATATACATTTATATACATTTATATAAATTTTTCTGCATATATATACATATATATAAATGTATGTACATATAGATGATATAAATGTATGTACATATAGAGATATTCATATGCATATATATTAAGTTATATACATATATATACATATATATACCTATATATACATATATATAAATTTATATACATATATGTACATATATATACATAAATATACATATATATACCTATATATACATATATATACCTATATATACATATATATAAATTTATATACATATATGTACATATATATACATAAATATACATATATATACCTATATATACATATATATACCTATATATACATATATATAAATTTATATACATATATGTACATATATATACATAAATATATATACATATATATAAATATATACATTTATATACATATATATAAATATATAAATTTATTTACCTATATATAGATATATATATACATAAATATATATACATATATATAAATGTATAAATTTATATATATATATATTTAAATATATATATACATAAATATATGTACATATATATATATATAAATATGTAAATTGATATACATATATGTAAATATGTATATATAAATATATACATATATATATAAATATATAAATTTATATACATAGATGTAAAAGTATATACATAAATATATATACATATATATAAATATATAAATTTATATACATAGATGTAAATATATATACATAAATATATATATATATAAATATATAAATTGATATACATATATGTAAATATATATACATGAATATATATATAAATATATATACATAAATATGTATACATATATAAATACATACATTAATATATATAGATATATACATACATATATATAATATATACACATATATATAAATATATACATACATAACTCTAAATATATACATACATATATACATATATAAATACATATATGCGCGACATATATATATATATATACATAGATATACATATATATAGCTATATATACATATACATACCTGTAAAAATATATATATATATATATATATACCTGTAAAAACATATAAAGGAGTATATATATACTTTTATACACATATATACATATACAAACTTAAATATGTATGTATCTACACACATACAAATATGTACACACTTGTATATGCATACATATACACATATATACACGTATATATGCACATATATACACATTTATATGCACATGTATACACTTCCATGTACATATATATATACACTTATATATGCATATATATACACATATATGCATATGTATGCACATGTATACATTTTTATATGCATATATATACACAAAGGCATATATACATATATACACGCATATATATACATTTATATAGTATACATATATATCTATATATTTATGTATGCACACATATATGCATATATATTGTTGTGTCTGTGTTTGTGTGTATTTACATAGATAAATACATAGAGAGGGATTTATATAGAGACTATTTAATCTTAAATCAATTAAAATGTGAAAAATCTTATCTAGCTTGATTGCCATATATATTTTAATAATGTAAATGATTGCCTTACGAATTGAATGAAACCCAAAAGAAACGCCACTATGAAGTGTCGTCTTCTCTTCTTTTACTCAACTGGTTTAGACTTCCGATAAAAAGTGAGTTCTTTATGACAACCGGTTACGCTCAGCTCATTGGTTAGACGCCGACGAAGCTCCACGACACTTCCCATAGCCAGAGTTGCTTCTGAAGAAGGTCCTGCGTAATGCCTGGATATCTGAAACCTGTCGCGTCTATTAAGTTTTTTTTAATGCAATATTACTATTTGTGTATTTTCATAATATGTTAGAATTGTTTCGTGACCGTTTGGACAATTTTAAACATTATGCCTTTTAGAAATCTTCTCAGTAACGATGAAAAACACTATTTTATGAACAATAGGGAATACATTAGGAAGCCCCTATTAGGAAACCAGTCCGTTGAACCTAACAATATATCCTAGGTCCGAGTTTTATTTCACTATGTTCCGTTTGTTTTGGTGTATATATATATATATATATATATATATATATATATATATAGACACATACATACTTATATATATTTATATATATATATATATATATAAGTTATAACATATATATTGCAATTAGGCTATATATTTTATAACTTACTATCTAGCTCTACCTACGTATTGAACACTGTTGAAGTAAATACTTAAAGTTTTCGCATAAATTTATACTTTCGTATACTATTTTATGTGATTAAATGAAGTAATCATATATATTAAATATTATTTTCTAGAATAGCTAACAAAGCAAATAAATAAACTCATTAACTCGCCTATCTATAAACTTATTTTAAAGTGTTTTTTTACTAAAAGATAAAGTTTGTGTAAAACATCTCAGTTTATAATTAAAAATAAAATGGTGATCTATTTGAGTCATATTTGAGCTTCAACATTCTCTCCAAAATAAAAAAGTAAACAAATTACTGATATAAATCCCATCAAATAAATATCAATAATCGTGAGGAAAAGTAATGTTCTAGAAGTATTCTGTATAATTGTCGATCGTCAGCGATTAATAATGAGGTCGAATAGAAGCAGTATTTTTCTTTCCGTACTAATTCAACGACTATACACTTCCTTTATTTGTCAGTAAGGACATTTTAAGTTAAGTTAAAATACAACGTAGCTTACTTGTGTTTACAGTTATTTCTTATATGTAAAATCTCTTAATCCACAATTGTCCTAGATTAAAAGATTTTACATCGAACTATTTAACAATATCTTAATACTTTAAACATAGGAATTATTTTAATTACTTTTTAATGCGCATTGATACTAATGCTAATATATATACATTTACCGGTATCTATTTCTTTCGTTATAGTGGTTAATGCATAGATGACTTATCCTTCTGAGATGACCTATCTGATTCATTTCATTGCACATTGGTTCCCTTATGATCTATAGATAATATATTTATAGCGAGTGGTCGTCTGTACACGCGGAAGAGTCAGACTCCTTTTTTTTAATCCTTCTTCATCCCAAACACGAAAGATTGCTACTTGGGCGTAAATGTTTACTATTAAGAACTATGTCTAACAATGAACCGCATTGTTTTGAGCAGCAAGATGTCTATTCGCAGTACATTTAAACATCTGAAGGTTAGCAGGGGTCAGATGTAATTTCAAAGGCTAGCAGTCCGTGGGAAGAAACTATTCGAGTAGAAGCTTTTTTTGCATCCAGGCACCGCAACAGTGAAGGGGGAGGATTTTGTAGCTTGTCAGGAGTATGTACACCAAAGGAGACACCAGTACCCAGAGTTCAGAGAATATTCCATCGCAGTACTTGTGAAACAGACACGCGTGTGTGTGTGTGCGTGTGTATGTGCGTGCGTGTGAAACAGCACTAACCCTATTTGGGTTTAACCGGCTTCCACCAATGGAGGAAGTTCCAGGGGAGTATGAAATTCACAATCGGTCCCCAGTTGTATGTATATTTCCGTTAGGGGAGATGACAGGGTTAGGTTTTGCAACTCTTGCAGGGAGGTGCCGACGTACTTCTACATACAGGGCCTGCAATTCCCAAATTGGTCACCTATTTAAGTAATGACCAGGTTCGAATTGGCTTAATTTCGCTGATCTGACAGGAACCGGTGTGTCAACGTGATTATGCTGTATAAAACAGACAAATGGCTGCAACATTGCGAGGATTGAATGGAGGTTAAAACTTAGCGACGTGTCAATCATATTAGTATACATGAACATAGAACACTGCGGATCTAGATGAAGCTAATCTCAATAATAAGAAAATGTTTATGAGAAGCTATAGTTGCTGACGATCATCGACAAATGGATGCTTCAACAAACAGAACATGGCAGCGTTGGAAATGATCATCTCGAATCACATCCAGAAGATGCATCGTTCAAGTGAGCGAAGTATTGTAATACATCTACAGTAATACAACACACATGTAGATTAAACAGGCAGGTTTTATTTTAATTCTTTAGCTTGCATATATTTTCTAATAGAGATTTGGCATCTCTCTGCGTTAATATAAATCAATACTATTATCAACTTTTAATATCAGTTTAGTTTAATATGTTATTTCAGACTAATGTCCTATCTTCTAATACCAAATTGAAAATATAGTTTACTGTCTGTTCTGTCGTTGTTCTATCATATTTCCACTTAGTACCTCCTCTGTTGAGAAGTAGTTTAGTATCTATTTTGGGGTCGTAGTGCCATCTTCCCAAAGATGCCAGTTCTGATGGTAGGAGGTAATGCAATATCTGATCTGTAGTTAACAGGCCACCAGAACATGGATTTCCATCTTGTTATTTTGAGGGGAATGTTAGTTTAGTATATGTTCTGTGTCGATGCGACCATTCTCCTTTAAAGGTAGTGCAGCATTTCCTATGTTATTAAAAGACCATCTTCTCAGGCATTAATTCCTCCTTTGAAGAGAATAATATTGTATATGTTCATTCATAACAATATTACTTCCCAGGGATTTTCTCCCCCTTAAATGTAGTATATGTTTGTGCGTCATATATATTAGCAAAACTATGCTATTAGAGGCGCATCATTTTGCTAGTACTTTTATTACTAATTAGTATGAGGTTTTCCTTCATTTTTTGTACGAGCTAAGGAACAACATTAATCCAGATGATCAAGTTTTTTTCATGTAAATAACTGAACAAAATCATAACTCCCATCTTTTCGAAAGTTTTGTTTGTATAAGATATGACTCACCCTCTCCGAAAATGAACGAGGAAAAGGTGAAATAATAGGTAGCCGATCTTTGTCTGATAAAAACCCGGCTATTGGCTGCTGAAAATAGGGGTGGTAATAACAAAGAATGATTGGTTAATATACAAACTAAATATCACTTGGATTTATTAAAAAAAAAAGTAATAATAAAAACGCGGTAACATCATTTTAATGCATTAGCCTGACGAGTCCTGACGATGATGAAACGCGGAAAAGCCTGTATAGTTTAATGGACATATATTTTTTCATTGCTTACTAAACTATTATATAGCAAACAGTTAAGACTTTTTTTGCCGTTTTAACATTTCTTGATAGAGCGTTTGTGCAAATAGTAGCCATTTTGAAAATACGAATATAAACTCAGCTCTGACTTGGTAGGGTGAAAGAATTGCTGAAAATAGACAAAAAAAACAACAAAAACAAAATAAAGACAAATTAAAAGACAAAAACGGAACAAAAGAAGAAATAAAAGAAAAGAAAAGAAAACAAGTAGAAAAATAAAATGTACAATTTGCATCTTTTTTTTTTTATTTAAGAATGAAAATGAAAAAAAAAACTTTTGTAAAATTTGGCAATTTCAACATAAAATATTTGAGGGAGGAAGGGAAGAGAGAAAAACATCATCATGGGATTTATTTTGGTTCTTTTACCATTTTATGGACTCTTTTTTTCTTTTTTTTTTTTTTTTTTGGGAATACATCTCTAACAGAAAACAATCACTATGCATCTTATTTTATGAGAAAACAAAAATAAAAATAAATGATTTTGATGTATTTCTCAAAAATATTTAAAATAGTACACAGGTATTTAGTTTGATTTTATATCTAATTTTTTTCGTTTGTTTTTTTTTTTTTCTTCAAAATAAGACTAAATGTTATTTTGAAAAAAAAACAACATAAAATCACACTTTTTATTAATAATCAGGATGTTTGCTTTCGTCCTAGCAAAGCGTTAGTAAGATTTGACACCAAAATCAGTGAAAACACAAAGAAACAGAGTTTATCTTAAACACGTTTCTAACAGTTTACCCAAATGGTGTCGACCTTCTTATTTTATACATATATACATTAGCCAAGTACACATATCTACTGTTTACTTTTGGGCAAAGGGGAGATAACTATGGTTGTCTTCACCACAGTCGATATAATTAGAAAAGAGCTTGTACTTTATTGCGACTATAGTCACTAAAGAAAACTAAACTCATCACTTCTTCAAGAGTAAGAATTCGCAACAAGCGTCTTGAATTCATCCTGGATGCAAAAAAAAAAAAATAATAGTACTTATGGAGAATAGCGGCCTCCTGTAGTTGGGATCATATTTTGGTTTGGTTTGAATTTATTTGATATTTGGGTTCAATATCAATGATCAACTAAACAAACATGGTTTTAAAAGAATTCTAAAAACAGTTACGACAGAAAAAAAAACATTTTGTTTTATTTAAAATTCATCGTGGAATTATTAAAATATCGTTATGTTTTTTTTTCTTGTTTTTTTTAGTTTGAATTTCATTTTTGTTTTCCCACAAAAGAACAAAACAAAAAAAAAGACAAAGAAATTTTAAAGGCATATTCATAATATGAGGCCAGATAAAATGATCACCATTTTCAAACAAATAAAAAGAGAAACTTAAAATAATGGTTCCGATTTTTTTTTTTTATGAGGATTGATTATTTAGATTATTCGAAATAGTAATCCAATCCTTATTGTCATAGACCACGACTTTTCGGCAGATGTAACCCCGACCTTCTTCGGGTGCAGCTTTTGAAATGTGAGACCGTAACAGTAAGATACAAGAACTCTTTATATTAAACTCGGTCTGTGCGGCTTAGAAAGATAATAGTTTTATCACATTTTTTGCCTTGTTGCCGTTTTCAGGAAGTTGAAGGTTCAGGTTTATTGCGTATTAACCAAAAAGATTAACTAACATTTACAGCTCTATTTGATCACAGCTGACGGAATGAGAACAATCTATTCTTGATGATTCGCTGGTTCGAATAGCTTATATGTGCCGAGTTCGACAAAAATATATTCTGACACTACATTAACCAGATTACTTAGATGGATACTTTGAAATTTTAACAAAAGGGTCACAGTAATATTGTTGCGTCTCTATTCATGCTAAACATCCATAGAATGTCCAGCAGCAGTTCGAAAAGATGCGGATACATAAAAGATAGAGGTTACATCGTATAAAACGTTGTGCACATAACAACCAAGATAAGTTTTGAATTTCAAATAATCCAAACAATAGACAATCCCCAAAATAAAAATAGAATGTTACAAAGCGAAAAAAAAACAAAACAAAAAATACAAAAACAACAAGAAAAAACAAAACAAAAAGAAAACAAAGATATTTTTTGAAAATCTTTCATCCGTTGACAGAAACAGAATGAACACAAGATAGACACTTGCTGAAATACGTGTTTTACTATGGATTTTTCTCGCCTCATTTTCCGTTTTAATGATTCTAATATTTGCAAACGCATCTCCTAGGTCAATTCTGATTTGCGAACGTTTCTGATTTATTTTACAATTAAAGTGTATACATATGAATGTACTTTCTCTAAGTTTACATCTTATAATATATACTAATCGCTACGACCATCGGAATACCTTTGGTATCAGATATATTATATATATATATATATATATATATATATATATATATATATATATATATATATATATATATATATATTCAATTTTCACCCCAAACAGGGCACAGTGCCATTTTGAAGCAGGAGACTACTATCAGGAACTTAATTAGCAGGGTCATTATGAAGGGAGATGAGTAGAAAGATGTTTGTTAACATTACACTTGAACTTCTGCATATCAGTGCAGTTGGGAAAGCAGAATCCCGGAAGGGAGTTCCAAAGACCCGCAGTTCTGGGGAAGAAACTATTGGAGTAAAAGGCTTTCTTGCACCTAGGGATCTCTACTGTAAAGGGATGAGACTTAGTAGCTCGTCGGGTTTGTCGGGTATAGTTACGTCGGAGAGGTACAAGTGTTTACAGTTCGTCAGAGCATTCACCATTAAAGTATTTGTAGAACAGGCAGAGGGATGCAACATCTCGTCGATGGGACAGAGGTTGAAGCCTAGATGACAGTTCAAGACCTATCAGGTTGGCGACTCTTTTGAACCCTGTCCAGGGGCGAGAGACAAGCAGCAGATGCACCAGCCCAGATGTGACAACAGTACTCCATACATGGGCGATTGGTGGCCTTATAGAGGTATAGGATACATTCAGGCGTATATATACGTAATATGTGCACATTCTAAAAGTTTCCCATAGATAATTTACAAATTTCGAGTCTATCAAATGATATGAATCAGTACACATTTATCATATAAATGTATGTATATATATATATATATATATATATGTGTATATTAAATTCCACACCCCAATAAAGTCGCAGACGACAAGAGCCATGACAGTCAATGAACTAAAATTCCAAGACTCAAGTTATATATATGCTGTTGAACAATACTTGTCTGCGACGTTATTTAGCTGTGAGATTTAATATATAATCTGTCACATTCTGAAAAAAAATGTGCGTTTGTGTGTAAATATGTATATATACACATATATATAAATACATATATAAACATGGACATATATATATATATATACATAAATACATATATGTAAACATGTGCATATATAAGTGTATATATATATATATATGTATGTAAATATGTACCTATATAAGTATATATATTTATGTAAATATGTACATATATAAGTATATATATTTATGTAAATATGTACATATATAAGTATATATATTTATGTAAATATGTACATATATAAGTATATATATACATATAAAAGTATATGTATATATATGTAAACATGTACATATATAAGTATATATATATATATATATATTTAAACATAGGCATATATATGCATTTAAATATGTACATATATAAAACTATAAATACAAACGTGTAGTTACACATGTAGATTTACATATAAATATGTGTGTATATATGCACAAGTATGTATTTAAATACATTTATAAATATGTATATAAGACGTATTAAAATCTATATATGTAAATTCATATACCTAAAAATATACAAACATATAAAACCATGTATGTGAATATATAAATATATATACATATATTTGTGCACATAAGTATATATATATATACACATGGATATGTACATATAAATATAGAGGAATATACACATACATGTGTACATGCAGATGCATATATATATATATACCCATCTATGTACAAATACATAAAATTATATGAATATATGTATAATATATATACACATATATATATATAAGTATATATAAATATATACATATATATATATATGTGCAAAATCATGTAAAAATATATATATATACATATATATGTACACATGAATATAAAAATTTACATTCATGTATACATATAAAATGCAATAAATATATATATATATATATATATATATATATATATATAAGAACATATATATGATATATATGTACATATACATAAAAACACGTATCTAAATACATGCATATGTATACGCATGCTTATAAATATAAATTTATTTACATATATATTAAGAATATTTATATACATACGTAAGCATATTACAATACTTATAAGCTACATCTTAAAATTATATATATATATATATATATATATATATATATATATATATTAGATGAGTATTCTTAAATAGCACAGAGTATATTTGCTTAATGAGCTTTTTTGTAATTTTCCAATTTTTCGTATTGTCGTCATTTCCGGGTCGAATCTGTGGAGGAAACTTCCATAGTTGTCTTCCGCCCTCTGTTTTATCTGTTTTTGCAAGTGCGTTCAGCTGATGATACTCAGTTGCAAAAAGAAAAAACAAACAACAAAATAAGACACTGTTCAACTATGGAACTTTTTGCACAGAGTTGATCGAGAAATTCGATCGACAATTCGAAAAAAAATTAAAAATTTAAAAAAATGCTTTATACTGTTTAACAATAATTGTCTCGATGAAAATATATGCTGCCTAAATGCACACACTAATATATATATATATATAATGTATAATGTATAATAGATATATAATATATATAATATATATAATGTATAATATATATACATAATATATATATATATATATATTATAATTATACATATTATATATATTATATATATACATATATAAAAAAAAATATATATACATATATAAACCATATATATACATATATAACCTACATATATACATATATAAAATACATATATACATATATAAAATACATATATACATATATAAAATGCATATATACATATATAAAATACATATATACATATATAAAATACATATATACATATATAAAATACATATATACACAATATATATAATATATATACACAATATATATAATATATATATACACAATATATATAATATATATACACAATATATATAATATATATACATAATATGTATATAATATATATATAATATATGTATAATACATAACATATATAATACATAATATATATAATACATAATATACATATAATACATGATATATATATATTATAATACATATATTATGTATATAATATATGTATAATACATATATTATATATATAATATATGTATAATACATATATTATATATATAATATATGTATAATACATATATTATATATATAATATATGTATAATACATATATTATATATATATAATATATGTATAATACATATATTATATATATATAATATATGTATAATACATATATTATATATATAATATATGTATAATACATATATTATATATATAATATATGTATAATACATATATTATATATATAATATATGTATAATACATATATTATATATATAATATATGTATAATACATATATTATATATATAATATATGTATAATACATATATTATATATATAATATATGTATAATACATATATTATATATATAATATATGTATAATACATATATTATATATATAATATATGTATAATACATATATTATATATATAATATATGTATAATACATATATTATATATATAATATATGTATAATACATATATTATATATATAATATATGTATAATACATATATTATATATATAATATATGTATAATACATATATTATATATATAATATATGTATAATACATATATTATATATATAATATATATATAATACATATATTATATATATAATATATATATATAATATGTATTATATATATAATATATATATAATATATATAATATATATATGATATATATATATAATATATATGTATCATATATATAATATATATGTATCATATATATATATGTATCATATATAATATAATATACCTGTATAACATATATAATATACATGTATAACATATATAATATACATGTATAACATATATAATATACATGTATAACATATATAATATACATGTATAACATAATATACATGTATAACATAATATACATGTATAACATAATATACATGTATAACATAATATACATGTATAACATATATATATATATATATATATATATATATTAATGGTGAATGCAACCTTCGAGAGTAACGTGTGTACTCATCTAAAACTATTTTGTTCCGGAATTTCTTTATTTTATAATTAATACTCTTTATAATTAAATGTTAGTCTGTTTTCATTCACACATATCAACTTTATTACTCAGTATATATGAGCTAGGATTCTGTTCATATATTTATGTAGAAACTATATAAATCGTGTAAATAATTAATTTTACAAATGACTTAAATAAAACCAATAACATTAAGATAGCTCAACTTAACTATATGTTAAAAGCTAAGATTTACTGACCATATACTAAATATTTCGAAAGTTAATTCACGTCCGATTGACACCGAGTTGGAATAGTTCATATTGAGTAACACCCACATATGTATATATACATATGCACACATATATATGTATACAGACACATACTTATAAACACGTATATATATATATATATATATATATATATATATATTATATATGCATTTATATAAAGGTTTATATATATATGCATTTTTATATAGGCTTATAATTTTTTCTCTCTGTATATTTATTGGGGTGACAGTAAAACTAAAATAAAATATTTCAAAGAAGGAATATTTCTGTTACTATTTTTTTTCAAACTCAATATTCAACAATATTTCCCTTTTGATATTTTTTTTTTTTTTAGTTTGGGGGAAAGATTTTTTTTTTTTCTTTTTTAATAACAAAAAAAAAATTGCAGAAATGTGAATATACAATGATTTTCTGTCGTTCATCTTTTTTTCTTTTTCTTTATTCTTTTTATTAAGAAAAAAAAGTTTTACCAGCAAGGAAAGTTAAACAAAAAAAAAAATCAATATAACACACCTTGACATTGACCATAAACTGACCACAAAGGAAAGATAGAGTGTACTTGCTTAACGTTTAACTTGAGCTGGGGTTGGGTCGTAGAAATTAAACGCTTCCGACCAGGGAGATTGAAGCCTTCTTTTTAAGAGATAATATCAACCATCTTCAGAATTTTAAACTATAAAAAAAAATATTTTTAAGTACGCTTTTGAAACGGTTCACAAGAAAATATATTTTTAAATGTAAAATAAATGGGTTTTATCCGTATTTAAATTTAAATACGAATATTTGAATACAATGTAATGCATAATTGAGTAAATTACGTATTTTTTAATCCACCATGAACAGTAGTTAAACGCCTTCACACCATGAACAGTAGTTAAACGCCTTCACACCATGAACAGTAGTTAAACGCCTTCACACCATGAACAGTAGTTAAACGCCGTCAACATGCTTTGACTACGCTTCGTTTTAAATAACCGTCCTGCTGAAAATCGCTGCGGGTTGTAAACCAAAACCATATTTTTCATAGGCAAGAATCGGTATGGATTCAAACTGAGACAGATCTTGAACCACTAAAGTGCTCGATACGCTATTGCATAGGATTGTATCAATAATGCATGAAAATCCTGTTAGAAATATATGTATTATTGATTTAATTACATATTGTATAATCGATAATGACAAGTTGTTACACGAATCAAACGTATATGTGGATGTTTGTCTTATTTCTGGATCCACATATTCTACAGAAATTTATTGCAATTCACAGGGTGTATTCTGTTCCGTAGCCAACATTTAATAATCGTATTTTTATTCATTAGTTAAGTGGAACTGGAATTAATGTAGTATGAGCAGGAACGTGTTCAAGTCGTATGATGGTAGCTTAAGGCGTTAAGTTAAACTAATACTCATGATCGACAATAAAAACACTTAATTTACTCAAACGCACACACACATATAAACAAGTGTACATGGTCGCTACACTGGACATACTAATGTTTAGGAAAATCGTCGGTTAAAACCAGAAGCCTTCGTCAGGCAACTTAATAAATATTTGCTTTCCACAGAAGGGAATAGTACGCAAATCTTTTTCTTTTAACCGACCATTTGTTTGAAACGTTAGTATATCTAGTGTCGTGTCCATGTAAATTTGTTTATATAAATAAAAATATATCTTGCTTTTCTCTTATTGAGCACTCTTATTAAACTTTATATATATATATATATATATATATATATATATATATATATATAATTACCACCCTCTGATGAGAAGGAGAGTATTTCTTCGAAACTCCGCGGATTAAGGACTATCCACTTATCAAGTGTTTCCTTTTCAAATTAAATATGTTTTTAACTCTTTTTCAAAGTGTGTATAACATGTTTTATTAACTGTTTGCTCGTATATATATATATATATATATATATATATATTATTTGTATATTTAATTACGAGAGCCAGTTTTGTTGTTTTACGTCTCCAAAACTGGACACGGTTTTATAACAATGAGATATCATTTCCAACGGATATCAGGGCAATCATGAACCTTCAACCAAAACAACCAGACCAATCAAGTGTCGCATTTTATTATTCTAATTAACACTTTTACTTGTGGGAAGTAAAATGACTTAATCTGGAGGACCACGCCACATCCCCTAGACTTTAAACATTACGCATTCAATGTCCAGTGAAAAGAGCTGACCAGGGCCTCAGTGCGACCAGTTAGAGGGAATAAACAAAATCTGATCGCACTGCCCACAAAATCGGAAATCAATTTTGTTATGCACTTAAAAGTGACAGAACCAACGAAGCACTAAAGTAATTTTCATCTTCTACTGGGCCATTGGAAGACATGACACATATTTACCAGAATCAAACACACACAATATGTCTAGGTTAATTATTCACTACTCCATTTTATACAAACGTGGAAAAAGGTAGTACCTTTGTGATATTTATTTTTTTGGTATTTTAATATGGGTCTACCATAATTGGTTTGCATTTGATGTATGCATGCGAACGGCATTCACACTGGGTGGTTGAACCAGCTTCTTTGAAAGGAGAAAGTGGCAAGGGAATTAAATTCACAAGCTGTCCACAGTCGCATGTCTATCCCGATCAGAAGAGATAGCGGGTAAAGATTTTTGCATTGATTGCAGGAAGTGTCGAAGTCCTGCTACATAAAGCGCCTAGTATTTCCTTGGTCACCTATCTGGTACTGACCAGGCTCCACGTTGCTTAACTTCGGTGATCTAAATTATATAAGTATCATCTTTGTTTTGCATTTGATTACAATTATTTGTGTTTCAAAATATAAGAAGCTCTAATTCTGTTGTGTTGAATATACTTTTTAAAATAATGTTTTAGCAGCACCTTTCATGAAGTTGAATCTGTATATAATTTTTTAATAAAATAAAATGCGATTTTTCTTAATAAATCGTCCAGGCTGTTTTAAATTTATGTTTCTTAATTTAATCTACGTTGCATAGGACACTCTCTTACATAAATCGGATTTCCAATATTAAATCAAACTTCGTTTCTGTCCTTTCAATTTCCTATTGTTTACTGTAGTATTAAAAATATCATAAGGTAATTACAATTCACCAAAAAAATAATATCATAAGGAAGGTAATTACAATTTATCAAAAAGTAAATTATAAAAGGAAACACAATGCAGAGGTGGAACGGATCGACACAAATTGTAGCAAATTAAGAGACATAACGCTGGAATAGACTACGCGGGGCTTACTTCGCCTTTGGGCCGAGATGCTGCACTTCAATTTCTTGTTCTCTGTCAGTGGAGGAGAAATCCTTCACGACTGAGACAACTTTTATTTTTGTTCCTTTTCTCCAGGTTAAAAAACGACCCAAGTGTCTTACTCTGTCCCGTGTATGCGGATTCATCTTGTATTAATTATATATATATATATATATATATATATATATATATATATATATATTTGTAATAGGAGAATTCGCGAGATAAGAAAAGATCATTAAAAATAATTCAAATTCGGAAGTGAAGAAATATAAATATAGAAGTATATATTTATTTATTTATTTATAGGAAAACAATCTTATCCAGATTTAAAAGGCTCAATATCACCGATGGAGCCTAATATAAGTAGAAAAAGTCAAGATACTGTAGAATTAAAATTTACAATATTTTATTCAGAGCAAGCAATACGAAATAAAGGTGAAAAGTTCCTCATTCCATGGAGTTTCAATGAAAGGCTGTTCTTCTCAAATGAAAAAAATGTTAGCAAATGGCAAGTATCTATTTTTGCTAGTAAGTTTAATCTTTCAAAAGAGCCGAGAAAGAGAACTGAAGGAAAAGTGTAAGTTTATGCATAAAAATGAGAGGGAATACTCAGCAAGTACCATACATACTGGACTTTGCTGAGTATTCGCTTTCATTTTATCCACAAAAATTTACACTTATTTCAATTTTCTTTCTCTAATACTTATCTATACTTACCTTTGCTGAAATGTTTTTCCTCTGAGGAAAAGAATCTATCTTTTAAACTCCATGGAATAGAGAACTTTTCACCTTTATTTCATAATCCTTGTTTTGAATACCATATTGTAAATTTTAATTCTATAATATCTTGACTTTTTCTACTTATATTAGGCACCATCGGTGATATTAAGCCTTTTGAATCTGGATAAGGTTGTTGATTCTATAAATATATACTTCTATATTTCTGCACTTTTGGATTTGAAAAGTTTTTTTAATAATCTTTTATCTTGCAGACGTTCTTGCGCATGTATGGTCTGATTTAATTTTTGTGTCTTATGATATTTTGGGAAACCCTTCATCGAATACGTTTTGGACTTTAGTTCAGACACACATAAGGACGTTATTTTTTCTAGCTTAGTTACGCCACGGCGAATGCTAATATAAAACATTTAATTAATAACCCAAAAGTCAGTAAGGGAAATATCACAGTTCAATTATTGAAAATACAAAAGTCTATTTTGATGAAATGAATTGTGTGAGTAAATATAACGTCTGATGAAGGATTGTTTTCCTTAGCGATACATTGTCATCTATAAATTTGCTGTAATTCTTATATGTTTTACACTTAAGGTGCCATTTTTAGTTTTAGATTATTTGTGGGTGGGCTCATTTAACTAATATTTTAAGCTTGTAAGTCTAACTTACTGGGAAAAACGTGTTAAGTCTATTTATTGCTAAATATTATATATATATATATATATATATATATATATATTACTTAATAAGTAATATATTATTTAGTCTATTGCTTATTGATTAATAAAAACTAAGAATGACATTTTAAAGGGAGAAAGAATGACGAATATATTAATTATGTCAGGTTTATTCGATTCATAGAGATGTAGTTTTGTGTATCGGCTGCTCTGATCATAACGTTTTAGAGACTTATTTTGGATTCTCAATCTTGTTTATGATAGGTGCAACGTTTCGCTCGCTTTTTTCTCTGGACATCTTCAGGTAATCGTTTTGGTTGTCGAATGTTTCACTAGAGATAATAAAATGCTGGTCTGATTACTTTGGTTTATAAACCACTTTAATAATTCGCTACTACAATATGTGTGGACCAATAACACAAAACTTGTGGTAGTTAAAATAAATGATATCCAATCGAAAGCGGAAACTATAATCGGATATGAATATCAATTGGGTAATAATATTTTTGCGACAAATATATCTCCAACTATTTTTTACATTATCGCACATAACAAAAGAGTTTTTCTTCTCTTACACCCGGAAACATTCGTAATAAACACTCTGAGGGCATGCGGATGGTACAACTGAGAACGATGCTATGGGAATGGCTAAGCATAGTTGTATCCACATTTTTACAAATACCATCGAAGAAATTATGATCATAGAATTCCACATTATGCATGTCCGCTGCAGAATTTACTCAAGCCAGACTGCGCTAGCTTATTAGCTTTCTACGAAATATTAAATTTGTAAGCACTTCTCGCTCGCATACATATTCTCGCCAAGGTGGTCATTTTAAGGACCTTTGTTTTTGCAAAGATTTATTACCGTTTTTGTACATACAGCACATTACTTTAACTATGGTCACCCTTTTCATACTGACCAGGCTCAACGTCTCTTAACTTCGGTGATCTAACAAGATTAGGTATGCCAAGATAATTATACTGCATGTATCCGCAACTATGAGAAAAATAGCAACTTGCGTTTAATGAATAGTTCATAATACATATTATGTATCGACATAATATAACTCGGAGTCGGTGTACGGTAAAATAGAAAAATAAACTATGAACCTTTGAGAGAAACCGATTACCAAGAAATTGTGACACATTAAATATGTAGAACATGACGTCTTTCCAAGTGCTAGGGTAAAGTTGACGCTGACCCCGAGTATGGAGCATACAATGATGTTCAAACTCATTTCATAAATGGTCTGTCAGCTAAGCTGGTTAACTTTTACGACAGGGTCTGGAATCTCTATTGTGCTCAGCTAAACTTAGAGAACCAGACGCCAAGTCAGGATTCGACTAACTCGTAAGAGTCGGCTAGCTAACTGGTTAATCATAATAATATGCGTGTTAGTTCTCATCTTCAGGGCTCAGTTAAGGTTTGGCACATGACAAGAAATGTGAGGAACCCAGTTAAAATCAACCCTAACCGCAATCATCCTTAAGCTCAGCATTTGTAAAATGGCTATAAAGCAGGGCTCACTGTTTGTTTGTAAATAAACAAGCAGCACGAGCACTGTAAAAGCGGTGGGCGAGTGTTTATTTAAATTGACATTTGTTGAGGTCATTTGCGAGCGCCGATCCTATCGGCCGATGGGTAGAATTGCGGACTGCCAACGCATTAGTTGTAGGTTCGATCCTCAGCTAGGGAAAGGTGCTAGTCTAGCCGCACTGATGAGTTCTTATACAAAGAAGCAGTACTGTACGTGGATGACTATATATAAATAATATATATATGCATACTTATATATATATATATTCATATATGTGTGTATGTATATATTCACACATACACACATATACGTATGTATATGCACAGATATTTGTATATGTGTTAACATTATAAATACATATATGTGTGCGTATGAAGTATATTTATATGCATGAACACACACACACATGTATATATAACTAGATGCATTTACTTTGATGACTGTCAAATATCATATTGTGTAACTGGCATACCGATTACTCACACAAGAATTATGCCTGACTCATTCCTTCTGGCTTTTCATAGTCTTCGATATGTTTATATTTATTACCATTCCATGTTCGCCAATGAAATTTACTCGAGGTTAAGCAATGTGGTATCTGACTACTTTGATGGGTACAAGCCATAAGCTGCAAAGATAAGTAGAATTCTGTCAGGAAATAACAGAAAAGGGGCCGATAAATATAGCCCCTTTTCCTGTATGCATAGCGCAATACAAATAAGAAATCACAGACCAAAACCAACGTGCCTTTGAAAAGTCTGCTTGAAATCATATTCATACTTTCTCATCGAACGAGATTATTGTAGATATTTAAGTAAAGGTCATTCATGTTGCTGAAACCTTGGGGTTGAAGCAGCTATAGAAGGTTTGCATGGACATATTATAGGCAATTAAGCAAGTTCCTCACTAACAGGCTCTCAATGAGAGTAGCTATTTATTCGATAGCATAAAATACAAAACTTAACAGAGTCAGTGAAGGAACTTATCGGATTAACAGCCATTGAAAACAAATTATCACCGTGTACGGCGGTGTAGAACATATTATCCTTCGATTAAAGTTGAGTTTCGATAATCTCCCCTAGCTGTGAAAGAATGGTGGCTGTCTTGCTTTTCAACTTACCACTTGAATACGGTCTTCTACCGTGAAAATGCACTACCGGGGTATTGGCACCTTTAACCGCACTCAAAATTATCTTTTGATGAAGGTACCTGCCTCTGTTTCTGGAACCAGACACATGACTTAATTAGCATAAGACTAAAACCCGATCTACTTGGAGCTCTCTCAAATACAAATAAAATATTTCAAATATACTTTCAAACGAATGTTGGAAGACAGAATTTGTCTAAAAATGAAAATGGTTGATATTGAATTTTTTTTTTTTTTTTTTTTTTTATTAAAAATGTAAAATAAATTTTTGGAAAAATAATACAGGTGATACATAGATTGTGTAAAAAACAAAAGACGAAAGAAAATTTCTTTAAAGATGAGGAAAAACAAGATGATGACGAAGAAGAATGAATTCAGGCTGAAGAGAGAGTGGAGAAAGATGGTATAGATTTTGGGGGTCGTTACAGGAAAAATAAATGCAAGGAAGAGAAGAGAGTTGCTAAAATGTACACAGACGTAAAGCGAAGAGATGGGCAGTCAGGGGGGAGTGGAGGATTATAAAATGCTAAGGTAGATAAGATTGAAATAAAAAATATGATAAAGAGAAGGAGAAACTAAACTAGAAAAGTTATCAGTGTCGGGTAGGGGAGGGCAGAAAAAAGAAAGAAAGAAAATAAATTATAAGAAAGTAATAGAAATGAGAAAGAATTGTAAAAATTATTCATAGTTATGGGATGAAGATAAAAATGAAGTCAAAAGAGACCAAGAAGAAATAAGTCAAGCTTGAAAATAAGACATAAATGACATGAAATTAAATATTTCTTAGAACTCACTTCTTTTCTTTAGTAAAAGATGAAAAAATTGTAAAAAGATTAAAAATAAAAAATCACGAAAGAAAAACATAAAGACAGATCGTCTTTGCTTTGTTATAACTTCAATCTCCCGTTGGTCAAAAATAGTACAAATTACATACGGGTACTTAAAAATTTATGCAAGGTGTAAGGAAGTTGTGGAGGTCAAAGATGTGTTTAAAGGATGAGGGGGGGGAGGTCATGGGAAGGTCATGGAAAGATCAATGGAGGATGCACGATGTAGCTTTTTGTAATGGCGGTGACACAGGTTGAAATGAGGTCTACAAGAAATAGTTAATCAAACAAGGAGGGGTGGGGATATTTATTGGGAATTTTTTTCAATATTTTTAAAGTATATCTTTGTTATTTGTTTTTTCTTTTTGTTTTTTGTACACGTCTTTTTTTCATATTTGTTCAACATTAAAAAATAAGAAAAGAATGAAAAAGAACAAAGAAAAACGCAGAAAAATAACAAAAAAAGTTGTTCTCCCCTCTCCCCTCAGCACTCCCTCAAAAGAAAAAAGACTTGTTATCTGTCTCTTTTTTGTCATTTCTCTCTTCTTTTCTAGTTTTCTCTTGTGTTTGTTTGTTTATTTCAAACTCACTGCCAGATTTTCTTTTATTAAATTGGTCATTTTTTTATTCTGTTACATATTGTTTTTTTCCATTTATTTCACATGAATTCGAATTTGTTTTCCCTCCCTCAAAGATCTCGTTTTCAGAAAGAACAAGCTGAAATAGTGTTGGGTAATTTCATTTTCTTCCACTTAATTTTTGTAGAATTTATTTACCTTTAAAATTTTATTTTTTGCAAAACCCCTTTTCACATATAGAATTCTTTTTTTTTTTCTTTTTTTTTAATCTGGCCATTTTTTTTTTCTTTTTTAAAGAAATGATTCTTTCTTACGTTTCGCTTTTTGTTCTTTCAAAAAGATTTATCATCACTTTTTTTTAAAAACGAATCTTCTTTTTGCGTACTCCCAGTTTGAAACAACAACAAAAATTCTCTCACCCATCATGTGTTTGTTTTACAAATTTTCCTCTCACTTATTCACAATACCCAACGTATTTCACCAAATATTTTATAATATGTATATTTGGTCTATCGTTATTATAATCTCCTTTTCAACAGTCATAAAAGTTTTTATCTTTTTTTTTTATTTAGTAATAAATGTTGACGGGTTCAACATTTCGAAGTAGCTAATAAAAGCGGCTTCATTTTGATAAATTATCTCCCTTGGGAAGATATCCTTCCAACTAACATTTATCAGGTGAGCAACGTTAGAATTTAAACAGGATTGAACATAACAGACGAGAATGCAATAAAATCCTTATTACATGAGTCTCAGTAGAATTCAGATTCAATGTTTTGTCAACACATATAGTCATATTCGCACTGATCTACACAGATGAGTCCTTTAAAATGTATTATGATCAATCACGATTCAAAAGTTTGGGGCGGCTATTTACAGTTTCTGTCGACAGACTTTCTTTTACAAACAAAAAGGGGGTTTGTTTTATTTTCTGAATCCTTTAAAAACATTACAAGTATTTCATTGAATGTGTATTTTTTCTGTTCGTTTCAATTCTACTGAAATTTTATCGATATTCCACTGATATATATTAGCTGAAAGAAGATCTCCTTAGGATGAACCCGCTTTTGTTAGCTAATTTATTATTATTAATATTATTATTATTCATTTTTGTAAATCTTATAGTTCTTAAATTTCCCCATGTGTTTTCACTTCCCAAGGATTTCATCCAACAAATTGAAGTCTGTAGTGCCGGAATTTTGAATACTATCAAAAATGTCCGTATTGGACGTGTTAGCACTGTCCAAGAAATTCATGAAGTCCTCTTGAGTCGTGGTTACGGGGAAACCATTCTGGTGTGTGTTCACAGGACTCGATACTGACATCCCACTGGAACCGAGACTGTATGGAGATGACGTTGGAACACAATGCATCGGGGGAGGTCTGACGCTCATTCGTTGTGACATCTGTATGTTCTGTTGCTGTTGAACCTGTAGCATTTGTGAATTGGCTTGGTGCATCATGGCTGACTGTCCTTGAAGACCTCCCATCTGAGACTGATGCATGTGAGCCATGTGCTGACCAGGGGTCATGCCCCCAGGGTTTGGGTAACCTCCATACTGTTGCATCATGTTCGGCCCTGGAGCCATATGCATTCGGGACAGGCCCATAGCACCGTTGTTGGTCGGTGCCATACGAGCTCCTGGTTGACCTGGAATCATGGGGCGAGGCCAATCTCCAGAGCTTCGTGGCCGAGATATGTTCAGTCCATCAGGCCCGACATTAACATTTGGTGGACGCTGGTTCCGCATGATCGAACTTTTGTATGTCGGCGTCAATGGACGCTGTGATCGACTATTTACTGAGCTCCCCACGGGGGTCTGTGATGGTGCTTGGGTTGTATACGGGGAATGTCTTGTCAGTGACGGACTAGGGTAATTTGTTACAGGGGGTTGGGAGGAATTTGAGGAGGACATGACAGAGGTGGAGATTTGTTGGACAGCCGTCACTTGGGCCGGGTGTAAGGAGTTTGGCTCAGTTTTTCCTGACACACTGTACCCTGGCTGGATTGTACTGCTTGTTTGATTAATCATATTTTGCATTGTCTGTAAGGGGTTGGCACCATTCGCCCCGAATGAGGCGCTGCCATTTGAACTAGTCTGCAGTTTGTACTCAGGTGGTGGGGGTCGACTCATATATTGCTGAATGGGTGGGGGACAAGGTTGACCTCCTGTGTTTGCTTGCTGTTGCTGCTGCTGTTGCTGCTGCTGTTGCTGTTGCTGCTGCTGTTGTTGTTGTTGTTCAAGTAAAGATTCGCGAGATTTGGTCTGGCACACGTGCTCGGCGTGTTTTTCGTGCATGAGGTTCATCTGTTCGGTCATGTATGGCCCCTGTGACATGGCGCCGGGATTCAAGGACATTGACTGCTGTTGGCTCATGGAGATCTGGTGGGGCGCTTGCTGCATTTGCAATTGCTGTGTCTGGGACATCTGCATACGATGTGCTCCATGGGAAACCTGCATTTGCTGGGTCTGCGTGATTTGCATTGACTGTGGGCCCTGATTCTGGTTGAAGTGTGCACGCACCTGGTCCTGTAACTGTTGCAGGGATGATGGTGACGGGCCGCCTTGGGCAGACGTCACCTGCACCCCCATGGGATCAGGATAATGAGAGAGAGGCTTGGTGGCCCCGAAGGGCAGCGACAAGTCTGCTTTTCCGGGCAAAGGTTGAGGGTAACCAGGCGGTATTTGCTGACCTCGCATCGTGTTGATGTGAGGGGGTGGTTGTTGACCATAGGTGTACGAGTTTTGCCCAGCCAAACCGGGCGGTCCTGGCGGATAGCTCGCAGCATACCCGTTTCCCCGGTTGAACTGGTCCAAATCCGACCCGGGATCGGGAAAACCTCCGAGCGCCGGAGATTTCATGGCGTAGTTTTGGTTTTGGTGCTGTGCAGCCATCTGCTTGAGGGTCTCTGCCGCAGGACCGGTGTCCGAAAGAACGTGCGGCTGGGGATGCTGATGGGATGCCCGGAATGTTTGAATTGGAGTAGGTGTGCGCACACCTCCCATGTTCTGGTTGGTATCGTAAAGTGGGTTGAGAGGGTTGGCGCCTGGCGGTGGAGTGTCAACAAATGGGGGTCCTTTTGGTGGGAGGCTGGGAGAAGTGGCAGTCAATGGTGGGAACATATTTATTGAATCATTGTTTTCTTCGTCGCGGTTCTCTTTGTCAAGATAGGCGTCTTCGAAGTCGTCGAGTCCTTTGAAGTCTTCTTGGTCTAAATTATCTAGGATAGTCTGAATAAGTTCCGGATCCAAATTCAAAGTACTGATTATGTTATCAGAGAGGTTATTGCTGTGTACGTTTCCTTGATTTCCTAAGCACTGGGATTCATCACATGGCTCTTGCTTGCACTCGACACTGGTTTGTATACTGCTTGACTGGGGCGAACTAGCAGTGGTCGACCCATACTGGGTCTTGACACTAGTAACCGTTACGTTTGTGTGGATAGTCTGAGGATGCTCGGTCGGGTTGTTTATCTGCTGGACTATTTTTACTGAGAGGCTAGACAATGGATTATTATCGATTCCAGCTGTATTGGCGGATGGTTGCTGTTGTGATTGCGATTGTTGCGGTGGGACTTGCTGGGGTTGTTGCGGTTGCTGGGGGACTTGTTGCTGGGTTTGCTGTTGTTGTTGCTGCTGCTGGAGATTCGAGTGATGAGGTGAGGCGGTGGTATTGTCGTCAAAGTTGTAAGGGCCAGCTGTGGATACGTTTACAGAATCAGCGGTTGTGGGTAGAGTTGCGGTGTTGTCGACAGATAACCTGTCTTTCTTCGCTTTCACTTTTGGCTGCAATGAAAATAAAGAAAAAGTTATTGAAAGATGCAAAACACGAAAGATAGGATGCGAGTTCAACCTCATTAGACAAAACACACAAAATATTACTTCGGACATAAAGGGGAAAAAATATACAGCATGTCTGAATATTAACTTAATTTTATATAATTTGAATACTGATTAATACAGGGTGTCCCAATTCAATTTATACACCTTTTGCTAAATATCAAACACAGAGCATATAGATCAAACTTTGTTCCTGCAAATCTAAATCTCGTGAACATTAAGATAGATATACAGATGTGAAAACAAAATGTCTACAAAAACTGCAATCATATTATGATCTCGGATATATAAACACATGCAAGTCGGTTTATCCAAATGCTATGTCTACAATAATCGAATATAATTAGTGCTCCTAATATTAAAACCCCTTGGAGCCACCCCTATATTACCCTATATACATTGTAGTACAGCTATCACTAGGTATGTGATAACAGACTTGTACTTTTTAGGCACTTCTTGTGGACGGTTCTATTTCTTTAGATGGTTTTTCTTTTTGATGATCTATATGAATATAGAAGGAATTTTGGATGCCATTTTCTTATGAACGGTTTCTATATAAGACTAGCCTGGATGCCCGGCGTTGCGCGGATGTTTGGAGATGTGTGTTGAGCAAAAAAAAAAAACGGTAGTAGACACGCAGGCTCAAACTCGTACCGCGAAGGAGGAAAAAATGTGAAAAAAGTGACGTCTTTGCTGTTGCGTCCATCATCAAATCGAAAGTGGCGAAGATTTAAATTAAGGCTAGTCAATCGAAAAGAGGGGACGGCTTTCGAAAATACCGGCGAAAAAAGCGACCCCTCCCTGTAGAAAAGTGCCTTGTTGAGGGTGAAGGAATTAATATTTGTGGCCAGTTTTTTTTTATATTTGTTGTCCGAAGGGTCGAGCTTTAACACGATACCGATCTCATGAAAGTTTGTCGCGTCTGTCTAGAGTTTTAGGCAGACATACATACATAAATACATTTAAACAGACAGGTTTTTATTATAGATGAGGACAATTAAAAAAGACATTCCCTCTTTCTGTAAATGCTTGCTGAAACATTGTTCCAAGTTTGTTGAATCAAGCGGAGACGAAAAAAATACGTAGATAGCTATGCTAGAGATCAGTGAAAAAGAAAAATTAAAACATTTTTTACAAACTAAACCCAAGAAGTAAGATATACTTTAGTAAGTACTAGCTCGGCGTTGACCAGTCGTACAACGCACTTTAACATATTTTGATTTATGCAGATTGCGTATGAATTAATCAATCCTCTATTGAATATTATATTACGAGGAATAATGTGTCCGGTGGACTTATTCGCAAAATAATTTTTAAAAAAATCAAAAACATAAATAAATGAATACTACTACTACTAATAAAAATGTCATTCATAAAATTCCGTTTATTATATCACGTCAGCTGATATTTGGGCTTGACGAATACCCTGAAAAAGTCACTTCTGATTAATATTTAGTTTTAAAATATGCAAACGAAGAAATGATTTGCGGCGATTTTAAATGGTATCTTCTTTTATCGTAAATTGAAATCATTAATAAGAAAAAATTAAAATAAAATGTTGAGGTACACCCTGGTTTTAACAGGGGTTCATTCGATTTGTAGTCGAATGTTCTACCACTGAGCTATATATCAAGATGGCAATATATCTGGGAGATTTTTTAAAGAAAAAATGATTTGCTGGGATTTTATTATCTCCCTTGAGCGGTGTAATGTGAAAAATTCCCTGTAAAAAAATTCCCTTTTCTTTATCCATAACAAAGACTATTTTAGGATCGGAGTTTTTCGGATGAATTTCTGTACAAAGCATATCTAAGAACACTACCAGACATATAAATTATCTTTGTGTGAAATTCGCAAAATATAGGCTCAGCTGTTTCGGAATCTTCGTGGAAGGAACTCATACACGCATACACAAAGTGACTTTTATATAATAGTAGAGATAGATAGAGATATTTTATTACAGAGATATTTATTCATAACGAACAGAAAAGTCATATAAAAACCAACGTTGATAAACTTACATTTAATGAAAAAAAAAAAAAACAGAATATATATTCTTGTTACTAAAGAATTTCAATTGCGTTTTTTAAGAGTAGATTTTATACTTTAATTAATTAATAACCTATTCCTCCTTTCTTTACTATAAAGCTAATATATATCATAATCCGTGAAGTAAGCATTCATAAAATGAGAACGTCTACAAATGTAACGGATTTAGAAATAACCGACTTCTATCAAGCATTAATCCCTTTGTCTCGGCCAGCGAGGGCGGGTGAAACGACCTCTCACTTCCTTAATGGCGTCTTTATATCTCTCTTTCTTTCTCTGTTCACTGACATTCATGGTGATTACAGTTTAGACCCAAGTCGTCAAAATGGATATAATGTCCCTCCCACACCCTGAAAGTGTCTACTATTTTAAGGCAGTTTTCCCGGTGTGCTAACTGCTTGCGCCTTTTAACCCTTAATACACCATCATCCTCACGTGTATATACAACCATCACATTTTATGCCGATATGATTGGACCATTATATAAATTCATGAAAATCATTTCTGAATAGCATATATCCAATTACCACTCCATATTTTTATATATTACGTCTCTTTATCACATTACTTCTTAAAAAATATAAAATAAAAATAAAGAAAAACGGTTTGTATCATGTTCGTTTAATAATATTTTATATGTAATTGATATTTTATATATATATATATATATATATATATATATATATATATATATATATATATATATATATAATACTTATTTATATATGTATAAATATTTTATTGCAGGCTAAAATTTCGTCAAAGGTTAAGCAGCCAATATAGTTTTAACAAGGTAATTCAAGAGTGATCATATCGAAGTAAGGCAAGATATACCTTCTATTTGTTTTGCATACGTATTAATATGTCGCTACACATTCATGAGCATTTTTCGGTTATCCAGTTACAAGTAACTAGAGACCTCTTCAAGCAATACGACTTAATATTTCATATTTAGAGGAGTGAAAATTCTCTATATTTCCTTTACAGGTTTTTAATGTTTTGTTTTAAGAATTTTAATTGATTTTCAATAAGATTTTTCAAAATTATATATATATATATATATTTATATATATATATATATATATATATATATATATATATATATATATATATACTAGCATGGCGTGCCCGGGTATTTGGAGGTGTATGTTGAGCAAAAAAAAAAAAAAAAAAAAGAGGGCAATTTTTTTTAACTTTGACCCCTATTATGCCCCCTTAAAATTTATTTTTTTGGACTCAAATCAAGTTATTAAGTTAGATTAATGTCCAACGAACCTATATCTAAAATTTTAAGTGTTTAGACCGAAAATTATCGGAGGAGTTTGGTAGATTTCTCAAAGGTCAAACCGTTGAAGTTTGACGCCTTAATCGCAAAATTTCTGGTCAAAAACGGATCACATCGATTTTCCAAAATCTCAGTATCCTGTATATCAAATTTCCAGTCTGTAGACTAAAGATTGACAGAGTTATTGCGTAGGGAAATGTACACAGACACGTTCACTGTTATAGATATACTAGAAAAAAGTGACCCCCCCTGTAGGAAAGTGCCTGGTTGAAGGGGAAGATATTAATGTTTTTAGCCAATTTTTCGATATTTGTTGAATTGAAAACGATACTGATCTTGGTAAAAGCCGTCGCCTCTATTAAAAGTTTAAGGCAGACATACATACATACATACATACATTTATTTATTGGTAACTAAAAATTTTCGACCCAAACTGATGAAAAAGCTTGCCCTATCTCTGAATACCCTTTATGTAAAATTTCAAATGTTTAGACCAGAAATTGTCTAAGTAATTTGGAAGAGACCGCAGAGGTCAATTTCTTTTTTAACTTTGACCCCTATTATGACCCCTTAAAATTTATTGTTTTGGGCTCAAATCAAGTATTAAGTTAGATTCATGTCCAACGAGCCTATATCTAAAATTTCAAGTGCGTAGACCCAAAATTGTCGGAGGAGTTTGGTAGAGTTCTCAAGGTCAAATCGTTGAAGTTTGGTCCCTTAATCGCTAAATTTCGGGCCACAAACCGATCACATCGATTTTCCCAAATCTCAGTATCCTGCATATCAAATTTCGAGTCTGTAGTTATTGCGTAGGGAATGTACACACACACACACACACACACACACACACACACGATACGTTCATTTTTATATATATATATTTACTCTAAATATTGAACTATAGATTAGTTATGAAATTTTCTCATGTATGAAAATACACTTGTTAGCGATGATATATAGACTTTAATTTTATTGGTAAATTAAAAATCAATAAATATTCATTATTCTATCAGCAAATTAAATAAAACATCAAATAAAAAAATAATAAAAAGAATTGTTTTTGGCATCGGAAAATAGGCACAAAATTTTCCGATTCCGAGTAATCATCCCAACACTAATATATTCATGCATACATTATATATATATATATATATATATATATATATATATAATATATATATATATTATTTCCACAGTCAAAGAAAGTCGCAGCTCATACGAGCCATGAAAGCCAATACACCGGAAGTCCAAATCTCGTTTCGCCCTAATTTGGGCTTATTAATTGAACACCTCCGAACTCGGGATTCGAAACCCGAATCTCTTGCGTGCCAGACGAGTATACTGCCACATGAGCTACCGCCCACAAGGAAATCTATTATCTAACACAAATCAAGCAAACTGCGGCTAATTCCGACGATGGAATGTTCTAATTTCGTCTCAAACAAGTGGTGTGTCCGTCAAACTACTGAACTGATGTTTCACAAGTCAAATTTTTGCAGTGTTTTGGCTTTCATGGCTCGTGTGAGCTGCGACGTTATTTGACTGTGGAAATAATTATATCATCTCTTATATTCTGATTACTATAACGCGCATGCGCGCACATACGTATATATACATGAGAAAGTTGAACAGCTAGTGGAGAGAATCCTGAATATCTAGAGGAGAGACACTTGAATGCCTACATGAAGAGAAAAAAGAACGTTTACAAGACACTATCATTTAAGTCTCTCTGTAGAGAGGCATGACAGGACAACGTCATGTGGAGCAACATTTTCCTGAAAGTAAAACCGACTGAATATTCAAATTGACATAGTATTCGCAACAAAAATAACATCTCCTGGCTGACCTGTACGAGACTGCCCACTTTCTAAAAATGCGTGTTTTTTTTTTGTTTTTTTTATTTTAAGTTTTTTTCCAACGATTATCGTAACTTACAGACTATTAGCAGAAAAAAATTCATAACATAACAAAAATCTTATAAGAAGGGGGTTCACTATCTCGTTATAAAGCTCTAATCACGTGACACGTCCGTAACGAAATGGACAGTAAGTCAGGTCGCAGTGAAGTAGAACGTTATAAAGAGAAAGTGAAGCCCCCGTCTTAATTTTTTTTTTTTTTTCAAAATTTTTTTATGCTAATATGATACTTAAATCTGTAATCTATGATAATCGCCGAAAAAAAGTTTTTTTTTTAAATAGTGTAAAACACACATTTTTTAGGGGGCGGTCACTTTCGTACAGGTCCGCCGATCTTCTCAGAATTGCCAACTTAGACTGGCTTCTACGAAAAATGGTGCGCCCTCTCCAAGTGATGTTACTTCAAGTAACAGTACAAAACTGGATACTCAGTCAGACTTGATGAATTCTTCTCCTGGAATCCAGTAAAACAAGAAGACCACAAGAAAGATATACCATATCATATTTAAATGGTTGACTGGGAAGAGGAGAATTATGTTCTCAATTTCTTTACTAACTCAATGTTTGAGAGATAAAGAACTTTAATGGAACATTCGTATATATATGTATCCCATTTAAAAATCAAGTGTTAGCCCTAGGGTTGATTTCTGAGAACTTAAAACGACTGAAGTAAAATGAAACCCGCGAGAGAATATACACATACATGTGTGTGTGTGTGTGTTCATATGTATTTATTAGTATGTGTGTATTCTGGCAGCAGTCTTTAATTTAAACAAACATTGTTAAACATAACATAATTCAAGTGGTTGTTTATACTTATTTTTTTCAAATTTCCTAATGATGTTTTTAGTGTCAAATTGGAAAAAATTGAATGCATGTTTCATACGCATCACAAATACTTTCAATCGATTCGTCGAATCCTTTTTCGGGTGGCCAGGCGAAATGAAATAAAATGTCAAAAACTCAGCCGAAAACGCGCCCATTTATCAAGACGCCAAAACTACGAATCAGTGTATTTCCTGGAGAGACGTTACTAATTTAAATACGTTCACAGGATGAATTGTATTATGTTAAGAATTTTTAAGTGGGGTTACTGGTTTTAGAAATTACATTACGAACCATGTATAAATCCAATAGTAGCGGTTTCAATAGCAATGAACACATACGCGCATATATATATATATATATATATATATATATATATATATATATATATATATATACACACATAGAGAGAGAGAGAGAGAGAGAGAGAGAGAGAGAGAGAGAGAGAGTGGATGCTTAATAGACTCTATCCCTGAATGTCTAAGATCTCTCTGTGCGGGGATTTGTCAGGACCATCCGCACAATTAAACCACGACTATTTTTTTTTAATCTCACCGTATTCGCAACCAAAATAAGATGTTCTTTTACGAAGAATGGGGTAATTTTCTCCAAGTGATCTTACCTCAGGAAACAGCACGAAGCTGGATACTCCATCAGATTAGGCGATTTTTTTTTTTTTTTTTGTCCTGGAATCCAGTAAGGCCAAATGACCATACTATTAAAGATATAATATATTTAAATGGTCAAGTGAAAAGAGGAAAATTATCTTCCAAACTTCTTTTACTAATTCGGTATCTGAAGGATAAAAGAGGCCGTTAATTGAATATTCGAATATCTATGTACCTCATATTAAGATCAAACGTTAAACCCATGAAGAGGGTGGGATAGATTTTTTTGTACTAACTGAAGTACAATTAAACAAACAAAAAATGCTTGTAAAAAACACGACCCACGTTATCTACCATATAAGTGCTGACTATTATCTGGATCAATGTGGCTCTTCTATAACTTCTATACAGCTTTCCTTCTCCTAGATGAAGTTGCTCTACCACGGCTTGAGAGTCTAGTCTGCTCGATTGTTTCAACTACAGCTGAATGCAGAAAAGATCGATTCGAGGGTACTGTGTCAAAATGACTCCTTAGCTCCGGTGTAGTCTCTCTAACCTGCGCCGACGACTATTAAACCACTATTACATGCATACAGTACAAACTATTCGCTCGCATACATCGTTTCAGTCAACACGCAAACAAGCAAAAGGATTGTCACGTTCGCAGTTTTAGAATTGAAGTCCACGCGTATACAGACCAGTTTCAAACGCGTGAGTCGACGCCATCACCGCGAAAGAGGCGTGTGCGCGTGCCCGATTATTCTGGTGTTCAATTAGATTCAGGGTTGGCACTTGCTTAATACTCGCTGTAATCTTGTATTCACATCTCCGTGTTTCACGCTGAATCGAAGAAACTAGCGGGAAGAGCGCGAAAACAAATACACCCGCGCGAACACATAAAATCAGAGAGAGAGAGAGAGAGAGAGAGAGAGAGAGAGACGCGGCCAGCTGTCCACGCACTGTCTTTTCAAGCGGCCCCATTCTCTCCAGTTTTGGCAGAGTTATTTATCGGTTACATCTCTTCGTTTCGTTCTATTAAAAAGATTGTTCTTCCTCTTTTTCGTATACTTTTCTTCTTTCTCGAATGTTTTATTTTTATTTATTTTTTTAAATCGGATTCATATTTTTCTTCCTTTCTTTCTTGTACTGTCATTTGGTTTTGTCTTTCTTTGTTAGCCTATTTTTCATCTCTCTCTCTCTCTCTCTCTCTCTCTCTCTCTCTCTCTCTCTCTCTCTCTCTCGTATGGGTTTCCATTCTTTTGTAATCGTTTCTCTTCTTTAGCAATCAATTTTGCTTTTCTCTCTGTGCCATTGTAACATATCCTAATAACCTAAAGACTATTCTCTTTACTTTTTTTTGTTGCCAATCTAAATTTGAAACAACTCCAGTTTTTTTGTTTGTTTGTTTGTGTATCTATTTATTTATTTATTCATATAATCCTTCGGTGCGTTATTCCATTAATCCTCGGATGTTATCGAAACTGGTTCCTTTGTTTTTCACGGAACTTGGCACTATTTACATATTTTGTCATACGCTGATTTGTCATGCAATAGTTTAAACTGTCCTCAACTGACCCTCCCTTACTATTTTTGTCCTTAAATCTTCATATTTCAAAATCCCTTTTTTATGGCAAAGGGGAAATAATTACTGCTTTCTGTGTCGGTTATTGTTTTGAGCGAGTCATTTATAGAGATTTTCAATCCTCTCAGAATATTCAGTATTATTAAATTAACAATCAATCCATTTCATTATCGTCAAGTGAATCATTCATACAAAGTAACTCGTGCCCCCCGCACCTCAACGTTTGAAGTGTTTTACCAAAAATATCTCTTCATCCAGGATTGACTGTTTCTTCTGATTCTCGGTACTTCTTCGGTTTGTTTATTACAATAGATTTTCCTTCTGCATATATTCTTTCACGAAACATTATTGCAACGCTTTCATTCCCAAACAGTCGTATCCCATTCGGTTATTGTATACCTCAATAAACATTAAGCTGTCATCAGTATATATTTATTCTTTCTTCTGCTTTTTTATAGTCACATCTTTGTTCCGATAATGCGGTTCAGTTAACTATTAGCGCAGTCTATGGATTTCGCGTTTGGGGTCCAAATTCTCTTGAGGCGTCACTGCTTCACTTTAACTACTGAATCCCTATCCCCCAGATTAAGTAGTAGGTAGACTACTCCGAGGGTTAGGTTGTTTAACTATTGTAGAAGAAAAAAAATTATTGTATTTATTTACAGTGCAGCAAAGTGTTCGCAATCTTAAACTGCATCACTCACGACAGGTAATCGCTTGGTTCCAGATGGGAGACAAAATCCAGGACTAGTTAAAATATGCAGAAGATCTGTTCTATTTCGGAATGTTTCCTTCTAAATACGTTGCAGGCATAAGTTTTTAGTGTCTAGGTTACCCTACTATTTTATTAATATCTGGACAAATGAAACCCCACAGAACTTCAAACCAGCACTTCGAGCCTACAGGTATCCCCAATAAACTTGACACCACGTCAGTCCCGGTATATGCAGTATGTTTATAAAATCAATAGAATAACATCGAGATTATATATTTATATATATATATATATATATATATATATATATATATATATATATATATATATAGAGAGAGAGAGAGAGAGAGAGAGAGAGAGGGGAGAGAGAAATGGTCTGAAGAAGATAATTTTTTAATGAAATCGCAGCTGGAACATGTCTGCACATATGTTGCCAATAATGTTTATATACATAAAATCTATCCCTCGACCTCTTATTGAGCTCTCCCTTTTTAAGCACTTGAGTTTCATTGAATTAATACCTACAAAAAGCAAATAATAATATATATATATATATACACTCCTATAATTGTTTATGTATACTGATATTCATATTAAAATCCTTGTTTCTATTTATTTAAAAAGAAAACACAACTTTGTTATATATGGGTCATGGAATTGTATTTATCTGTAAAAGATCTAGCTAATTTGAATATTCTTTTAAACATTCATTTTAATTAATTCGCTTAGTTTTTCGGTTTTCTTATGAGATGATCATCTTTAGTTTACTATTACGTGTGATTATATTCCCGCAGATATTTTATATGATTTATACTTACTTACTAGTTGCTTAAAAAAATTATAGTAAACACAAACCTATTTCTCTCTATATATTTATGTATGCGTATATATTTTTGTTTTAAAAGGTTTGCCTACAAAACTCCTGTCAGTTTTTGGTCTACAAACATGAAACTTAATATATAGGGAATTCGGACCCATGCGAAACTTTATATTTGGGTATAAACCGGGGAAAATCGGCGCAAAAGTATGTAAATTTAAAAAAAAAAAAATGGAATTTTACAAGTGAAGGTCAAACGACAGCATTACAAATATGCATGCGTAACGTAATAGCTATTGGTTTATGTGTTAATTTTTAGCTTTGCAGCAAACATGCTGTTCATAGCTCAGATATAAACGTCAAAGGAAAAAGTAAATCGTAAGCTAAACGTTCTGGTTTCGATTCTCGGTGGTGGCGCATTAGTCATTCATTTTTTTTAAACTTTAAATCATTGCGCTATTTTGGGTCTAATATAATAATAAATACGACATCTGCATTAATGAAGATATCATATTTAAGAGTATTTTACGACTAAGCAATGCCGGGCGGCCTCTTAATATTTATATATATATATATATATATATATATATATATATATATATATGAGCAAATAGTTAATAAAACATGTTAAAAAACACTTTGAAAAAGAGTTAAAACTTATACATATATACTGGAATGAAAGAAAGAAATTTAGTATGAATAATTGAGAAAGGTACCACGGTATTAATATAGATTTACGCGGACATCTAGGTTTCATTCGTAGTATATATGCTCTGAAGTCGTAAATATACTATTGAGCTTGTTATTTATAATAATTTGGCCTATATTATTAGGCATATTTTATAAACTCAATAAATATATCCCTCTTTTTTCTTTATTATTTTCTTTACTGCAATCTGTTTATCTATTTGATTAATCACCCCTTTCGTCTACCCTCTCCGCATCCGATCTGAACTTCATAATAATCTCCCCCTTTTTTTTCATTTGTCTTCTTAAATATCTACCCCCAAATGATATTCACGTCACCCTCACCATACAATTCAGCGAGTTCCCGTTGTCAGCAACTCATTCACCCACTCTACCGCCCACCTCTAATTTTACAATTTTATTCCACTTCCCGACTCCCCCATCCACCCTTTCCATTCTGGACTTTCCTCCCCTTTCTATTAAACGCCTTTTCTTTATTATCCTCTTGCCCCCCCCCCTTTAAATCATTTTCGCTCTCATTTATTCAGAAACTTTTTTTTCTTTACCGATCATCCTACCAACATCGTTTTCTTCATATCTTCTCCTGCTCGTTCATTTTCCAACCTCATCCATTTTCTGCTACTTCCTCTCACCGCCCCCATTTTTTTATTTTTCAACTTCCTCTTCATTTACTCCTTCTCTCCCCTCTCTCTTCTTTCCTACCAATCCTCACGAATTCATTTTTGTCTCATTTTTTTTATCCCCGTTTCTTCCATTAACACTTTCTCTGGTTTATTCACTAATTTCTTTTCGTTTTTTTTTTTATTTTATTCATTTTCTTTCATTACTACCTGCTCGACTTTTTCATATATTATTTTTCTTTCATTAATTTCATTCTTTTTGGTCCCTCATTAATTTATGCTCCTCCTTCGTTATTCGATCCTAATCCTCATTGATACATTAATTTCCTCGTCCGTAATTTTCATTCATTAACACTCTTTCCTTCCTTTGTTATTTTCTTTTTCTCAATTATTCATTCTAATTTTTTTCTTTCACTCCATTCATTATTCCTTCATTAATCCGCCCAGTTTCATTCTTACGTACTCCTGTCGCCTCTTTTATACTTCCTCTGCCTTTTACCTTGTTTCAAACTTCTCGAGTTACTTCCCCTTTTCTCTTTTAATCGTCCATTTGTTTCATTCCTATTTTTTCATTAATTCCTTTCCATCAATCTTCGTTCATTTATTTCTTTGTTTCATTAGCTCTCCTACCCATTCTTTCATTCTAACGTTCTGCTTCCCTTTTTTCATTATTTTTATTTTGGTTTCATTAATCTAGCCTTCTCTTTCTTTCATATTCATTTTTTTTTTATTTCGCTCATTCATCCCTACTTTTCCTCATTCCTTAAAGTCGCCATTGCTTCTGTTCCTCCTTCATTCATTTATTAATTCTCTCCCTGTCTTCCCCCCTCTACGTTATTCATACCATCTTCCTCCATCCGCCTTTCATGCCTTACGAACTCCTTCGCAACCCCCAACCAGTCCTGCATCCACTTCCACATTCCCATTGTCACTAACTTCCTTAATTTTTCTCACCAAATATTTCCGTCAGCTTCCAACCTACCCTTCTCCTCTCTTACCCCTTTTCTTGTCATTATTATTTTTTCTCTTTATTTCATCCACATTTATTTCTTTTTTTCACTACCCTGACCCCCGGATTCCTTCCCCCCATTTTCTCCTAGCTGAATACAGTTGGCTGTATAATCAAATCTAACTCGGGAGACTTAATTATTTGCTAAAAATTCACACATAATACACAGCAAGCGAAAAGACAAATGTCGATGCCAGGGTGACCTCTTCTCGCCCGTTTTTATCACTCGGCTCCACAACCCACCGTGGTGGTCTGCGTCCACTCCTGCCTTCACAACCGGCGTCAGTGTCTACCAAAACGCATCACCACACCGCAAACCCACTCTTTCACTATCATTCACCCCCTCGCCCACCCCTCTGTATTTCTTTATTTTTACTTCCACCAGATCAGCGCTCGCCAACCCTTTCCTCTCTCTCCATCCATCCATTTTCTTGCCTGTGATGACAATGTCACCAACTTGGAAGGAGTTGTGACAGCAGACCAGGACAAGAGCGGAACAGAGCGGAACTCAAACCGAAACCAGCCTCTGTGGTAAGGATATGAAGATCATTCCATCTGTCCTCTTAATTCGCTTAGCAACAAAAACACTCTCGTGCCAGTTCTTTTTTTTTTCTGTCAGCTGTTTATGAAATGCGGGTCATTTTGGATAAAGAAAATTCTTTACTAACGTTACTATATATATAACTATTTAATTTACTCACATAAAATTAATATACGAAAGGATAGATTTATGCGTAAACTTTAAGTATTTACTTCAAAGGTGCTCAATACGTAGGTAGAGCTAGTTAGTAAGTTATAAAATGTATATGGCGATTAAGCTACACTGAATATTCCACATAGCTTAATCGCCATATACATTTTATAACTTACTATATATATATATATATATATATATATAGTCATCCACATACAGTACTGTTTCGCTGTTTCACCACTGCGATTGACAGCAACTACCTCAAGCCAGGATCGAAACCCGACTGCCCAAATGACAGTCGGAGCTTCTAACCGTTGCGCTAATCGTCTGCTGCTATGAGGACAGTGAATTAACTATGTTTTGACATTGTCCAAATACCTAAGCTCAATTTGATTTACACAAAGAGCAACGGCAACGATTCATACGCTAATGGTAATTTGTATATCACTTCCCAAATGCTCAACTAAGATAGTGAGCATTATATATATATATATATATATATATATATATATATATATATATATATAAAATCTATGTTGTTACCCATGTGTACCGAAACCACTTTCTAGTGGCGTGGTCGAAAAAAGGAGCAAGCTCGACACGTATGTGTATATCAGTTATTATCACCTTAGTATCTTACTGTTTCCGTATTGTGTATGCATTTACAGGAGATGAATTCGTGAACGCCTGGATGTGCGGACTGTTACATGAGCGATTTTGGGAAGAAAAAAATGATCCAGTCTCTCTACAGTATTAAAATACAGGAATACTTTTATTGGGCATATTTTGGTTTCAGGAATATTGAATTTAAGAGACGGCATGCGAATTTTTCAGTATCTACGCTTCTTTCTTGGTCAATTGCGATGGATGATGGCCGGATTGATACGCTCTCAGTATATAAAATCATCATGCGGAGTTCGATATTTATCGGGTCTATCTTAATTTAATAACTCACACCGTTGTGAACGAGGTAAACACGTTATCATTCTGTCCCATTATCTAATTATAGAGAAAAATCAAATTGGGTTCTCGGAGTTAGACTATTATAGCATTGCATGTAGCCGGTCGGTATTTGATTCTTGCTAACCAATTATTGGGAAACATTTTCAACTTAGATGTAAATCAGATTTCATAGTTTCCAACGATATCATGAATCCTATTACAAGATTACTTTTATAGGGGATACAATATATGTACGTCGAACTTTTTGGCTGATAGTGTTCAAGCATCAGCTTAAGGATAAATTTAGATGTAATATTACATTCCATACAAAAGATAGTTGTGAGTTTGTGTATGAAAAAAGAGTCAACAATGAACCTAAGGATCTGTGAGCATGGTTCTCGAGTCTGTTTAAAATTTTGGAGGTTCATTTACTTATTATTCAACTCATTTAAGTCCCACCTCCATTTAAAGTTCAGATCGCTTGTTCTCGCTTCTAAATGAACCGAAAAACAGTGATCGTACTGCTATTTAGAAAGAATGTGGAGAGTGCTTTTTTCTACAATTTGTACGCTTACCCTCCATTATATTCTAATGGAATTGTATATTTGTGTGCAAAATCAATAGTTAGGGATCGTTTAATAGGATAATCCATAGAGTAAATGTGGTATTCTCATGCTGTTGAAGTAATAAGATGTTAGAAGAATGGACGAACCAAGGAAATTGCTTCCAGTCAAGAGTATGATAACAAGAGCGTAACCCATGGCACCCGGGCTCTTCACACTTTCTAAATCTTATGCCTAATTTATTAAAATCATATCAAATAATTCAAAGCGTAGTATCTGTTCTAACCTTGGTCAGTGATCTAATCTAGGCTGGAACAATTTTTATTAAAAAAACTATTAAAAAAGTCGACCTTGTATGAGAATGGCTAGACGCATAAAAGAACTACGAGCGCTTCTAATTTAGACGAGACTTCCATTGTGAACTGAAATATCAAATTGAGAATAGTTGTCTCGACCAAACTTTTCACATCCGAGATCCGATTCTTTTCTAACATACTCTTTCTGTCCAATCTGTCTGTAATTATTAATCATCGAACCATGAAAGTCGATTTTGATCATAATTCATGTGCCACGGTTTCTCGAGGTTAGTTTAATACCCACGTATGCTCAGATTTGTTTGTAAGACATGTTTTCTAACGTAGTTTGCGACCTGCCTACTGGTCGCTTTCTCTGAATAAAGTCCCCTGTTTATTAAAAAATACAATGCATCCGAAACAGAGCAGGTTCCTTTGCGAAAAGATTAGTGTGCATACGTAGAAGAGTAAGAAACCGTGAGATGTGCGGGTCGTTGAAATGCGAAGTTATGTTCAGGATACGTTATAGGCATCGCGCTTCCGCTCCCATTCAGTGCAGAGTCTACAAGTTCGATTACCTTACAAAGTTCAATGATTCAATACAAAATGTAAATTAAGTTAATTATCAAATATTTATGTCCTGTGGTGCCGCAAATTTGTAAATAGACATGCATCTGACAGATAAAAAAAGCATATAAACACACACGTAATATATATATATATATATATATATATATATATATATATATATATATATATATATAAAGATATGAATAGGTATGTATAGCAATTAAGCTACACAAAGATAGCTGCATTTTATCCCCATAGGAAATCTTCGGTCAAAATGCTTCATTTCCTTAGTTTTATTTTTTTGTTTTTGCTTTTTTACAAAGGAGTCACCACTCATCAAGGCCCAGAGGCCACTCGAGGAATAAGGGTTAATGAGTGTTAAGTGGTCAAGGGGAACATGTCAGTAATCGTTAGTAGTGGACATTTGGTAAATTGGATTATTTAAGGGGATGGTTCATCAAGAAGTTGTTCACGTTGGACCTGAAAACAACCATATTGTAGTCAGTTAGAAAGCAGGAAAATATGAATATGTGTGTATATAAATTAAGCTACACAGAGGTTTCTGCATTTCATCCTCATAGGAAATCTTCAGGCGAAAATGCTTTATTACCCCCTATATATATATATATATATATATATATATATATATATATATATATATATATATATATATATATATATATCGTTGTTTAGTTAAATCCGAATATTAAATATCAATCAATTTAAATTTATATAGAATCTGCGTATCATCTTTATACTTGTATGTATTGAGCACTTTTTTGATACTATTTTTCCAGGTTTGTTTTTATTTAATTTTGTCTAAAATTCCACTTCATGTGTTATTATTGTGCACGCGCGTATGTGGAAAAATAAGATAAAACGGGGAGGAGATTTTTGATCGATCTACCGATTGAAAACGGTAAAATCCATACTACTTCGCTTATTTATCGTTGAAAAGTATATTATCGATGAGGATTAAATAGAAAAGTCAATTAAATCGAATGGAATTATATTTTTAACAACATGGACTTAGATTTAAGAAAAATAAATGACTGAATACTTTTAAGTTGATTTTTTTATAAAGATTGTTAAGTTGAAGTGATAGGTGAAAATAGAGTGTTTAGTATATAAGATTATGTACCAGAGAGAGAGAGGGAGAGAGAGAGAGAGAGGGAGAGGGGGGAATTGAGGGGGACAGGACAGAGTCTAAAAGAGAGGCTGGGAAAGAGACAGAATGAAGACGAAATGAGAGATAGATGTTGATGCTTACAGTTCGAAATGAAAGGATGAATTTATGTATAAGTTTTTTTTTAAATAAAACGCTGGTTTCAAATAGTATTTAACGAACAAGTGTGTATAGTTGCTGGTTATAAACATAAAAAATTGATGGAAAAAGATACGCATAATCAAATAAGCAGGAAAAAGAAAAGTCGCAAAACGAAGAAAATTAAAATCAAATAATCAAACAAAAGAGAACATAAAGTTCCTTAACAAAGTGGATTTTCTTCTTGTCAATTTAAAAGTTAATCTTTTAATTAGCGGGCAGTCCACAAATGGTGCAATGGTTTGCAGTGAACAGTTTGGTGACTGTGCTAATATAAAAGAAATCGTATAACGAGCTATGCTTACACGATGCGTCGGCATCAAAATAAAACCAGCTTCTGTAATTTCTTCATGGGATTATCGAAGAGCTGTAATCTTCTTAATGCAGAGAGGGAGAGAGAGAGAGAGACAGACAGACAGAGAGGAAAAAAGAGAGAGAGAGAGAATGGAAGAAAATACGAGAGAGAAAGCGACAGACTTCTAGCTGGACAGCAGGGGAATGACAAGAAGATTAATTAGGACAGATTAATTGGATGCCATTTCTCAGCTGCTGGACGTTGTGAAACGTGCATAAAAAAAATAAAAAGGAGGGAAGGAAGAGAAGGAGCAATATAAAGAGAGAGTTGATTATATATATATATATATATATATATATATATATATATATATATATAGAGAGAGAGAGAGAGAGAGAGAGAGAGAGAGAGAGAGAGACAGACAGACAGACAGACAGAGGGGGGAGATAATATGGTAAAGAGATAGTAGAGAAAAAAAGGGAGGAAAAAGAGAGCGAGACAAGGGATATATATACAGAAAGAGATAGACGAGAAGAGAGAGGGAACTTGGTAAGAGTGAGAGGAATTGAAAAAGAAAACGATCTATTCGAACGCTATATAAGGTGAGAAACTGAAAAGAAATGTGTAAATAAAAGAAAAGACTGATCTACTCAGGGTTATGTTTTTTGAGAGAGAGAGACAGACAGAGAGAGAGAGAGAGGGTGAGAGAAAAGGATAGAGGGGGGAGAAAGAGTGTAGAATAAAAGAAAGTGGGGACGGTATGTAAATTTCAAATGACGTAGAGATGAATATCATAAAAACGGAAGACAGATATTGGCAATGAATAGCGACAAAGGTAAACAACAAAAAAATGAGTTAGAGAAAGTGAAAGAAAAATGAAAGAAATTGTTTAACAATTTAAACAAAAGAGGCGGGAAAACAATAATAAGTAGCAAGGGAAGGGTTAAGCATTAAAATAAGAGCGACTAAACACAAATGAGTGAGGGACCTATGAATAAAAACAAAAATAGTCGACTACACAAGAACGAAAGAGAAAGAGAAATACGAGCGAGAGAGAGAGAGAGGGAGAGGCGGGGCGAGTATTTATTTATAATTGTTTACATAATTCGAAATACATAAATATAGGTCACTGCAGCGAGAGAGGGCGTCAAAAACAATCCACAACAAGACAAGAAAAGTGAAAAAAAAAAAATCACGAAAACACCTGAACATGTCTAAGAAAAATTCACAACAACAGGGAAACAGAATCGGTGCTGACAGCTGCACAGAACAACTCAATTAGAACTAACCACGATAAAACTAAAATACGTAAAACACAAGAAAGCAATAAATGTATAATCTATGCTAAAAGAGATGAAACGGTAAACGACATAATACGCGAATGCAACAAACTAGTTCAAAAAGAATATAAGGGTAAGCATAATTGTGTATAAAACCCAATACACAATCTGCTATTTATCGAAATAATTGAAATAAGCTATATATTTATATGTGTGTATATATATATAGCTACTTCATTTACTCACATAAAATTAATATACGAAAGTATAGATTTATGCGTAAACTTTAAGCATTTACTTCAAAAGTGCTCAATACGTTGGTAGAGCTAGTTAGTAATTTATAAAATATATATGGCGATTAAGCTACACTGAATATTCGGCGTTTCATCCACTATAGGATTCGGCAGGCTTATGCGCATAAGCCTGACGAATCCTATAGGGGATGAAACGCCGAATATTCAGTGTAGCTTAATCGCCATATATATTTTATAAATTACTATATATATATATATGTGTGTGTGTGTGTGTGTGTATATATATATATATATATATATATATATATATATATATATATATGAATGAACCGAGATTTTGAAATATTATCAGATTAAAGCTTATGTAATGCTGTAAAATTAAAGTCCATATAAATATTAGTATCAATATTTATGCAACAATACCGGTCAGATAAAGTAGCTCAATATAGAGGTAGAGGAATAGTATAAATGAAAATTTGGAAGAAAATGTTATTAATTCAAAAGTTACGACGAATATTTTTTTCGGAAATGGTTAGATTTGTCCTTAATCCGTAGATTTTCAATAAAAGCTCACCTTATCAGAGGAAATGTTTTTTAGCAAAATAATGGTTGTAGGCAGTCATCAATTTTTCTATTTAGCACATAGATTGAAAAACTTAAAAGCTTTCATGAAAAACCTAAATATGATGAGATAATGCATTTTTTTTAATTCACTGGATTTAATTACAAATGTTCATTATATATATATATATATATATATATATATATATATATATATATATATATAGGGAAGGTGCGTAGAAGTAAACTTGCTACAAACTGTGGACAGAATTAACTTTACTTTGTAATCAGTGTTTGTGTAAACATCACCCTTAAAATAGCTTGCATGTGAAATCTATGTGAAATAACATGAATCAATTAAAATTCATTAATAGATTGGAGTTGTAGGAGATGTTCATTTTTATAAGCAAAAAAAAAAAAAATTCCATAGCTTTAATTAATAAATTATGAATATAAATAACAATTGTGATGTTACTGTTGGCTGACGAATTCCTTTGAAGAACGAAACAGGTTTCTGTGTAGCTTAATTTCCAAAGGTATATTTACACTACTATATGCAGGGTATCTAAAAAATCAACGCATATATTCACACTTCGAATGAAGATAACACTTTTATACACGAACATAGAGTGAAATTGAATAGTATCAAATACAAAATGCAAATGTCATTGCAGAATCATGTTCAAATTGATGACCATTATTGTCCAAACAACGCTCTTAACACTTAAACACTTAAAACTCAAGTAGATACCCTATAAATGTGTACGAGTATATACGCACAATATGTAATGCAGTGTGAGTTAGTTTTCTGTAGACTCCGAAACGGTTACACTGGTTCTTTTAAAATCACCCAAAGGTAACTTATATGTCTAAGCGGTCTTGCTTGATGAGTTTATAGCGAAATACAGCTGACAATATCGAAAAGCGAAAAATCCGATTACAGAAGGAAAAGTTCGATTTTGACTAAAGTTAACACCCTCATACAGCCTAAAATCACAAGTGCACTTGAAAAGTTTTATCACTGCACGAGTAGAAAGGCAGAGCGTATAAAAGCAATAGAATATTCTTTGATAAGACAGGAGCGCGTTCGAAATGAATGTTTCAGTTCAGAATAAAATCGAACCATGATACTTAAATTTTGCATTTCAAAATTTAACTGAAGCCATTATACAAAAATAAAGTTATAAACCAACAGTAGGTTCTCCACAGTGCAATAATGACTACAATAGATTGTGGACTTAGTCGTTACGGAGAGAAACGTGAAGCTTAATGTTAATTCACTATGGTGGGTCCCTGGCCAGAGCAGATAATTAATCGATCTGATTGAAAAATAGGTGATTTCTTAAGGTTTTATGACAATAAATGTACTAGAAATGTGGAACGTTCGTTGATCCTCTTTCAATCCTAGGCAACGTCGAATGTACCTGCTAGTATATTATTTATATATATATATATATATATATATATATATTACAGGTAAACAGTCATGCTTGCCAGCTTTTTTACTGCATTAGAGCGTATATACTCTCCAGATACTAAACGCGCACCCCACAGGATGTTATTTGATCTCATTTGTGTCACTGAGTGCACCTAAATGAGAAATGCTTTTCATAGTTGCTAAAGTTGAAGGGGCGTTCAGTGCAGTTTTTCAAGAGACTTCAAGAAAGACTGGCATCATATCTACCAAATTTTAACGATCCTCTTATTTGATCTATGCGAGCACCTGCACAAAACAGTTTCACCCTTCCCCTTGTTGAATGCTATTCGAGATAATTAAATTTCATTTTTATAGTCGGGTTATCATTTTTTTTCTCTCTCTTTTTTTTTAACAGGCAATGATTGCGAGCAAAAATGAATAAGCACAGTAATTTATGTATAACAAGCGTTTCCGTTAGGTGGATACTTTTCTAGTGTACAGGGTGGAACGATAAAATTGTCGCCCTAAAAAACGATATCATTGTTCCATTTTTGTATGATGAAAACAGGTTTTCTTTTGTTGTTGCAGACCATTTCATTAGTTGGCCAGTTGTGTAAAAATCCCAAGTACGACAGGAGGCTTCCATCATATCTGAAAGTGACACAATATTCAACGAGCGAGATCAGGAAATGCAAAATTGTATGCTCTGCTTATGCTATTTACCGATACAAGTTATGATTGGTTGTTTTTTGTTTTACGGCATATCAACCCTTTTCAGGTTATTTAATGCCGAATCCAGTTATTTGGGAAATTGTATTTTAATAGAATATGTTTTTTTTTGTTTTGTTTTTTTCAAGTCAGTTTCTACTTAACACTTGTGACCCTAACAGGTACTACCACTCCGGGTCAGAGTGAACTTGGGAGCAATGGCAAGTAATGAGTGGCTCCACACTGCCCAAAGATGGGACCTCACCATCGGATATAGTTTAAGGTCATATCCAGGACTGCCATGACAGCAGGACCATTGCCAGCCCGCTCAAAATGCAAAGCCGGACGGTTCAACGCTTGAGGGCACTGCTAAATGAAAATTCCGGCCACGGTTATGGTTTTTATCTGGTTTCAAGTGAGGGCCACATCATGCCACTTCACATCTTTTGAAGTCGGCTTGAAAGTCAACAGCAAAGCGTACCTTGATATGATTCATAGTGTGGTGATTCCCTGGTGAAATCAGGCGACCGCTGGCAAAGCCTGGGTGTGCCCACACGACTCGGCGCTTGCTAACAGATCCAAAGAGATTCAGGCTTGGCTTCAGAAGGAGTACTTTCTCTCACTGCCTTCATTAACCCATTGGACTACTTCGTTTGGACATCACTAACATGACCTCCAAAACAGGAAAGCCAACCTGATGGCCGCCATCCGCCAAGTATTCACCGAGCTCTCTCTAGTGCTTGTGGAAAGACATGCTCCCAGTCCCGGACGTGTATCGAGGCTGTAGGCGGTTACATTGATTAGATGCCAACTCACCTACATAATCAAGTTACCTGAATTGATTATTTCAATAAAAGGTGTTTCTTTTTTAAGTTGTTGTTCGTATTCTTTGGATTCATCGGACTACTGTTCTTATCTTGAGCGTGATTTTCACAACGTGTCGGTCGATGTAACCTCCGACCTTCTTCAGGTGTATCTTGTCGGACTCAAGAATGTTTCTGTCGAACTCGAAAATTTGGACGAAATTTCGAGCAGAACACTTTATTTACTTGATACGGTTAGAATGCTCTTGTTCCGTCAGCCATGACTGGATAGAGGTCCTAAATAATTTGTAATTGTATTTTTCGGTCGACCAACATTCAGGAAAATACCATTTTTTTTATTTATTTTTTTATAATTGATTTTTCCAAGTACTCTAACCACTGCGCCACAGGTAGGCCCGCCGCCTTGTGCGGCACGGGCGACAAGATCAAAGTGTAGTATCTGTTCCGACAGATACTGCAATCAAAGACCATATGTGGGGGTAACCCCACATATCTGACCTTGATCAATGTAGGGGCAACCCTTCATACCAACAGTTACTATCCAGCGCCCATTTCCCAACTCTCGGGAGCTGGTCCCCCTTTTCCCTCCCCCCCTCTCCACATTAAAAAACGGCCTTGTGCCTAATTTGCTCAGTGGGGAAGCACAAATACACACAGATCCTTGCAGATTACTTAGGACAATAAGATGAGAACAGTAGTCCGTTGTAACCAATCGTCATCTCAACAATTCAGAAACGTTAAAAGCTGTAGTGTTGTTTTCTTTAGGACGACACTTTTATCGTTCCATCCTGTCCATGATTATGTGTACAAACATACATCTATACATCTATTACTATAATTATTTTTAAATACCTACAAGCACTAGTGTTTCATCTTTTCGGGAATCATTAGTGTAGGTTGTCACGATTACTGCCGGTCTGGAGATTCGAACCCGGTAACAAAACAATCTCTTACTCCCTTAGCAAAGAACAAACAACAGGGCCAACCTTAACCGCGAGAATCATCGTTGAAATTTAAACATTTTTTTCCTTTTATAAATATCGAGAGATCTGCCCAGAGTAATCAAATGAGTATAAAATCATGGTTTGCATATTCGAGCTAAAGTGACCGATTTTCGTTTCAAATTTAAAGTGCTGAACAATAAGGACTGAGTGCTTAAAGAGGCTGGTATACTTAATACTATAATAATTTTTAATACCTACAGACTATATAAAAATATATATATATATATATAAATATATATAAATATATATATATATATAAATATATATATATATATATATATATATATATATATATATATAGCCAGTAGAGTTTAGTTTCCTAGAAGTACATCCAATGAAACAACATGTGTCTACCAAAGAGTGCTCAATGAGTAAACAGCAGGTATATGAAATTTATTTATAAAATCATTGATGGCTAGACGTAATCCCACAACGCGGGTGATTACAGAAACATGTATGCACATATGTAGCCATCAATGTTTGTATAAATAAATTTCATATATATTGTTAGTCATAATTGCAAACCAAAATATGTACTTAAAATTTTATTTATATTTTATGAAGTACGTCTTACACGTGTTTCATTGAATAGCGAAACCCCAGCAAACGACTCAAAGACAGATGTACGACTCTTGGAAAATAGTAGAAACATTTTTCTTTGAAATGGATTTAGTGAAGATAAATCTTGATAAAAGGAAACGGAAATATTTAAAGTTCGCAAAAACTTAAGAATAAAAATAACAAAATTATTTATTGCAGTGTTTTTTGGGACCATCATCACCCTCGAAGAATTGTATCGAAATCACACTTGGTTTAATTAATAATACCAAACTATCCGAAATATATTATACATGCCTAAGAGAGAATCGTCACAAAGCCCTTAAACACGTAAAACATGTTTTCATGATTCTTAATGTATAAAACTGTATTTAATCCTAATATTTTTTTATTTACAAGAGAGTTACCTCTTATCAAGTCCGGAAAGCCACTTAAGTATAAAGGTTCATGAATGTACGGGTGTAGTATAGCAATCGTTAATGGTGTAGATTGGGTAGAATTTGGATAATTTAATGGGACGGTTCAACAGAAATTTGTTTATATTGGACTTAAAGGCTACCATATTGTAATCAAACGGGAAGCAGTCCAGTAGAACAGTGTTCCACATGGGGGCAGTTCAAAGAGAGAAGCTTTGGTCATAGAATCTGTTTTTAGATTTAGGCACGGATAGAGATTGTGGAAAATTGTTGATAGTGGTTGTAGCTAGTCGAGCATTTTTTTGTGAAGTTTGGCAAGGAGGGTTATAAATTTAAATCGATATTATTCATTAATAGATCTACTTTATGGAAAATGATAATTTGCTGAGCTTACGGTTATTTGCATATGTACCTTTTTCCTTTGTTTTTACTGGGAAGGAGAAGGGTTAATAATTGTTAGGTAGATGGTAACATGATCAGTAATTGTGGAAGTTGAATAGGGCTTGGTTTTTTAAGAAAACGGCTCAGCAGAAACTTACATAAAATTTGAAAATGACAAAGTTATACTTAGCTAGGAATTATCCCCGCGGTACTGTGTTCCACAAACATACATTTTTTGGAAAGCAATTCTCTTCATGGAATTTCCGCTTAGCTTTATTGATAGGTAGAGAGTGAGGGAAATTGCGGACGGTTGTTGTATACTTGTTATGAACGTTTTACAAAGGAAACAGATTAGAGCTCAGTCGAGCATCTATCATAAATCACAATAGAGCAGGCACATTCACAACGTCTCTTCTGTGAGAAAGAGCAAGTAGAGGTCCTCGAGGTTACACTTAGGGGCTCCAACCCAGATGTGGCAACAGTACTCCATATTAGGTCATAATTGACTCTTGTATAGGTATATGATTGCGCCAGAAGGGAGATACTTTCTGGAATAGTAGAATGATCCCGATATTTCTCCAAAGATTGTGAGACTGGATCTAATGTTGGTCTTCCATTTCAGGTTGTGGGTTAAGATCAATCCCAGAAGTATGTCACAGAATAGTGCTTTCCCTAAACGAGAGCCGTCATTTGAACTAATTCCGAGTGGGGATATGAACGCTAATGTTGAAAACATAAAAGTATGGTTTTGATATTCATATATTTTAATTATTTTAATGTCCGGTTGCGACAATAAAAATCAATATATAATAATAACAAATACACATGGATCTAATGCAATGTAGATCTGCAATATTCACATTATTTACTGAAAGACGATGTCCATAATATGCACTTATAAATCCTTCAGAAATAACTTTAAAATACTTCAAAGAGAAAAAATGGCTTTTAACTATTAAATAATTAACCAATTAAAACCTATGCAGATATTTTCTTAAACGTCAAAATACACTTGTGGAGAGTGATCTATCGATTTTAGCTTTACTAGTATTTCATAATCAATGAATATTTATTATTTTATCATCATTACCAGCAATCGAAGATTTTACTTTAAACAAAATAAAATAAAAAAGACAATTAAAAGAATCGTTTTCGCATCGGAAAATAGGCATCAATTTTTCCGATTCCAATTAATCGTCCCAACACTAATAATTATTAATATGTGGTGTATCGGGAATACTTTGCATCCTTTCAACTCTTTGCTTTGTCCATTTATTATTAATTCAGATATTGAGAGTGAGGGGTTATGAATTGTAGTATTACTACAATGAAGGCATCGCGATTAGTTTTTAACCTTTTATATAAAGCGTAGCCTGCAAGGTGTTTGCAGCTTATAGCCGATTCGACTTTTACATTTAGGAATTTTTCAGTCCTTAAAACTAATAATCTCACGTTTTTCTGCTAAACATAAATAACAGGGTGAAGTTAATGAACTGCATGTTTTAGCATTCCTAATTATTTTTCATTCGACTAAATGTGTTTTGTTCGCCTCAATTAACTTCAAGTAGTGTACCAAGAGCGAGGTGTCCGTAGTATATGCATTATTATTCATTGACAGTGTATGACCATAGAATCTGTTTTTAAAGCTCAGTGAGGTGTTGCCTATGTAGATTTTTTTTTTATTCCTGGGATTTCTATGGTGCATATTTTAGCTTGGTGTAACACCTAAAATGTGAGGCAATTATTGCTTAGTGGGCATTCGATCGGTCTTTGTCAATGGCAGATCCTTTTGTTATTATTATTCGTGTTCGAAGTTGGACTATTTCTCCTTAATATACATATATGACTAATGATGAAAGAGAAATCGCAAAATCTATCATCCTCATATATAGGTGGCTTTTTTAAAGCTTGAAATAAAGCACTTCTCGTGTCCATACTGGTTTTCCTTTTTTGTCTTACTCTTGTTAATGCCTTCGACATATCAAAATTAAACGTTGATACTGCTGTGTCGAGTTTAATGAGGTTTGTCAATTTCGTTTCGCACACTGTTGGGCTGATTTCCATATATATATATAAGTGAAAGTGTCTGTCCGTGTGTGCGTCTGTGTACATTTCCCCTATACAATAACCCTGTCAATTTTCAGTCTACAGATTCGAAATTTGATATACAGGGTACTGAGATTTGGGAACATTTTTTTAATCCATTTTCGATCAGTAATTTGTCTGTTAAAGGGTCAAACTTCAACGATTTGACCTTTGAGAACTCTACCAAATTCCTCGGCCAATTTTGAACCTAAACACTTGAAATTTTAGATATAGATTTCTTGGACATGGATCTAACTTAATAACTTGATTTGAGCCCAAAACAATAAATGTTAAGGAGTCATAAATTTAACCGCTTCGGTCTTTACCAAATTACTCAGACAATGTCTGGTCTAAACATTTGAAGTTTTACATAAAGAGTATTCAGAGATAGGGCAAGCTTCTTAATCGGTTTGGGTCCAAAATTTGAGTTACCAATATATAAATGTTTCCATGTCTGCCTAAAATTTTCAGCAGAGGCGAAGGATTTTTATTATACCAGTATCGTTTTTAAGTTCGACCTTTCAGACGACAAATATTGAAAAATTGGCTAAAAACATTAATATCTTCACCTTCAACTGGGAACTTTTCTACAAGGGAGGGTCGCTTTTTTCGCCGATATTTTCGAAAGTCATCCTATCCTTTAGATTGTCTAGCCTTAATTAAAACCTACGTCGTAACGACAAAGACGTCACGTTTTCCCCCCATTCTTTTCCTCCTTTGAGGTAAGGGTTCGAGCCTGCCTTCCTATTACCACTTTTTTTTGCTTAACACCGCCCAAACACCCGGGCAAATGCTAGTATATATATATATATATATATATATATATATATATATATATATATATATATATATATATATAGCAAATCAACTTTCAAACTCAAAACAAAGTCAATCAAGATGCAAACACATAGGGTTAGATATATTTTTTAGAGTGCTTGCGAAGAAGAATAAATAATTAAAAACATGCCTTCTAAACACATTATTGCAGTTTCATGGAAAATCCGATAAACTAAAACGTACTAATGAAACTCTTACTGTCTTGGAACTATTGAATACACATTGGAATGGACCATTCTATAGAATGTCAAAGCGTTTATTCACACAGCGAATATGGTGGAACGCCCACACTTTATTTGCCACGATCTTTTTCTTTTGTGCCCTGCCCCCCCCCCCCGATCTAGATAAGTTGGTGCACAGAAAATAAACTGCAAATGAAAGTGAATGATGTAAAAAGAAAATCCGAAATCAAAATAAGGTACAAATGAAACCGGAAGGCATAAAATTGTCAGTGATGCTTTTATCAGGTAAGAGAAATGTAACAGGAAGTGCAATTCAATAAATACATTTACCTCTCGCATATATATATATATATATATATATATATATGTGTGTGTGTGTGTGTGTGTGTGTGTGTGTGTGTGCGTGTGTACATATATTCCTGTATACACATGTATATGAAAAAATTATAGATTCACGTATATATATATATATATATATATATATAGATAAATATATGTAGATAGATAGATAGACAGATATACATATACACTTGTACAACTTCCGCTGGTTCAAACATTGTAAATTGTCTGATTTATTCGTCCGAATTTAGTGTTTAATACATTCCCCTGGCGATTGTTTAATGGTCCTGAGGTAAATAGATCAAATGGACTAAAAGGTGGCTTCGTGGTGTGATTCGAGTCTCGTAACAAGCAAGAATTGTCACCCCTACATACCTAACTTAGGTATATATATAAATATATTATTTAGGTATACGTATATATGTATATATATCTATCTCTATATATATATATGTATATATATATATATATATATATATATCAGTTAGGTATGTGTATATATGTTAAATATATATATATATCAGTTAGGTATATGTATATGTTAAACATATATATATATATGCGTATATATATATATATATCAGTTAGGTATATGTATATATGTTATATATATATATCAGTTAGGTATATGTATATATGTTATATATATATATCAGTTAGGTATATGTATATATGTTATATATATATGTTATATATATATATATATATATATATCAGTTAGGTATATGTATATATGTTATATATATATATATATATCAGTTAGTTATATGTATATATGTTATATATATATATATATCAGTTAGTTATATGTATATATGTTATATATATATATATATATATATCAGTTAGTTATATGTATATATGTTATATATATATATATATCAGTTAGTTATATGTATATATGTTATATATATATATATATCAGTTAGTTATATGTATATATGTTATATATATATATATATATATCAGTTAGTTATATGTATATATGTTATATATATATATATATATATATCAGTTAGTTATATGTATATATGTTATATATATATATATATATCAGTTAGTTATATGTATATATGTTATATATATATATATATCAGTTAGTTATATGTATATATGTTATATATATATATATATATATCAGTTAGTTATATGTATATATGTTATATATATATATATATATCAGTTAGTTATATGTATATATGTTATATATATATATATATATATATATATATATATATATATCAGTTAGTTATATGTATATATGTTATATATATATATATATCAGTTAGTTATATGTATATATGTTATATATATATATATATATCAGTTAGTTATATGTATATATGTTATATATATATATATATATCAGTTAGTTATATGTATATATGTTATATATATATATATCAGTTAGTTATATGTATATATGTTATATATATATATATATATATATATATATATATATATATATATATACAGTGATGATCATATTTATTGGCACGGTAAAATAAAAGTTAAATTTTGTCTAATAAATTCTAAAAAAGGGATTAAATTAAAGAAAATAACAAAGTATATTATGTATTTTTAACTGGCCTTTCCGATGCAGCAATCGGATTTTAGAAAAAATAAATAACAAAGGAACAACAAACATAATTGCAAAAAACCCTTGTTCAAAATTATTGGCACGGCTTTGTTATTCTTTTAGTATCAGTATAATATCAATCAATTTCCGGTTTACGTGCTTTCTGAACTTTTTTATAGCCATATTATGCTTGTTTAACGCTAATTCAGTGAATAATTTTTTTTCAGATAATTTTTAGATAGCGATTTATTTAAACTATTATAAGTGACTAAATTATAATTTTCAATCGCCATGGTTAAAACTAAGGAACACAGCGAAGACGTCAGGAAGCTTGTTGTAGCATGCCATACCAATGGGGAGGGCTATGATAAGATTTCAAAGAAGCTAAACCTTCCCAAATCCACTGTTAGAGCCATAATAAACAAGTTCAAATCGCAAGGCCACGTTATGAGTTTAGAGGGTAGAGGGAGAAAAAGGATTCTTTCCCCAAGAGATGAACGGAAAATTGTTCGACAAGTAAAACAAAACCCAAGGATCTCTGTTGGGGAGATTGTTGATGAACAGAGCACCTCTGGAGTGAATGTATCTCGACATACAGTTGGTAGAGTTTTGAAGAGAGCTGGTTTAAAAGCATGTCGTCCGAGAAAGACTCGCTTATTGAAGCCTATGCACCTGAAAGCAAGGCTAGCCTTTGCAAAACGTCATATTGATAAAGATGTTGCATTCTGGAAACGTGTTCTATGAACTGACCAAACGAAAATAGAGTTATTTGGCCATAATAAAGTGTCTTATATTTACAGAAAATCTGGCGAAGCTTTCCTGCCTAAGAACACCATACCCACAGTGAAGCACGGTGGAGGCAGTTTGATGTTTTGGGGATCCTTTGCTGCCTCTGGACCAGGGCGACTTGTTAAGGTCACAGGTAGCATAAAAAAGGAAGATTATGTTAAAATATTGGATGAAAACCTGAAAGACTCTGCTAAAGAGCTCTCACTTGGTCGTCGTTGGTGGTTCATGCAAGATAATGACCCAAAGCATTCGGCTAAACTGACTAAGAAATGGCTTGAGGACAATCATATTAATGTTTTGGAGTGGCCATCACAAAGCCCAGACCTTAATCCAATTGAAAATTTATGGAGAACATTAAAATTGAGGGTAATGCAAAGGAAGCCTAAGAATCTTATTCAATTGTAGGATTATTGTCAGGAAGAGTGGGCTAAAATTACTACTGAAGAGTGCAACAACTTGGTTGTAAACTATGAAAAGCGACTGAGGAAGGTAATCAAGGCCAAAGGCTATATTAAATAAATCGTGCCAATAATTTTGAACAAGGGTTTTTTGCAATTATGTTTGTTGTTCCTTTGTTATTTATTTTTTCTAAAATCCGATTGCTGCATCGGAAAGGCCAGTTAAAAATACATAATATACTTTGTTATTTTCTTTAATTTAATCCCTTTTTTAGAATTTATTAGACAAAATTTAACTTATTTTACCGTGCCAATAAATATGATCATCACTGTATATATCAGTTAGGTATATGTATGTATGTTAGGTATATATATATATTTTAGGTATATATATATATATGTTAGGTATATATATATATATTAGGTATATATATATATATATTAGGTATATATATATATATATATGTTAGGTATATATATATATATTAGGTATATATATATATATATATATTAGGTATATATATATATATATATATATTAGGTATATATATATATATATATATTAGGTATATATATATATATATATTAGGTATATATATATATATATATATATATTAGGTATATATATATATATATATTAGGTATATATATATATATATATTAGGTATATATATATATATATATATATATATTAGGTATATATATATATATATATATATTAGGTATATATATATATATATATATATTAGGTATATATATATATATATATATATTAGGTATATATATATATATATATATATTAGGTATATATATATATATATATATATATATTAGGTATATATATATATATATTAGGTATATATATATATATATTAGGTATATATATATATATATATATTAGGTATATATATATATATATATATTAGGTATATATATATATATATATATATTAGGTATATATATATATATATATTAGGTATATATATATATATATATTAGGTATATATATATATATTAGGTATATATATATATATATATTAGGTATATATATATATATATTAGGTATATATATATATATATTAGGTATATATATATATATATTAGGTATATATATATATATATTAGGTATATATATATATATATTAGGTATATATATATATATATTAGGTATATATATATATATATTAGGTATATATATATATATATTAGGTATATATATATATATATATTAGGTATATATATATATATATTAGGTATATATATATATATATATTAGGTATATATATATATATTAGGTATATATATATATATATATTAGGTATATATATATATATATATTAGGTATATATATATATATATATATATATATATATATATATTAGGTATATATATATATTAGGTATATATATATATATATATATATTAGGTATATATATATATTAGGTATATATATATATATATATATATTAGGTATATATATATATTAGGTATATATATATATATATATTAGGTATATATATATTAGGTATATATATATATATATATTAGGTATATATATATATTAGGTATATATATATATATATATTAGGTATATATATATATATTAGGTATATATATATATATATTAGGTATATATATATATATTAGGTATATATATATATATTAGGTATATATATATATATTAGGTATATATATATATATATTAGGTATATATATATATATATTAGGTATATATATATATATATTAGGTATATATATATATATTAGGTATATATATATATATTAGGTATATATATATATATTAGGTATATATATATATATTAGGTATATATATATATATATTAGGTATATATATATATATATTATATATATGTAATTAATTTATGTATCTAAACACACATGCACACACGTATAAGTAAGGTATATGTATCTATCTATATATTACCATTTACAGTACTCACTACTCCACCTATTCTCGCATCTTTATGCATTAACACAATTTCAAGGCGTACGTAAATAATGTGATTTTTTTTTAGTTTACATTTAAAACATGAAGTTATCTTGGAATTTGTGAATTTTAACAGTAGATAATAAATTATTTTTTTGTTCAAATTTCAGTTTCCCACGAGCATTTTAATTTTTTCATGGCAGATAATATAGGTACTACTTATTTTAAGTTCATATATCCCGCGATTCCACTGGATTTTATCCTTCGATTTCCAATCAACCCACATTTCCTGAATTTCAATGAATTTTCAGGATCACCATAGGAATGTAATGTATGAAAGGAAATATCATGTAATGGATTTTAATTTAAAAATGAATAAAGATTCAAAACATAAAGGTTAGTAACATTATATCATATTTCTGTTTGGGAAATTAATTTTGCCCGTCGGTGGTTGTATTCACAGAATATATTTTTCGAACATTCCATCTTTGAAAATGCTAAAGGTAGGAGGATTTGGGCTTCGGACTTGAAAACTGTTTTTATAAAATCCTATTTTTTTTACACACACATTATAGATATCTATATATCATTATACAAACACGCATATATATATATATATATATATATATCATATGTACATACACAAAAATATAGGCATATATGTGCACAAGCATATATAGCAGATATATCCATCCATATATGTCACACATATACACAAACATAACACACACCTATACATGCATGCACAGAATACATGTATGCATACATGCATATATACATACATATACACACATATGTGTGCATATATATATGTATATAAACACATATATACACACACATACATATATATATATATATATATATAAATTACTTGATTTGAAAATCTTAAGTACGACGACTGCTAGTGTGAGTGTGGTATTATGGTGACTCAGCTCATGCTAGGATTAGCTTAGTCAACGAAGTTACAGTGACAAAGATGATTATAGACCTCATCCCCATTTTTTGATTGGCCTTGTGCCTAATTTTCTTTTGTCGACATTTTGTATTGTAAATATTTTGTTCTCAGAATAAAATATATAAATCCAAGTGTAGTATCTGTTCTGATGCTAAACTTATTTTAATTTGTCCTTAGTCAATATACAGGTAAGCCTTCTATACTTAGGTATTTTTATTTTTGCCTCCTGCCAGAGTGCCCCTTTTTAGGGGGCTGGCCCCCCCCCCCACATTTAAAACGATCTTGTGTAACAGATTGCATTCGTGTGGATGCAATTAAATACAAATAACAAATAATTGCTTGCGTTTCTTCATTTTTGAGATGAAGGTTCGTAATTCGTATTATTTGAAACCTAGAGACTACTGGTCTCCTCTTGCGTGCTAGTTCCACAACGGTTCGATCGATGTAACCCCCGTCCTTCATCAGGAATCCTTGCAAAGATTCATGACGTAGTGGATAAATTACTTGATAAAATTCAGTTGTAAAGTTATAGTCTTTTGAAGGCTGAAGGTTCAATCTCCAGTGCAGGAGACACTAAAAACAAAACTGTCAATTACTTAGGGCTTCTACCCAGTCATGGCTGATGGAACGTGAGCATGCAACCCCCGTGGATTAAATAAAGAGTTCCGTTCGAAATTCCATGCAAATTTCTGAATTCGACAGAAAGAGAAGATACACCTGAAGAAGGTCGGAGGTTACATCGACCGAAACGTGAAAATAACACTCAACAAGTAGTTCGAAGAATCTGAATACGAAGGAGTTATATATACGAACAATCTACAGGCCAATATGTATTGTATTCATCTATACATTTTTTATAATATAATTTTTTTCAATTTTCTTATTAGTATGTTCAAGCGAAGGATGGGGCATCCTACTGGATTCACAACATTCGCTCACTATCTTATGTGTTTCAACCGAGAAATCTTTTTCAAGTTTCTGACAGTTCTTCTAAGTGCAATTGTTTGAATCTGTCTTGCACTTGATTCATCGGGTATATTTGCGAGGAAGTTTTTGAAATTAGTTTTTACGAGTCCAATTGATCCTATAATTACTGGAACGGTAGCGATCTTCCTAAGATTCCAGTTTCCTTTTCATGAAAGGACCTTCGTATTTCGTTACTTTTCCTCTCAGCATCCGTGTGTGCGGGTTGTATGATTAATTATCGCTTGGCTGTCGGTTAGTATAAGAAAAACACGAGTAGATCCACTAAGGAGTCATATAAAAACTGTGACCTGAATGTCAATACTAAACACGAAAACACTACACTTCAACGCTCCACCCGAAGACCAACAATATGTCAACAAGAGGTGGATAGGCATATGGATCGGATGTTTGTCCGTGAATAACCATCTGATCACGCCTCCATGGATGATGGATGACACACGCTGAATTTTGAGGCAAGGATAACGCAATCCCTAACCACTCCTCTGCTGAGTTGGTATTGATTGATTCCGGTGGCAAGAAGTCCAAGATGACTGGAACGAATGTGGAGATAAACACGGAGAACGTACAGTCCCTAGTATTCCCAAATGGTCACCTATTTTAATACTGGTCAGGCTCGGCGATGCTTAACTACAGTGATCTCGCGGAATCTGGTGTGTCAACGTGATTATGCTGGGTGCATATGCTAGACAAGTCTTCAATTAAGCGAGGAAAAAGGGTGAGGAAATCACATACTTTACTGTTTTCCTGTCTTTTAATATAAATGCGAAATATTTCTGCTTTTGGAAAGGTTTGATGACGATGGTAATAAACAGTTGAAATGTCTGCAATATTGCACAAAACTTGCAACGCAATGTGATATCGATCAACGGATACTCGATGCTTGAACTGGGAAATACAACGTGTTTATTGGGAAAACATTGTAAAATGTTTGGATTATATAAATAAATAGGATGTTTGGATTGGCGGAGTGAGAAGTAGAGAGAGAAACTGACAGAGATAGAGAGATATGAATAGAGGGGAAGTGTAACATACGCAGATACGGAGAATGAGGGATGAGGAGAGAGGGAATGCGTTTCAGAAAAAAGCAAGAGTCTATAAAAGAGAGAAATAGAAAAACACTGAAATATATAGAAAGCAAAGATGGAGGCATAGATAAAATAATTAGGTTGATTATATATATATATATATATATATATATATATATATATATATATACGTGTGTTTGTGTCAGTCTCCTCTCGCTTTTATCCTCTATAATTAGCTCTGTCTCGCATATACGTCTGAATTTCCCCCCATTCCTATATGAATACATTGTGTATATAAATTATATTTCGAAATAAAGCCTAGAAAAATCATGGATTACATAGAAAAATGGGAGCATGAAATGTAATATGGTTACGATTAAGCTTTCAAAAGTAAAAGGGCTAATTGGTAAAAGTAGAAAAGGAAAAGACAAGATATTTTAGTAAAAAAAAAACAAATAATGAATGTATAATTTAAAATATTACAGCATTCACAATTTATATATAATGCTAAATTGAATTTTAAACAAAGATCATAATGCTGTAATATATTTAGTTATAAATTTATATATATATTTTTTTAATATCTTGTCTTTTTCTTTTCCAGTTTAAACAACAAGTCGTTTTACTTTTCTAACCTTAATCTTAACCCCATTACTTTTCATGTTCGCATTTTTTCTATGTAATGTATAAATGTGTGTATGTATATATAATTATTCTAGTTTAAAACTATTCAAAGACACAAGCCAACGAACTTAAAGAGGTTTATATAGGAGCGCTAAGCAATAGAAAAAAGTCATATTTTTTTATTTATATTCAAATAAACATTTAATATTGCTGTCAAGTTTTACATTCCTTAAGGCAACATCGCCAGACGATGTCTTCAGTTAATCATAATTAATTGACCGAAACGTTGTCGTTATCGTGTAGCGATAATACATGTTTGTATATATATATATATATATATATATATATATATAATGTGAGGGGTATAAAGATGTGTACGTATATATATATGTGTGTGGGTGTAATGAGAGAGACATGAGGATATATATATATATATATATATATATAGTGTGTGTGTGTGTGTGTGTGTGAGGGAGAGAAAATACGCAAATCTAGAGAGAAGTATGCATTGTCATAACGTTAGGATAGGGACATTGTAATGTCACTTCGACCTTATTCGTTCGGTTTGCATGGTGCAGTGGCCACGGAATACGAAGTTAAGATGGATACAGATTGGAGAAGAGAAGCTGGACGAGACGGGGACTATGAATAGAATTGGAGGTGGTGGTGGCAGCGTTTGATGAGTGAACTAGAGAGATATAGATAGACGGAAGCGATTCTCTCTCTCTATCTCTTTTCTTATTCACTCACTTCCGACTGGTCGCCATGGTGATTGCGGGCACAGTGGCATAAAAGAAAGGACATCCTCCCTCATTTTTTTCTCTTTTTCCCCCCTTTTCCTCTCGGAATGGACGAGAGAGGCTTGACTTTGCATCTGGTAGAACGCGCGAGATAGAGAGAGAGATAGATAGAGAGAGAGAGAGAGAGAGAGAGAGAGAGAGAGAGAGAGAGAGAGAGAGAGAGAGAGAGAAGGAAGCGATCGCAGAGTTGGCTTCTCGGATAGATTGAGGTGACAAGGGAGGTGAGAAGGACCACGATCATCAGTTTTGGGGAGAGAGAGAGAGAGGGGGGAATCTGGGGCAGGATCAGGGACCATGAGGCGAAGGGGGAGAGATAGCGGTTCGATTGGGTTTTTCTGCCAATGGCGGCCATAGCGAACGCAATTGACAATGATGCTAATGCTTACACCGATGATAGTTGTGGAAAACCGCTGGCTCCTTTAGCTCCGCACATTGAACGAGGTTACATCTGTATGGTGGACAGATTATTATGCGTATTTTATTAATTTTTTTTTTCTTTTTTGTAAGTTTTCTTAGTTGTTACATATCAGCTGACCAACGTCCACTCCCCAAAGACGAGAAAGATCTGTCGCATTAATCAGTTATTCTTCATCACGCAGAATGATAACAACAGAATTATAAAAATGCTGATTTGGCGGAATATGTTGCTTGTTTTAATTATTTTGAAATGCAGAGAACACCAAGTGATTACTAAAATGTGCAGCACAATCGCAGCATAGGTGCAAGGGTGCATATGAAAATGTCCATCCACATATATACGCATATAGCCAAATATAAAAGCTAATTGGCCGACTATAGCCGAGGACGACCGAAATGTAGGGGAGGGTGCCACTCACTTTCTAGGATTATTCCGCTTACCCTTGATCACTCTCTTATAAGTCTGATTTTTTAGCTAGGGAGCATCAGGTACATTTTTTAAATCTTTGGTATGACGTGACCACTGATCGCACCAGATCGCCCAGCCAATTAACAATCACTACTACCATTACGTTAAATAGCTAGAAATAGCTTTGCACACACACACACACACACACAATCTGTATATGATACAAACATTATGTGCATACATAATGTACGTATAATAAATAGACTATATAACCGCTCTGTCCGGCATTGAACACTCTTTAATAACCACGCAGGTTTCATCGGATTTACATCTAGGAAACCAATCTATACAATTCCACACAAACACGCATATATACATATATATATATATATTATATATACACACATATGTATATATACGCACATATATATACACATATACACACCTATATATATACACACACACATATATATAATACATACATACACACCTATATATACCCGAGTATATTATTATATATACATAATATATATAGCTAAGTATGACGTTACATTTATTTTATGTGTGTGTTGTGTCTGTGACATACTTTATGTACAAAGCAACAGTATACGAAACATAGGTAAGTTCTTGTAATGAATTAACACTTTCATAGTTGTATATGCTGTAATACCTAACAACAGCGCAGTATATACGCACATGCAAACATACATATATACGCACATGGAAAGATACATATATACGCACATGCATATATATAGCGCTACAAAAACGCACATGTATATCCATACATAGATATGCAGAAATTCACGTACATCCGCACATGCGAAAAGTTGCACATACGAATGCACATAAATATATACACATACGGGGTATTCACTCCAGGAGGTTGTACCGGCTTCCTTTGAAGGAGGAGGTGTCTAGGAAATATCAAATTCACAAGTGGTCCCCTGTCGCGTGTATATTCCGGTCAGTGGAGATGACGGCGTTATGTTTTTGCAGTTCTTAAAGAGGGATTTCGACGTCCTCCACCATACAGCGCCTGATATTCCCAAATAGTCACCCGTCAGGTACTGCCAGCTCACTATTGCTTAACTTCAGTGATCTTTACGGGAACTGATGTGCCAACATGATTATGAATACATAGGCACACACACACACATATATATATGTATATATATATGTATGTATATATATATATGTATATATATATATGTATATATATATATATGAGAGAGAGAGAGAGAGAAACGTAAAAATATGCATATATAGAGAGATATGCACACGCACACACCAAAAATGTGAATGCTCAGTATGTGGAATAGTGGATTAGCATGTAAACAGAATAATAAAGTTTCTAACAAAGGGGCATCTCTAAAGCTAACTGATATTTCGGTCAAGTCAAACGACCTTCATCAGGAGGTTTTGAAAAGTTGTTTTATCTGAAAAAAGTTTAATCCTGTCCAAATTTGAATGAAATATAATGTACGTATTTACAGTGCCTCCCCACGGGACAGCAGGGTCGTTTTTAACGTGGAGAAAAGGTACAAAAATAAACAAAATTGTCTCAGTCATGAAGGACTGTTCTTTCACTGAAAGAGAACAAGAAATAGAAGTGCAGCATCTGAAGAACAGATACTATACTTTGATATTGGCCGAATGTAATGCATTTCAAATGACATATTATTATGATATTACGGTAAAATAATTTTGACATATTATTCTAATAATTGTGAGATATATGTTATGTACGTAATAACAACAAGTACTAACAATGATAATAATAAAATTGAATAGAATATGATATATATGAACGTTTTTAAAGATTATGCTAATTAATTTTATAACTCGTTCAAAGCCGTGGGTTGTTTTAAAAGTTCCTCGAACTGTCTACTGTTTATTCTCTTTCCACATTGCTGTGAAGGAAAGCACATGGCTCTCTAGTTTACTTCAAACAATCTCTATCTCTGTCGAACACTAATGTTCGTAAACATGTGTTCATGCTTTTCAACTTTACAACTTCCAAAATTTAAATTATTTGAAAAAAAAAAAGAAAAAGAAAAAAAAAGAAAATTAGTCGACGTCTTGCTTACAAAGAACATTAGTACTTCAAGGTGGCTGCTGCTGATGACTTGCATTGTATCACGTGACAAATAGAGAGATGCACACATTGCATTAGCGTGTTATTGGGTTCTAAAGATGAAGACTTAGAGGGTGGTGGGAACCCAATAACACAGAGCCGTATAATATCTATCATATGTCAGTCAAACAGCTTAAGATTCTTATGACGGAGGAAGAGTGGAAAAGTGTTTGGAAGCACAGAGTTACATTTCTTGCCATTTTTCTCATTCGAGCCATAGAAACCTAAAGTTTGTTTAAAAAGAAATATGCGACAACAGTTGTGAAATGTAACGAGACAAAACCATCTAATAATTATAAAACGAGGTGAGCATGCTTGCTTGCATCTTGTCTTCGACGATTGGGCGCTTCCATCTTTTAAAAGATGGACAACAGGTGAATTTATATACAGAAGAAGCCCGGGATACGGTGGCCCTTGGATACGCCTTTTTTTTTCAGATTACGATGTGGAATACGATGTTTTTGCGACCCCTGATTATAATATGTGCCCCGCTTTACGTTGTTATTTAAGTTATTTGATTATATACTGCACTGTATTTTGCTACTAATTCTTAATGCCGTATCCCGGGGTTATTATATATATATATATATATATATATATATATATATATATATAGTGTGTGTGTGTGTGTGTGTGTGTGTGTGTGTGAGCTCCTTTAAGAAACTCGGTTATTATTAGGCACTTTAAAGTTGAAAAAGAAAGTCGGTCATCGTAAGGTTTGTTCCTTGCTAATGGAGCCAGAGATGGATTCGTGACCGTGTTAAAATCGCGCGGCCGGTAATTATCGTGTAACCCTGCACTGATGATTCCCGAAAGGATGAAACACTAGTGTCTGTAGGCATTAAAAAAATGGTGTTGTAATAAACATATATATATATATATATATATAAGCGTACGGACGTGAATTAAAGGTTAATGAATAACGGTGGAGGGCTGTATGTTTTGGTTTCGATTCTAGCTGATGGCACACAAGTCCTATGTATTTTTTTTAGTTTTGATCTTACTACAATGTAATAAATTTTATATAATATTTGATTGCGAAATGTCTCTATAATAATAAATGCGTAATCTGTGTGAATTAAAATATCATATTAAAGTGTGTTTTACGTCCGGGCAACGCCGGGCGGCCTGTAAGTATACCAATAATAATGATTATAATAAGAAAAAACAATAAAATGCTACTGGCGTTAAACGGACATATAGAAACTGCCACAGAAGTAAAACACTAAAAGATGACACATGGAATCAAGAAAACAAACATTCTGATTGTAAGCTACCCCCCCCCACACACACACACTCCCAGAAAAAAGTCGAGCAGAGTCAAAGAGAACGGAAAATACGAGAAAAGAAAGCATTAAGCAAACTTCCACTGGGTGAGTGCGAAGAGGGCTGGGACCATGGGGAAACTTGTTGCTATCTAAATTCCAGTGAAGACCAATGGTCGCTACCCAATGAGAAATCAATGGTACACGGCTGTTGTGATAACGCAGAAATTTTTTAGATGGTAATTAGAAGAGATAGAGAGTACGGAAAATTTGGAGAGACTTGTTACTCAGACTCCAAGGAACGCCACAGATTGTTCTAAAAAAGAAATCTTTGATGGCATGTGTGAAAAATTCTAGTGAATAATAATAATAATAATAATAATAATAATAATAATAATAATAATAATAATAATAAACGAGATTTTGTTTCTGTAGTGAACAAATATCCATCGGTCTGATATACCAGGGTATTCTCGCCATTTAAAATCACGAAAAAAAAATTATGTGCGGTTAGTGTTTCCACAAGTGTTTATATAAAATAAGGTCACAATCGGATAAAAATGTATCAAATTTAAGTTTTAAAAAGAAATGAAATTGGTAGAGAAATATGAAAATAAAAAGAAAACGTCTCATTATAGAAATGGAGTAAAACGTGAGGTACTTTGTCTTGTTATTTGCTTTCAACCTCATTAAAAAGCTGTAATGGTTTCGTCCGGCTTGTATGTTACTCGTTTGAACTGAGAGAAGTACTTGTCCACACACAAATTATTTATTTATTTATATATATATATATATATATATATATATATATATATATATATATATATATATATATATATATATATATATATATATATCGTACTTCAGGGTAATTGTGCCAAATCCGGGGGTAATTCCACCAACTAAAAAAGGTGCTCTTTATATGCATAGTTCCCAAAAGAGCACTATTTGCTAGTTGGAGCAATTATCCCAAAGTACGGAATATATATATATATATATATATATATATATATATATATATATATATATACGTTTTATTTTTTATTACCGTATTTTTCTGTTAAGTTACATTATTGTTTCGGCTACGCGGCTGTTTTTTTGGCCGTCTATAGCGTCCTCAGACTTTTACAGAACCAGATTTCTGTAAAAGTCTGAGGACGCTACAGACGGCTAAAAAACGGCCTTGTAGCCGAAACAATAATGTAACTCAACAGAAAGATACGGTAATAAAAAATAAAACGCATATTTGCTCTACAACAGTATTGAGCACTTTCTTCAGTTTTTATTAATTACCATCTCCACTATATATATATATATATATATATATATATATATATATATATATATATATATATATATATATATATAAGAAAACGTTTGTATGTGTATGTTTGTTTATGGAAAGAGAGAAATGGAGTGTTCCCAAGAGATAATAGTTGATACACCTGTAGAATTTATCTAGAAACAGTACGGGGTACGTCACATCACAGTACGGGATCTCTTAATGAGGTTATGTACTCGTTTCGAACAGTACGCCCACGAATTTAAAAAAAAATAATTAAATGTGTTTGCTTGTTTTTCAAAGACAAATTAACACATACTAATTGCTTAATTGCATTCACATTAATAATCTCGATTGTGCTGTTCCGATTCTATCTCATTTGTTTTTTGTTTGCATGAAAATAAAAACGGTTATACGTGTAAATTTTTCCTATACACATGAAAGAAATAGGCCTGTATCTATATGCGCATTTTCTCTTAAAACCGTCAAAGTTTAAATTCTGTATTTCACATAATTCCTATATATATATATACAGTGAATTCCTATAGTATATGACAAACGCGTTCACCAACGTGCACACTAATGAATGTTCCAGACGTTTCAAGTAGTATCTCCACATTCTGGTTTTAAACTGATAAACAATTTGTTATAATTCGAAATATTGGATTGGTATTAATAAATTAATATATTTATTTATTAAAAAAAATGTCAGCATTAAGTTTGGTTCTAAAGACGATGAAGTTTGAATTTTGTATTCCATATATAACAGTGCTTTAAAAACAGTGAATTCCCCCCTCTCTCTCTCTATATATATATATATATATATATAGATACAGAGAGAGAGAGAGAGAGAGAGAGAGATGTGTGCGTTTGTATGGATAAATAGATACAACTCTCTATGTACATATAATATATAAAATACAATTATATATATATATATATATATACACGAATATACACATATATATACTCATAAGTATGCAGATATATATATATATATATAATGATATATCATTATATATATATAATGATATACCATTATATATATAACGATATCTCATATATATATAACGATATATCATTATATATATATAATGATGTATCATTATATATATATAATGATATATTTAATGATATATCATTATATAATATAGATATATATATATCATTATATATACATATAATGATATATCATTATATAAATAGATATATCATTATATAAATAGATATATCATTATATATATATAATGATATATCATTATATAAATAGATATATCATTATATAAATAGATATATCATTATATATACATATAATGATATATCATTATATAATATAAATAGAATGAAATAAATAAAAACGCATCCTGATTGCTATCAATCTTGTTAACATCTCTGATCAAAGTGTGTCGAAACACAATCTCAGATTTTGCCCATCATAATCAAATGTCAGTCTGCAACAACGTACAAAAAAAACAATGTTTAATTATAAAAATTTACAAATAGAATGCTGTACACATAAATTAATGTATAATGCTAATTAATTCCGATAATAAAAGCCATAGTTTCGTATTTCGTTAAGTATATAATTTAATAAAGTGCGTGTTTTTAGTTTATAGTGACTATTTAACTCACACTGAATGAGTTTCCAATTGACTAACACGTTTACTTTGTGTGTTTTGTTTAGGTCCAGTTTTGGAGAATAGTTCCGCACTGAATCCCTAAACCAATACACACATATTAAATATATATATATCACTTAAACACTATACAGATCAAGTTAATCGTCTACGGTCCCTTCGTCAAGCGTTTCAATATCGCTTGTCTTTCATTATAATCTGCGGTAGTCATACACACACACACACTATATATATATATATATATCATTATTGTCTACATATTGTTTCGTTTTCTTCTGGTTATAAAGGACCTCCTTTTTAAAGTTATATATACGTGCATACACACACATCTATACATACATATATACATACATGATATAATGTGTGTGTTTATTTAGATATATATACAAACACATATATACACATACATAATACAATGTATATATATACATACGCACATACATAATATAATGTATATCTATACATACGCACATATATACATAATATAATGTATATATATACATACTTACACACATATATATACACACATGCATACATAATATAATGTATATATATACATACACACACGCATACATAATATATTGTATGCATACATACACACATATATATACACACACATACATAAATAATATGTTTATATACATGCACACACATACATGCATAAATAATGTTTATATACATACACGCACATATATACATAATATAATGTATATATACATATACACACATATATACATAATATAATGTATATATGCATATGCACACATATATACATAATATAATGTATATATGCATATGCACACATATATACATAATATAATGTATATATGCATATGCACACATATATACATAATATAATGTATATATGCATATGCACACATATATACATAATATAATGTATATATGCATATGCACACATATATACATAATATAATGTATATATATATACATATACACACATATATACATAATATAATGTATATATATACACATATACACACATATATACATAATATAATGTATATATATATACATATACACACATATATACATAATATAATGTATATATATACACATATACACACATATATACATAATATAATGTATATATATACACATATACACACATATATACATAATATAATGTATATATATACACATATACACACATATATACATAATATAATGTATATATATACACATATACACACATATATACATAATATAATGTATATATATACACATATACACACATATATACATAATATAATGTATATATATACACATATACACACATATATACATAATATAATGTATATATATACACATATACACACATATATACATAATATAATGTATATATATACACATATACACACATATATACATAATATAATGTATATATATACATATACACACATATATACATAATATAATGTATATATATACATATACACACATATATACATAATATAATGTATATATATACATATACACACATATATACATAATATAATGTATATATATACATATACACACATATATACATAATATAATGTATATATATATACATATACACACATATACACATAATATAATGTATATATACATATACACACATATACACATAATATAATGTATATATACATATACACACATACATAATATAATGTATATATGCATATACACACATACATACATAATATAATGTATATATGCATATACACACATATATACATAATATAATGTATATATGCATATGCACACATATATACATAATATAATGTATATATGCATATGCACACATATATACATAATATAATGTATATATATATACATATACACACATATATACATAATATAATGTATATATATATACATATACACACATATATACATAATATAATGTATATATATACACATATACACACATATATACATAATATAATGTATATATATACACATATACACACATATATACATAATATAATGTATATATATACACATATACACACATATATACATAATATAATGTATATATATACACATATACACACATATATACATAATATAATGTATATATATACACATATACACACATATATACATAATATAATGTATATATATACACATATACACACATATATACATAATATAATGTATATATATACATATACACACATATATACATAATATAATGTATATATATACATATACACACATATATACATAATATAATGTATATATATACATATACACACATATATACATAATATAATGTATATATATACATATACACACATATATACATAATATAATGTATATATATATACATATACACACATATACACATAATATAATGTATATATACATATACACACATATACACATAATATAATGTATATATACATATACACACATATACACATAATATAATGTATATATACATATACACACATACATAATATAATGTATATATGCATATACACACATACATACATAATATAATGTATATATACATATACACACATACATACATAATATAATGTATATATACATATACACACATACATACATAATATAATGTATATATACATATACACACATACATACATAATATAATGTATATATACATATACACACATACATACATAATATAATGTATATATACATATACACACATACATACATAATATAATGTATATATACATATACACACATACATACATAATATAATGTATATATACATATACACACATACATACATAATATAATGTATATATACATATACACACATACATACATACATAATATAATGTATATATACACACATACATAATATAATCTATATATACATATACACACATATATACATAATATAATCTATATATACATATACACACCTATATACATCATATAATCTATATATACATATACACACCTATATACATCATATAATCTATATATACATATACACACATATATGCATAATATAATCTATATATACATATACACACATATATGCATAATATAATCTATATATACATATACACACATATATACATAATATAATCTATATATACATATACACACATATATACATAATATAATCTATATATACATATACACACATATATACATAATATAATCTATATATACATATACACACATGTATACATAATATAATCTATATATACATATACACACATATATACATAATATAATCTATATATACATATACACACATATATACATAATATAATCTATATATAAATATACACACATATATACATAATATCATCTATATATACATATACACACATATATACATAATATAATCTATATATACATATACACACATATATACATAATATAATCTATATATACATATACACACATATATACATAATATAATCTATATATACATATACACACATATATACATAATATAATCTATATATACATATACACACATATATACATAATATAATCTATATATACATATACACACATATATACATAATATAATCTATATATACATATACACACATATATACATAATATAATCTATATATACATATACACACATATATACATAATATAATCTATATATACATATACACACATATATACATAATATAATCTATATATACATATACACACATATATACATAATATAATCTATATATACATATACACACATATATACATAATATAATCTATATATACATATACACACATATATACATAATATAATCTATATATACATATACACACATATATACATAATATAATCTATATATACATATACACACATATATACATAATATAATCTATATATACATATACACACATATATACATAATATAATCTATATATACATATACACACATATATACATAATATAATCTATATATACATATACACACATATATACATAATATAATCTATATATACATAATATAATCTATATATACATATACACACATATATACATAATATAATCTATATATACATATACACATATATATATACGTAATATAATCTATATATACATATACACACATATATACATAATATAATCTATATATACATATGCACACATATATACATAATATAATCTATATATACATACATATATATATACACACATACATAATATAATGTATATAAACATACACATACATATATATACACACATACATAATATAATTTATATAAACATACACATACATATATATACACACATACATAATATAATTTATATAAACATACACATACATATATATACACACATACATAATATAATTTATATAAACATACACACATACATAATATAATTTATATAAAATACACATACATATATACACACATACATAATATAATGTATATAAAATACACATACATATATATACACACATACATATCATAATGTATATAAAATACACATACATATATATACACACATACATACATAATATAATGTATATAAAAAATACACATACATATATATATATACAAACATACATATATAATATAATGTATATAAAAATACGCATACATATATATATATATACAAATATACATATATAATATAATGTATATAAACATACACACATAGACATAATATAATGTATATAAACATACACATGCATATGCACATACATACATAATATAATGTATACATGCATACACATACATATATATACACACACACATATACACACATACATAATATAATGTATACATGCATACACATACATATATATACACACACACATATACACACATACATTATATATATATATATATATATATATATATATATATATATATATATATATATACATACACTAGTTGTACCATTGTGGCACAGTGAGGTTAAACAAAAAAAAAAAATAAAGAAGAAAATAGGATACGCGCAATTGTATAAGTCTTTTGAGTATAAAATTTTGCAATCCCTACCAATTCTGTTTACAAACAAAGATGGCAGAAATAGATTTAGTTGATACAAATACGGACGGAAGCCTACAAGCATGAAACGAAGCGCGAACCCATACAGAACACGTCATTTCATAAAAACTATCCCAGTTTCAACACTACTTGTGTTCATATATTTAATATATCATTTCAGAAAAGACTTATTTTTTAGAAATGTAAAAAAATAAAACAATTCTTCACGTTTTTATTTTTTCCGTGTGCGAAGTATAAAACCATGTTGGGTGTTTTTTTTTTTTTGTTTTGTTTTTGTTTATATTTCTGTTGTTATCCTGAAACAATAAAGAAATAATAAGTTTTCATTTACGTTATTCACATATCTTTTTTTTTAGTTTTAACAATAAAAATAACAAATCTGTATTGTTTACGATGTGTGTGTTTTAACACTTGTGCTATCACGAAATTATAAAAAATTAAAATTATTCAATAAATTCAAATATTCTTATAAATCTAAAAACAGATCCAAACCATTGTAAAAATCATTAATGCAAAATATAATAAAGTTTTATACATATTTCTGTAAAGTACCAAATGTAGTTAATTATTTATACTAAAACCGGAAGTTACTTATTTTTATTAGAACAGGAAGTCCCGTATTATAAACATTTTTTTTTTTTAGATCAGAAAATCAGAAGTCTTTTTGTGCGAAAGAAAATTTATTTTCTTACAATCCATCCAATGTTATCTTTAATAAAAATTACAATTATTCAGCAATTTTCGTCGTATTGTCCGCTTTATTGTTATTGTTATATTATTATTTTAATGTTGAAATCTATATTTGGCCTTCAAGGCAAAAATAAATAGTTAACAAAATTATTTTTGTGCAAACAATGTTATAAACTGAAGTAGCGTTGGTTTTAGTGCTCAAAATTAATTTCAGGGAAAGTCAGTATTCGAACCTAGGAATCTGATTTTATTTATTTATTTTTTATTTGTTTATTTTATTTATTTATTTATTTACGTGAAGGTTTTATATTTTATCGTAGAAGCACAGCCAGAAAGAAATTTTCAAAAAAGGGGAAAAATGTGGCAGGTTTACTGTTTGTTTGGTTGTACAAATACTCTCGAACTCTTCTCGAACCCTATATAGAGTATAAATAACCGTTATGTAATCAGTGAATGTGAACAGAAATCAACAGTTTTAAATAAGCATAACGTTTTCACGAATAAACAAATGCATAGTATAAGTTAAGAGTTTGTACAACGAAACGGAAACCTGTCGAAAATGTCTAGTCAACAAATTAAATGGGAAGGAGAAAAGGTTGAAGAACTAAGGTTATCACGTGACCGGTGATTAATTCCCTTATAATAAAATGACCAGTTTGTTACAAAGAAAACCAAATAATTAATTAAATAAAAATTTCGTAGAATTTTAATTAGCAAGTGATCTATAAAAACACGCATGCATCTGATTCAAATTCTATAGCAAAATTTTCATTCAATCAGTAAATTAGTTTCTTAGATTACATCTTAGTAATACGAAAAATTACACAGACACATATTATATATATATATATATATATATATATATATATATATATATATATAGTGAAAGTAAATGAGAGACAAAAACACACATATATATATCTTTAATAAACACGAAAACCTGTATTTATCCCTATATAAACATACAAGTGTATATATCATATAGACCTACACAGAAATATAGGCTTATATGTGCACACACATACATAGCAGATATATCCATCCATATATGTCACACATATACATGCATGGGCAGAACACATGTATACATACATGTATGTTTAGCACACACACACATATATATATATATATATATATATATAGTGAATAAATGGCAAAAGACTATTTTGCTCTGTAATGACATTGAACTTCTTTAATAAGGATTGGTATATATTATAAGAAAATATACTTCCACAGAAATTTATATATATATATATATATATATATATATATATATACATATATATATACATACATACATCCATATATATGCATACATGCACACACACATATATATATATATTCACACATGTATTGCACATATATATACACACTTGTAACACATATATGCTCATAAAATTTATATGTAAACAATATAGAAATTTTGTATAGGCCTAGATCTTTAAATTAGTAATTTTCTTTAATTGCATATTTGACAATTATCAGTTTTTCTAATGTTCTACTTGGTTTTACAATTCATCATAGAATAGACTGACACCCGAGCAAACTGTAAATGACACAAGCAATTTATTAGGATTGTTTTTAGTTCTCTCTTACTGCAAGAACGAAAATTGAAATTGAAATATCAGCACCTCAGATGCACGTGCAAAAAGTGTCCTGGTAGCCCCGTCCACATATCCTAGCAAGAGCGCTACAAACGATTAGCAAAAAACTAACCTTTCTCAAAGAAATAAGGCAAAGCCTGGAAGGGTGGACCTCCTAGAAATGCACAGAACTAAACTCCCGCAGTAAAGTAAACAGAAACCGGATCATTATATGAATGGTTTTATCTTTGTTAGTTTTGGGACCCGAGGATAAAAATTTCGAGTCAATTAATTTACTAAGAGAAACAGTGTATAAACGAATAGTTCTATGAAATGGATTTGTTAACTTGCCATTTTGTACGGGGAAATTTAACTCAATTAAATCATTTAAAGATATGTAAAATCCCATCTCTACGCTAATAAATCAGATACAAGAGATCAGTTAAAAGTTAACATTCGACAAATTATTGCCGAAATACAACATAATCTTGTACGAAGAGTTGTTAAAGTTGGACTTGTAGATTACGTCATATACGAGCGAAAAGTCGGTGCCATATGCTGAAAATCGTATTTAAAATATGGAATGCAAAAATTATACTTAAAAATAAACTACATATTTGCATGATTAATATTAAGTTTTTGTGGTATATTTGCATTTATACAGATGCCTCTAGAAAAACACTATTTATAACAATATATATATATATATACGAATCATAACGTATATACAAAAGTAAACATATCTCCACATGATATTCATCACACACACACACACACACACACACACACACACACACATATAAATATATAATAAAATAATCAAATGTACATACATAAATATATATAATATATAATTACATAGAACACATATAGTAATCATATATGAATAATCTCATCAGTATATAAAATATATAAACAAATATATGCATCGTATATATGCATAGATAGATATATACATCGTAGGTATGCGCAGATGTAGCACTTATATTATAAAAGAATACATACCCTATTCAGAGATAGAAAGGTAGAGATATAAGCTATATATATATATATATATATATATATATATATATATATATATATAAGTAGACATAGCACATAATTAAATTAATATATGCACAATTAACCTTTCGTATGCATGCACACACATCAGTGACCAGGATTTGTTATCAGTATATAGACTGATGATTGCGTATGCATGAAACACTACTGTCTGAAGATATAATATATATATATATATATATATATATATATACAGGGTGACCCCAAAAAAGCAGACCCCAACTCATATCAAAACACTAAGGTCTTTTGCCTTTTTTTCTCAGTTGACTGTAAAATGCTCAGAAAAACAATTGAATGTCCTCTGTTTTCTTTTTGGGGGGGATCACCCTGTATATAAAGAGACAGACACCAATATATATCACAAACATGCACATATATTTAGATATACACTCTATAAGCATCAAATGCTTAATACACATTTATTATATGCACAGAAACACATTTATATATACTATATACAACTTGTGTGTGTGTATTCAAATTAATGTAGATACCTATGCAAACATGTATTCATTATGTGTGTGTGAGAGAGAGAGAGAGAGAGAGAGAGAGAGAGAGAGAACAAATTCATATATATATTATTCTATAGTATAGACCCCTGCGTAAATATATTTAAATTCGTCATGGCATGTAAATGGATTGAAAGTCTCGTTTTCTGGATACCGGACGAAACAGTTTCAAATGAAGAGGAGAGGCGAAATAACGAACAAGTCAGGCAACTCTGACTTCTTAAAATGATTTCCAAATAAAAATGTGTAAATAAAATGATCGATAGTCTTTTCCATATCAGTAGACATTATTATTTTTATGTGGAAAATTTAATTTTTGGCGTATTTTTTATATAAATATTAGAGCGAACACTGCAAAGTACATTTTACCTAAATTTTGACAGTGTGCTGAATTGTCATATATATTTTCATAACTAATTACTCTCTCTATATATATATATATATGTATATATATATATATGTATATATATATATAAGAAGTAAGTCATGAAAATATATATGGCAATTGGTACCTAGAATAACACACACACACACATACATATATTTATTATATTTGAAAATTTCAAAATGGCGTAATGGAAACATATCATAAGGTATTTACGGCTTCTCTTTCAATTTTCGGATTTTAATCATGTCAAAACGCACTTTCTTTCCTTCTGACGGATTGATTGTTGATATTTCTTCTTATGAGTTAAGGGCAAAAGAGATTCACTGATTGATATAATAATTAAGGGTTTAATTTTGCGGTATGAAACAGATACTGTCAAGAATTGTAAATGTCAACTGAATTAAAGAAATAAATTATAAGATGGTCAACATCATGAACTTTGGAATATAACCTTTTGTCATTTATTCAATATATTGCTCTGCAATTACATTGAGCTTCTTAAATAAGGATTGGTATATATTATAAGGAAATAAAATATATTTCCACAGTAATATATATATATATATATATATGTGTGTGTGTGAAAATATTTACATGCATATCATAAGTATATGCATAAAATAGGTATATAAAAGTTATGTATATACATACACAAACGTCTATATATCACATATTTCTTCAAACGTATTTGCTATGTTAATATATATAAGTATGCCTTGTCTTTGCCACGAAAAAAAAAATATAAAAGAATGGTTTACTATTTTCACATGTTCATATTACAGTTTCAATTCAATGAGTTGATCACTATTTGGTTGTCTGATACGTTTTTGTATGTACGTTAATAACAGAAAATACATACAAAACTGTAACTTAATTCTAGGCTTTGATTCACATAAATGTCTACTTCTACACGAGAATAATAAGAAATATTATTTCTATATGATAATAATTAATAATAATACTTCCATATAATAAAACAATCACAGCACTTTTTTTAATAGGATCAGAATTCTATATGATATAATGATTGTGAATAAAAATCCTCCTATAATAATAATAATATCTAATAATAATACTCCGATATGATAATAAATACTAATAAAAAATCCTCTTACATGAAAATATTCGTATATAATAATAATATTCCTATAGCATAATAATAATACTCGTATAAAATAATGATAACAACAACAGCACAATTTATGAATTTTCGGATAAAATCAAAGTAGAATAAAAAGTAGTATTGGCGGGTCACAGGTAATCTAGTATATATACATTCACACACACACACACACACACACACACACACACACACACACACACACACACACACACACGCTTCTTAGATACGCGCACTCACACATGCTGGAATCTCCGTGCATTAGATTTCGACCAATTCAATGTACAATAGCACAAAAGACTCATCCTTCCAACCAAATCCACTGGACAGTGTTTTTGTCTCTCTTGACTCTCCTCCCACCACTACAGACAGCCCTCACCTTTCACTATCACCAAACCCAACACCCCTTTTTTCCTTCTCGTACCCACACAGTTTAAATTCCACTACGGTGTCCACTTGGACTACCCAACCCCTCAACCCGCCTACTTTATGTTTTTTTTTTCTTCTCGCCCCTCCACAGTCTTCCCCCCTACAGTTACCGCTCTTCATTTGTGAGGCCCTTTTTTCCTTCATCTGACTCAAGTATAAAAAGAAGTGATAGACATGGGTAGGGGACGAGCGACGGTGGTTGCAAAGAAGGACAAGGGTTCCAGAGTGGAGGTAGGTGTAGTATATTGGGTTTTCAGTTAGGGTTTGGTTCGGAGAGAATGGAACGGGGTGGTTGTGCGGGAAAAGACAGGGGACAGTGAGAGAGGATGGATAGATTGTCAGATAGAGCGGAGGGACAGTGGTGGTCAGCTCAGCCCTTGGATATTTCCATTACCAGAATTACTACAGACAGCTCACTGGACAGTGTCCAGATAAACGAACACCGCTCTTCCGATCAATGCCGGCTGGCTAGCTCTACTTCGCTAGCTACTACCGAACTACGCCGCTCCCTTCGCTTTTCGAGATGGCAGTGTTCGCTGGCCACTAGCGGTGTTGGCGACGTCGTCGTTGTCGGAGTCTCCCTTCTTTTCTCTCGCACCCCACCTCCCGCATATCTGGTTGGCCTTGGCGCAAGCATTAGCAGCAACCCTGGCATACATCGCTGCCGCTACCGTTCCCACCGACGGCACTGCTGCGGCCGCTGCCGTTGTTGTAGCGACGACGATCACCGTTTCTGTAGAATTGTAAGCCATGGCTTTAAACAAAAACTCCCTGGACATCCGTTGGAAACTACTGACTAGCACGGTCGACGTTCCACAGCTGTCAGACAGAATGCGCGACCGGGAGGAGTTAATAGCAGGCTACCAGCCATACAAAGATTGGTTTTTAGCAAGAGGAATGGAATACAAAGAGAGCAAAGAGAATGCAAAATAAAGGATTGGGTTCCCTCAAAGAAATGAAAGGGAAAATTGATTATCAGAAGATTAAGGGATAACTTTGTAAGAAGAAACAAGAATGAACGCTTGGGTAATCAGAAGAACTATAAATAATACGGTAATATAAAATCTATAAATGGTATGGTCATTATAAACAGGAATTGTACAGAAATCATAAAAAGTATTAATGGTATGATGATCTACAGAAAAAAAAAGAAATATTTCACCGGCATTTTGAGAAAAATAAATAGCATAGAAATAAGAAAAATGAATGTGTCCACAATTATAAGATACACGAATCGTATAGTAATGGGACAATATTGGGTTTTGTAAGTTGATTAGGCAACATAGCCGACCAATGTTTACATCACGTGGAAACTTTAAATTGTGAAATGCAGATATAGGAACGAAATGCGTTTTTATAATACAATACATGAAATAAAGGAAATAGAATAAAAACTGATTAAATTGTTTTAAAAATTAAATGAACGAACCTCTTTTGATATATCTAATTAATTGTTGGAAAAGGGGAGGCCGCAAAAAAAGTCGGTATTGTTTATTTATTTTATTTTTAATTTATTTTAATTTTGGTGTCAAAACCTATAAAAACGTATTTAGTTCCTATATCCACATTTCGTAATTTAACGTTTCTAAGTGACGTCAGTATATTTTGACCATGTTTCCTATTCAACCTATGAAAGTCCATATTGCCTAGTAATGGTAAACGGTTGAATAATAATAATAATAATAATAATAATAAAAGTTTATTATAATGAATAGTTAGAAATTTTGTAAACGAAAATGGAGTTTTCCGTTGGTCAAAACGATAGCACTACAGACTATGAAATCATGGATGCCGAGTTCTAATCTCATCCGATGTCGGTACAATAAATCTATGGTCCATAGCTGTATATAATGATTCATTTCAAATAGTAATTTCGATATCTTCCAAAAGCTAATATAAAAATTCTAGACTAATTGCACAAGCGAAGCTTTAAACAAGAGCTAGTCGATGGACATCGGCATTCATTCCTTCACCGCTCAATTAAAGTGATATATTAGCAGTTATATAAAAATGCACGATAATAAGACTAATATTAAATGTACGTTACTCAAAAGAAAGAAAAGCATTCTGTAAGCATAAAAATAGAAATCATTTGGTTAACACAAGTGTAAGGAAAGATGAACAAATCTAAAAAACATGTATAAACATTGCGACATTCAAAAATAGCGATGCAGATTATGACCGTCAAAAATAGCGATGCAGATTATGACCGTCAAAAATAGCGATGCAGATTATGACCGTCAAAAATAGCGATGCAGATTATGACCGTCAAAAATAGCGATGCAGATTATGACCGTCAAAAATAGCGATGCAGATTATGACAGTCAAAAATAGCGATGCAGATTATGACCGTCAAAAATAGCGATGCAGATTATGACCGTCAAAAATAGCGATGCAGATTATGACCGTCAAAAATAGCGATGCAGATTATGACCGTCAAAAATAGCGATGCAGATTATGACCGTCAAAAATAGCGATGCAGATTATGACCGTCAAAAATAGCGATGCAGATTATGACCGTCAAAAATAGCGATGCAGATTATGACCGTCAAAAAGTGCGATGCAGATTATGACCGTCAAAAAGTGCGATGCAGATTATGACAGTCAAAAATAGCGATGCAGATTATGACCGTCAAAAATAGCGATGCAGATTATGACAGTCAAAAATAGCGATGCAGATTATGACAGTCAAAAATAGCGATGCAGATTATGACCGTCAAAAATAGCGATGCAGATTGTGACCGTCAAAAATAGCGACGCATATTATGAACGTCAAAAATAGCGATGCATATTGTCATAAGGGAAACGAATTAAGCATATTGTGACAGTAAAAAACGAACTATTCGTATTGTAACAACCAATAAGAACTATGCATACTGAGATGCATATCATCATAGTACAATGTGTTATGCGTATTATGATAGTTTAAAAAGGTATGAGTAATATAATAAAAAAGAGCTATGCATACGGTGGCAGTCAGAACAATCTACATATATGGTGACAATCAAAACGAGCTATGCATATGGCGAGTCTAAACGAGATATACATATGGGGACAGTCAAAACGAGCTATGTATATGGTGAGCTTCAGAAGGAGTTGTGAATACGGTAACAGTCAAATAGAGCTATGCGTATAGGGACAATCAAAAGAGACATTTATATTGTGACATGCATATTGTGACAGCTTAGAAAGTTATGCATATTGTGACAGTCGAAGAGAATGTATATTCGGACACCTAATTAAGGTATGTATATTGTGAGATAAAATTGAGTAAATTATGACTTAAAATAGGTCTAGATATTACGAGTTAATTATAGGTATTCAGATTGTGAAAGTCAATATATGCTACGCATATTGTGACTGTCAAAAACAATATGCATTTTATGAGTCAAAATAAGACATGCATCTTGCAGACTGTAAAAAAGATGTGTGCATCTTGTGAGCGTCAAAAAGATGTGTGCATCTTGTGAGCGTCAAAAAGATGTGTGCATCTTGTGAGCGTCAAAAAGATGTGTGCATCTTGTGAGCGTCAAAAAGATGTGTGCATCTTGTGAGCGTCAAAAAGATGTGTGCATCTTGTGAGCGTCAAAAAGATGTGTGCATCTTGTGAGCGTCAAAAAGATGTGTGCATCTTGTGAGCGTCAAAAAGATGTGTGCATCTTGTGAGCGTCAAAAAGATGTGTGCATCTTGTGACTGTCAAAAAGATGTGTGCATCTTGTGACTGTCAAAAAGATGTGTGCATCTTGTGACTGTCAAAAAGATGTGTGCATCTTATGACTGTCAAAAGGATGGGTGCATCTTGTGACTGTCAAAAGGATGTGTGCATCTTGTGACTGTCAAAAGGATGTGTGCATCTTGTCAGCGTCAAAAGGATGTGTGCATCTTGTCAGCGTCAAAAGGATGTGTGCATCTTGTCAGCGTCAAAAGGATGTGTGCATCTTGTCAGCGTCAAAAGGATGTGTGCATCTTGTCAGCGTCAAAAGGATGTGTGCATCTTGTCAGCGTCAAAACGATGTGTGCATCTTGTCAGCGTCAAAACGATATGTGCATCTTGTCAGCGTCAAAAAGATGTGTGCATCTTGTGAGCGTCAAAAAGATGTGTGCATCTTGTCAGCGTCAAAAAGATGTGTGCATCTTGTCAGCGTCAAAAAGATGGTTGCATCTTGTCAGCGTCAAAAAGATGGTTGCATCTTGTCAGCGTCAAAAAGATGGTTGCATCTTGTCAGCGTCAAAAAGATGGTTGCATCTTGTCAGCGTCAAAAAGATGTGTGCATCTTGTCAGCGTCAAAAAGATGTGTGCATCTTGTCAGCGTAAAAAGATGGTTGCATCTTGTCAGCGTCAAAAAGATGGTTGCATCTTGTCAGCGTCAAAAAGATGTGTGCATCTTGTCAGCGTCAAAAAGATGTGTGCATCTTGTGAGAGTCAAAAAGATGTATGCATCTTGTGAGAGTCAAAAGATGTATGCATCTTGTGAGAGTCAAAAAGATGTATGCATCTTGTGAGAGTCAAAAAGATGTATGCATCTTGTGAGAGTCAAAAAGATGTATGCATTTTGTGAGAGTCAAAAAGATGTATGCATCTTGTGAGAGTCAAAAAGATGTATGCATCTTGTCAGCGTCAAAAAGGTGTATGCATCTTGTGAGAGTCAAAAAGATGTATGCATCTTGTGAGAGTCAAAAAGATGTATGCATCTTGTGAGAGTCAAAAAGATGTATGCATCTTGTGAGAGTCAAAAAGATGTATGCATCTTGTGAGAGTCAAAAAGATGTATGCATCTTGTGAGAGTAAAAAAGATGTATGCATCTTGTGAGAGTAAAAAAGATGTATGCATCTTGTGAGAGTAAAAAAGATGTATGCATCTTGTGAGAGTCCAAAAGATGTATGCATCTTGTGAGAGTCAAAAAGATGTATGCATCTTGTGAGAGTCAAAAAGATGTATGCATCTTGTGAGCGTCAAAAAGATGTATGCATCTTGTGAGAGTCAAAAAGATGTATGCATCTTGTGAGAGTCAAAAAGATGTATGCATCTTGTGAGAGTCAAAAAGATGTATGCATCTTGTGAGCGTCAAAAAGATGTATGCATTTTGTGAGAGTCAAAACGATATATCCGTTTTGTGAGAGGAAAAAAGATGTAACTATATGGCAACAAAATGTATAGATGTTATAGAAGACAGGAGAATAATAAATGTTGTGCAGGTCAAAGTAGCTTCAATATTACTGCAATAGTAATGCATATTATATGAAAGCGAAAATAGTTAGAAATAATATGGCAGTCAGAAGCAATCTGCAATTGCAGTCCGTGGAAATATGCATGATATTGAAATCAACATCACCGTCTTTACAAAGACATTTTGCATTCCTGTAAGCTGGATGGTGAAGACGTTAAATAATCCCTTTTATATTTTTTCAATAGTAAAATAAAACCAGGTGATTTTCATGAAATGTTTCATACAATTTTTTTTCAATAGTTAAATGAAGTGAGAGTTTTATTTGCATATTATAATTAAAAAAAAATAAATCACAATTTGAACGAGACTTTTTTTTTAATAGAAAGTCCTTTTTGTAAGTAAGAAATATATTTTTATTATTAAAGAATACTATTTTTATGATATTTGAAAAATATAGAATGCATTTTGTTATATTTCTTACTAAATAATGTATTTTATTCTGTTGTTTCTCGTTTGTAAAGAAATTGTAAATTTGTTAACTTAAGTGGAACGGCTCATCAAGGATTTGTTTACGTTGGACTTAAAGACAACCATATTGTAGTCAGCTGGAAAGCAAGAAAACGGGAGACAGTTCCACAGGCGTGCAGTTCTAAGAAAGAAGCTTTGTTCATGGAATCTACGTTTAGGTTTAGGCACAGATAAAGAGTGGGGAGAATTATTGATAGTGTTTTCACCTAGACGAGTGTTTCTTGTGAAAGTTTGGCGATCTTATTACCCCATTACAACAAATGGCTTTATGCCTTGTCTGAAGTGATCTTGTAAAAAAAGAGGTTTGCTTTTTAAACGGATGAGGTAATTATATTAACTTTTTATCACCGTTTTGTGCTATTCAATCCTGCCTCGTACTTTATACAGAGACTAGCAGGGTTATCCGACGTTGGCCGGGACAAAGTGTAACATATTTCTTCTTTGTACTTCTCTCTATCAGTTTATTTTTCCTTCTCACATGTTTCCTCTTTTCTTCAACTCTTACTATATCTTCGCCCAACAATTTTTTTTCTCTAGCCAAGCATACACACAGACAACCCTTTTCTCTCTTTTCTATAAAAGATTCCTCGGTGCATGACTCAGCATCTAACATTTCAGATATTATTCATCCAGAATATACTGACTTTGTGGGTGTTTGTTCTGTCATTTTTCACTTATAGATGGGCATACAAACATACACACAATTACCTTTTATACAGGATGTGTTTTAGAAGGGGCGAAATTTCAATTTGATACCTATGTATTCTTTAATTCCATATTTAGCATTCGATTATTCCAAATTAAACTTGGTTTTGCAATTCATCTTGTTGTTTCAGTAGAATAGAGCCACATGCCACACAGCGAACGATACGATCGATTTACTGAGAGAAACATTTCATGAACGAATAATTTCCCGTAATATACCTGTTAAATGGTAACTTCATTCGTGCAATTTTACCCCATTAAATTATTTTCCTTTGGGATATGTTAAGTCCTTTGTTTACGCTAATAAACCAGACATAATAAACCACTTGGAAGACAACACAAGACGCGTTATTGCAGAAATGCAGCATAATTTAATGCAGAGAACTGTGTAAATTGGACCTCTAGATTACGTCACATATGTGCGTGCCTGAAATTGTACTTAAATTTTAACTGACAAAAATATATTTTTGAATAAAATATACACAGTAAAACCCTGGGATATGGTGGTCATAGAATACGTTTTTTTTTTGTTTTTTTTTTTAAGGTTATGATGTGGAATACGATATTTTTCCGTCCCCTGCTTACAGTATTTGTCTCACCTTACGGTGTCATTTATAATTTTATTTGATTATATATACGTGTATAATATACTGTACTGTATTTTGTTACTAATTTTTAATGTTGTATCCCGAGGTTCTACTGTGTTTGTATAGACAATATTTTTCTGTAATTTATTTTTGTTTAAAGTTCGCTGCTTCCAAAAACACTATATATAGTAAATGGTTCTAATCAAATCATATTTACTTATTAAGAAACGATTATGTTGTCAGAAATAAAGCGTCTTAAAATGTTTACTGTATAATAATATTTCAGCCTGTGCAATTCTTATAGAACCCCTGCCCAACGCACCGAGCATTCACACACAAGTGGCGAAATTAATCTTAAATGAAAATCAATACCGAATGTCGAATGCACGCAGAAATAATGGATTTTCAAATAAAATCTATTAACATTTAATAAAAACCGATATGGCTTTGTTGCGACTACAAACGGACAAAGCATTTTAGTTGGATTTCTTTGTCGCGGCCGCATACAAAAAGGGTTTAATTGTATTTTTCACCGTTGATCTTGTTGAATAAGCGAACAGATGTGACAGTCTTTCTTCGTCCGTTTTCTTTCTCACATTTGAGCGGACAATTGGATTATTTGCCTCGTTCATCACACGGCAAACCGAATCTTATTTTGCTAATGTAACAGTTGTGTCAACAGCACTCAGAGAGGAGAGATGTGCACCAACACTCCAAAATCTTTAATCCAACCCGCTCAAAACGTGTTTATCTCTCCCTCACGCTGGGATACACGATTGGGAAAGCGTCTTAAATGATTAACTTTGATTTCTAAGAATTCCTGAGTATCCCCGTGGACATTCTCGGTAAGGGCGCCTAATAACCATTCTTAAAGATTAAAAACGCAAAGCCTGGGGCTGGAAACCACATAGAACTACACAGAGCCATACCTCAGCCAACAGAGAACAAGTCATCTAGACAATGATCTAGACTTTTGTGACGTTCATACCGTGTTTTTAATCTATATCTCTATAAAAGTGAGAATGTGTGTGAGGACACTTCTCAACCTATATACTCAACAAATGTTTAATCCGCAGACTTCGAAATTCATATATAGATTATTCAGACATGTGCAAATCTTTTTAATCGGTTTTCATTCGAAAAAAGGGCTGCTAAGGGGTCAAAATTGAGAAATTGGTACGTGGGAGTCATCGGATTTTTATCTGTTTGTCAACTGTTTAAAAAATGCGCATGCGTGAATGGTACACATGACAGAAGATTTATGTTAAGAATAAGAAGGTTTAAATATGCTTTCTAAGCTGACCTTATGGTTATCGAACTTGACTCACTGTCTTTAGGTTTTGATTTCGATCTTTGCTCAAGTATATATATATATATATATATATATATATATATATATAGAGAGAGAGAGAGAGAGAGAGAGAGATAGATGTTATTTGTTTTTGCAATACGTTTTGAATGAATTCAATTATTAAGGAAAGTGCATTTTTACCTAAATGCAAGTTGGGAATAATTTTCCTTTTAACCAATTTGGTACCCCCACATGGGGAGCGGTATATATATATTATTTTTAAAATATAATTATCCACTGACACGTGTTTCGTCGTCTACGACTCGTCAGAGTGGCTGAATCTCGCTAGATTCAGCCACTCTGATGAGTCGTAGGCGACGGAACACGTGTCAGTGGATAATCATATTTTATATTTATTTATATATATATATATATTTATATATATATATATATATATATATATATATATATGCTTACAAGAAGTAAACTGTTTAGAAAAAAAAACTTAATATCCGCATGTACATGTATAAGTTTCTGTATGAATTAAAATATAATATGTATGCGTATTTTAGACCGGGCAACTATTGCTAATATTTAATAGCCTATGTTTTTGCCAATAATAAAAGAAAAGGGCAAGAGTTGCTTCAGTAGAAACCAAGTGAAAGATTTTGATGTTATTTACAAATGCCGCCCAGTAAACGTGCATAATACTTGACCATCGAACAAAAATTATTTCCATGCCACAAAGACAATAGCGATACCAGAAAAGTATGTAAAAAAATAAAACTGATATAACAGATGTTGGAAATCGGACATGGATATTTCTTGGAAGGAGACAAACTCGGACTTGTAAAAATTCTAGGAGTCGCGGTCAAAGAATCAATTGATTACATGAATATTGGAATTAAGTTTTATTGTTTTTATCATTTGCCAATGTTCAACAAACTAAAATTGTATTACGTTTCTGTTTTTTTTCGATGAGGATTAGTTATTTCGGACTATTACTCTCGTCTTGACTGTCATTTTATCTACGTTTCGCTCGATTAACTAATTAAGAAAAGGGAGACATCCACAAAGACTTGAAAATCCAGCACTAATTCTCAATAATCCAGTATCATCTTAAAAACGTTTACTATAATTTGTTTGTACGAATACATAAAGGAATACTTGCTTTAAAGTAGAAAGCAATTCGAATAGTATAATGTTGTAACATAGCACGGACGGTTATATGCAAATACTGAATCGTGAGCGAAATGACATCACAGTAAGGAAAAAAATACTATTTAAAAGGAGGGGGCACGTTAGACGTCGCAGTCATAACGAGAAGTCACGCATGTCAGGAGAATGAGGAAAAAATGTTATTGCACGAAAAATTAAGTTTAAGTTCTCTTCTATACTTTATCTACTTAGCAACTGAGGTCACGTTCGACAAGATACACCTGAAGAAGGTTAATCGAGCAAAACGTAGATAAAATGAGTCAAGATGAGAGTAATAGTCTGAAATAACTAATCCTCATCGAAAAAAAAAAACAGAAACGTAATACAATTTTAGTTTGTTGAACATTGGCAAACGATAAAAACAATAAAACTTAATTCGAGTTAATTCTTTTTAGATAATGATTTATCCAACCCGGATTATTTTCGTACTCCTTTTGTAAAAAGTTAATTTTTTTCATCATATACAAGCCTATTTAGAAGATGGATTAATATTTTTGAAAATAAGGGACGCAACTCTGTATTCATCCATCACAGACTTACTTCTTTTCTTTCAAAAATATTATATACACAGTAAAAAGAAAAAAAAAACGGCATAATATAAAAAAGAAGAAAAAAACAATTTTCCAGTCAATAAACTACCGGGAAACGTCGGGTATGCACACGCAATCTTAATTATTCACAGAAATTAAGTAAATAAATAGGCACCTTGATTCTGATTAACACAGAGGATTTGTGGTGACTCGACGCGGATTAAATGAACTGTCATATTAACATATATGTCTCGTCTAGAACTGTAGTACTTCTTTGGGTACTTCTGCACTTTATTGCCCGTTTTTCCGTGAGTTTTAGTCGGCAACGCCCGGTGAACGACAGAAACCGCTGGATTATACAGAGTAAGCAAAATGAGATGCAAGCGGCCGAGCAGACGGTAAAATTTGGAAGAAAAATAGAAAGGAAAGGAAAGACTTTAAAATATTTTACAGTAAACGACAGCTATAATTTCGTTGGTCCTACGACTAGGGCTACCACAAATCACGTGCAGAGGATGTGGAAGGAGGCGAAACAACGAAATAAAAGAGTGTAGAACCAACTGCGATCTGCTTGGCAGTTATTTTAGTGAAATTATGTGGAGACAAAAAAATTCGAAAGAATTTTTTTGTCTCTATCCTAAAGCACATAGCAGAAAGCTACCCGGTTCAGAAACTTCCTTCTACATTCTCGAACAACCTTTTTTCAGCCGACTTTGCCGTTGTCGGCTGCTTTACTTCCATCGGTAGAAAATAATTATCCTTAAGAAAATAGCCTTCAAAAAATATTTAACGAAAAATATTTATATACATCCCAAACCAAAGAAAAAAAAAAATGTGTAAATACTTCTTCATTAATTTAATGAATACAATACCAAAATAACTTTCATACACAAACAAAAGAATATATCTTTTCACCAATTCAAAGAAACAAAACTTTTATCACCCCCACCCCCACCCAGAAAAAAAAACAAACAAACAAACAAATAAAACAGTAAAAATTATGAAATTATTACGGTAGGTCTCTTTTTTCTTTCTTTTTTGTTTGTTTTTAATTGACTCTTGTTCGCTCGGTATAATCCGGCGGTTTTCCTTGTCCGTCAGGCGTAGCCAAACAATACTCACGGAAAATCCGGCATTAAACTGCACAAGTACCCTTCTTTGAAGGTTGTGTTACTGAAATGTTCATATCTGTGTTAGATCCATTTATATCTAAAACATGACAAATTTCAATTGGTATAAGATATCGATATTTCAGAAGTAAACTGCTTACGAGTGTTTTAACAGATATTCAACGACGTCATTCTTTTTTATTTACTTATCAGCATATCAAAACCTAAGTGCGCTTGATTCATTAATAACATTTTAATTTGCCAATTAAAAGCACGCACCTGTTTGGTACTTGCTTACGCAATATATAGAAGCAGTGAAGACTATTGATATTTTATGGTAAATGGCATACAGAGTATCGCTAATCTGAATTTATGCATAATTATCAACATGCAGATGGTTCCTCTTCTTAAATCATCACCGTGGCTGATGTTAACCTTGAGATTCAAACCCTGGATATCAGTAATTGTCAATCGTGGCAGTCCACTGCTGTAGTCTTATATATATATATATATATATATATATATATATATATATATATATATATATATATAATGGAGAGAGAGAACAAATGACAAAAAGTTATATTCCAAAATTCATGATGTTAACCATCTTATAATTCATTCCTTTAATTCAGTTGACTTATACAATTCTTGACAGTATCTGTTTCATAGCGCAAAATCAATCAATTATTATATCAATCAGTGAATCTATTATGCCTTTAACTCATCAGAAGAAATAGCAACAATCACTCCGTCAAAAGGAATTGAAACGTGATTTGACACGGTGAAAATCCAAAATTAGAAGAGAAGCTGCAGATACCTTTATATTTGTCCATTACGCCATATTAGATATAAATGATGATGCGTGGAAAAGCAAAATACTGGTTTATTCATAGCTGTACATTTTGCTAATTACATTTCGTTTCCTCTGATGAAATGAACCATTTGTGAAAATCCGTGGATTAAGGAAATAAATATAATGTTTCTCTATATATTCCTTGTTTCAAACAATAAATTCTCAACTTAAACATATATGTATATATTTTGATTTACAGAATTTAACTTTCATCATTTAAATTATATATTGCTCTATTTTTTAAATATTGAGCTTTACCTTTTGGGTAGGATAATCCTGAACGTATTACCTCAATGTAATATCTGACAGGATAATTCACTTGATCTCTAATCTGTGACTTATCTCATATACATATATATATGTGTGTGTGTGTGTGTGTGTGTGTGTGTGTGTGTGTGTGTGTATGCGGAGTGTGGAGTATTCTGTTCTGTCCTGAGAGACAATTGATATTCTTGAACAGATTTATTCCCGGAACGAACATGGGTTTCGCGATCCCAAACAACAGCTAAGATTGCTGTTATTTGGACGTTATTCATTTGATAAACTAATCAAATAGCCAAATCTTGAGAATTTATTGTATCCTACCATTAAATCTAGAGCTGGTGAGAGGATATATGAATCACAACGCATAATCACGTTAGCATACAGGTTCTCGTTAGATAATCAGAGTTAACTAACGTAGAACCAGATGGGTGGCTATTTTGGAATACCAGGCACATTATGTAGGTATATCTCCACAATCGAATTCAATCGTTGCAAAAACCTAACGTCGTCATCTCTCCTAACGGGAATATACTGCCGACTGTGGACTGCTTATGAATTTCACACATCCATGAAATTTCTTGCTTCGTACATTTATATCAGATCGAGCTCTGCGTTCCATCTTCAAAAATAACATGTCTTCTATAGTATCAGACCTGACGGAATGGTTAATTGTAGATATAAACCTCTTTATACCCTCCAAAATATTCTAGTAAAACCTAACAGCCAGCTGTGTTTTTTTCCAGAATGTGCTGCTGCTATTGCGCACCGAAATCACTATTTTCATTGCTTCCAACGTAATAGATGTACTGAGACTAAAGCCGCTTTCAAGGCTGCCAGTAACTCCTATAAAAGAGTAATAAAGAACGCGAGAGAGCTGTATGTTCAGTCCGTCAAGTCTAAAGCAGGTGAGCAGTGGCTTGGTTCCCACCTGTTCTGCCAAATAACAAACCAGATCCTGAATAGAAGTGTGTGCTCTATCCCAACAATTTTCAATTGAACCTGAGTAGCATTGGACAAGGCCAGGCTCTTTGCAGCTAAGTCTACCCTATGGAATCAGGGCCGCCAACCCCCCTATTTCGTCTTGTGTCTGAAAACACGCTATGCGACATACAAATATATGTGCGTGATGTTGCAAAGCTAATCAAAAGCTTCGATTTCAGTAAAGCAACTGGCTCTGACGTCATTCCGATTAAAGTGCTGAAAAAGCTTCAACCAGAACTAGCTCCCATACTGTTTAAGCGTTTTCTTAAAGAGAATTGCTTCTCAACACTCTGGAAAACCTTATCAGTATGTCCCGTATTTAACAATTCAGGTGATCGGTCATCTCCTTTTCAATACAGACCAATCAGTTTCCTGTGCGTCATAAGTAAGTTGTTGGAATCTGTGCTAAACAGAGAAGTAGTCAACCACCTCCTCAAAAATAACCTCCTCGGTGACATGCAATATGGTTTCCGTTCTGCTAGATCTACAGCAGATGTGCTAACAGTTATAGGATTAGCGAATCTCTCGGCGGAAGCTGCCTTTCTAAAGCAATTTCTCTTAACATATATAAGACCTTTGATGGGGTATGACATAATGGTCTACTCCATAATATCTCCAGCTACGGTATAGCTGAAAATGCATTTTCTGTTATTAAATCATTCCTCTCTGCTAGGTTCATAAGACTAGTCGTTGATGAGTAAGAATCAGACGCACACAATATTAATGCTGGAGGCCCTCAGCGGTCTATCTCGGGTCCAACTTTCTTCCTGATCTACATTAAAGATCTCCCAAATCACATCATAAGATCATTCGTAGACACTTATGCTGATTACAGTACGATCTATGGCAACACTTCAAAGGCCGTAAATGACCAAGTTCTCTTCGGTTTTCTCTGCTCTGATCTTGATCACGTGATGCAATGCGGAAAGATGTAGCTGGTTACTTTTATTCATCTAAAACCAAGCTTCTATCTTTACATCATCAATTGAAATGAATAGCTCTCGTTTGGGGGAGGCTCCATGTTTTGACAAGCTTCTGGGTTTTACCTTTACGCCTGACATGTACATCAAATCCGTGGCCAAGGTTCCAGTAAGTATCTCACTGCTGATGCAATTCTCTACCTGTATAAGAGCCAAGTACAACCAAGGATGGAGTACTGTTGCTACAGTTGGGTAGGAGCTGCTAGAAACCCCTTAGTCTGCCTTTACAGAGTTCAATATAGACTTCGTAGCCTAGTGGGAATGTCCTTTTCTTTTTTCTGCAACCTCTTTTCCACAGAAAAGATGTGAGCCTATCTCTGCTTTATCGTTATTTTCATGGCAAGTGTTCGTCTGAGCTCCAATCTATGACCCCACTTGCTTGATTTTCACGAAAAACACTCGTCTAGCTGAAACCACTATCAATAATTTTCCCCACTCTTTATCTTTGCCCAAACCTAAACGTAGATTCCATGAACAAAGCTTCTTTTTTAGAACTGCAAGCTTGTGAAACTCTTCAGTTTTCTTGATTTTCAACTGACTACAATATGGTCGTCTTCAAGTTCAATGTGAAAAGTTCTTGATGAGCCGCCCCCTTAATTAATCCAATTTATCAAATTTCCATTACTAACGATTACTACGGTATTTTCCCATTGACTGTCGTGCATTCATTAACCCATATCCTCCAGGCCTTGATATGTGATGACTCCTTTGTAAAAAAAAAAAAAAAAAAAAAAAAAAAAAAAAAAAAAAACACCGCACAAGCAAAAAAGATCAGCTGATAAAATCAACTGTTTATTCATTTATAAGAAAGAGGCACGTTTAAAATGAATGCTTCGTTTAGAGTGCAATTGAACCATGAGAGTTGATTTTTCTACGTTTAACTTTAATTCAAGTGATTATGTAAAAATAATTTTATCAAATCAACAGCTGGTTATTTGATAAGAGAGGGGTGCGTTCGAAAGGAATGTTTTGCTTAGAGCACAACTGAACTATGATACTTGACTTTTGGATTTTAAACTTTTAATGAAGTCGTTATTTACAGATAATTTTCTAAAATCAACAGTAGATTTTCTACAGTATAATGTAGACTACAATGTATTGTGGAGTAAGTCACCGCGGAGAGGCATGTACATCTTCCTTCCGATTCAAATCCTTTACAAATCCTTTAAAAAAAATGGCGATTTCACCGATTTCAGTGACAATAAAAGTATGGAAGGATGAAACATTTGTTGATCCTTATTCAATTCCAGACAACGTCGTATCTCCCTGCTAGTATAATATATAGTTATCTAATCTAGCAAGTGTATAGCGGTAGGATAGAGTGAGAAAAAATTATGTGGGAATATCTTTGTAGTTTGGCAAATGACTTAATTATCATTTTATTGAGATTAATGTTCGCGTGGATGGTGGCGTTTATTCTTACCCAAGTTAAAATAGATTTTGAAAACTCCGTTCAGTCTCGAAAGACAATGGATACCCATTGTAAGGGTAGCTGTGTGTGAAATTGTAAAGCAGAAGTTGCGCAATCACCAGCCACGTCTCTCCTGAGTCGGCACTGCTTGAGTCCAGTGACAAGAGGAAGTTTATGACGACTGGAAACAATACCGACATAAGCGGAGAGCGTATACAGCACCTGGAATTCTCAAATGGTTACCCGTTCTAGTATTGACCAGGCTCAACGTTGCTTAACTTCGGTGATGTAAAGAGAACCAGTGTGTCAACGTGAATTAAGTCTTATATTGAAATGAATTCATTTTTCAAATTATTGAATTACTAGCAGGCAGCCGGGCGTTGACCGGTCTTAAACTACGTATAAATAGTATATTTGAATACAGGAATTGAGACACGTGTATGCGTGTATTATGTTTTTTTTAAAACAGTTTCCTTCTTGTAAGTAAAATAATAATAATAATAATAATAATAATAATAAAAATAAAAATCGAGCCGAGATCGAAACCAAAACTTAAAGACAATGAGTCATATACAATAACCATTAGACCAGCTGTACACATTCTTTACAAAGTGTTTTCTCACCATGCTTATTCTTAACATGAAGAAGTTGTCATGTTTTACGGCCGCGCATACGAATTCCTGAAGCAGTTGACAAACAAAGAAACATCCAATTACCCCCAAGTTAAAAATTTCGATTTTAACCCCTCGGCTTAGGTTTTTTTCCGAATTGTTGGGGACGCATCCCTGTTACCAGGAATAACGAACTGTTCCATGACGTCACTTCCGGGATACGAGAAGCGGTTTACGAGAGAGTTGTTCTCAACTAGTCGTGCCATGAGCAAAGATATTGTTCATTTACACTTTTTATGTATTTTTTAATACATATTCAGTTGTTGCTGTGTTTTTCTAGTGATTTATTCAACCACTAACACCACAACTCGAATGAAAACAGATTAAAAAGTGTTCCAAAATGCCCTATATCCAAAATTTCAAGCCTCTAGATCATAAATTCGTGGAGTATATAGGTTAAGAAGTGTCCAGTGTTCTCATACACACACATATATATATATATATGCGCATATAAAAACGACAAGCAACCACAGAATTCGCGCATAAGCTTGAAGAGTTCTAGAGTGGATGAAACGCGGAATATTCGGTGTAGCTTAATCGCCATATACATTTTATAACTTACTAACTTTATAACTTACTATATATAATATATATATATAGATAGATAGATATTTCAAAGCATTAGATGTATTATTCAAATTATTGAATTAATAAAATATAAAATATATTCGGTGTTATTTTACTTTATATATGCTGAGAATTTTCCAGAATTATTATTTATTTTATATCGTTATTATTATTTTTTTTTTTTAGTTTGGTTGAAAAATATTTTACGAACTAATGACACCAATTTGATTTATAGGCGTTTCCTCTTTTCATCTCAATTTTAAGCTCCTAAGGCGATCCATCAAAATGATCGGAGGGTGGTTGTGGGGGTCCTTTTCTTTTCTTTAAAAAAAAGGGGGGGCGCATCACACATAAGACATGACGGATGAGAGTCGTTTTTTTTTTTATAACTACTTGTTAAATAGTCTTGTCAGTGACATTGTCAGTGCACGGCACCTGTTACGTTCGATTCGCTTATAGACAGAAATTTCCGCGTCGGGGGTTCAGCCGGTTTTTATAGATCATTTCTTCCAAGGATTATTGCTCTGATCTTATCTATTACTCTATGTCCTCATACACTGTATTATTCTATCATCCACTTCTTGTCATTTTTCGATCCAATAAAAAAAATGTTATACGTTCATGTATCATTTAATAGTTTACAATATCTCATAGATCTATAGTAGTCGATACGGTATAAGCTCGTTAGCTCACCGAACTTAAGCAACGTTGTGCCTGGTTAAGAGATGGATGATCACTAAAGATATATCAGGAGGATATATATATATATATATATATATATATATATATATATATATATATATATATATATATATATATATATATATATACTTCATTTAATCACATAAATTAATATACAAAAGTATAAATTTATGTGTAAACTTTAAGTATTTATTCAACAGTGCTTAATACGCAGATAGAGATAGCTAGTAAGTTATATATATATATATATATATATATATATATATATATATAGAGTCTAAAGAAGTTTTGAATAAAAAAAAAATGCAAAAATAAAGAATTTAGTTTAGATTCCCCGAAAGGAAAAAAAAATCATTTTAATCTATCGCAGACTAAGCACCTACATAATCCGATTTCTAAAAAGTTTATAATGACCAAAGAGAATTCATTTATATATGGATGAAAAAAAGCCTCAACTAAAATTGTTAAATAGAAATAGACTTAGCACTTGCATCAGTCGAGTTCGCAAAAGTCTTCAATTTTAAAACAGAATTTTACTACATAAGGATGGAAAGAGAAAACCTTAACTGAAATTTTGTAAATAGAAAATGGGGATCATCAGCTGCTTACCATGTAGCTGTTTCGGAGATTTAAAATAATATATATATATATATATATATATATCGAGAAAGCATTGCCAAGGCTGCTGCGAAGAAGGTGAGCTCTCTCTCTACCGTGCTAGAAAGATACTTATGCCTGAAAGTATGAAAGTACCCTGCACCTCTATAAGGCCACCATTCGCCCATGTATGGAGTATTGTTGTCACATTTCGGCGGGTGCATCTGCTACTAGTCTCTCTCTCTCCTGGATAGGGTTCAAAAGAGAGCCGTCAACCTGATAGGTCCTGAACGGTCATCTAAGCTTCAACCTCTGCCCCATCGACGAAATGTTGCATCCCTTTGCCTGTTCTACAAGTATTTTAATAATGAATGCTCCGACGAACTACAAGCACTTGTTCCCACCTCGAGGTAAATACCCCCGACAAACAGCAAGACCCCATCCCTGCACAATAGAGATCCCTAGATATAAGAAAGCCTTCTACTCCAATAGTTTCTTCCCCAGAACTGCTAGACTTGAACTTCCTTCTGGGATTTTGCTTTCCCAACTGTATTGACATGCAGAAGTTCAAGTGTAATGAGAACAGACATCTTGCTGCTCAACTCCCTACATAGTATCTCTGAAAAGGCTTTGCTTTGAAATAATATTTTCTCTCTGTTTCACTTGTTACCTCTCTCTGTCTCTTTGATTTCTGTTTTTCTCTCTCTAGATTGTGGCCTTCATTCAGCAGTAAGATTTTGCCGGTGAGCAAAGGTGAAAGGTCGGTTAGCGTTTGAGCACAGCGAGGGTGAATTATCAGCGATAGTACAGCTGCGCAACAGATCGGGGCAGCGGTGAATTGTTAGCTACAGTGTTGTTTATATCTTGTTACGTCATTATCAGCGCCGTTCCCAGCCGATTTGATGTAGCATAAGAGATTTGGTTTCTATGGTAATAAATAGCCAATCAGAAAAAAACCGTCACTACGTTATTTAAAAATTCTGAGAATTTTTGAACAGTAATTTTATTTTAAGTTCTGTTTTACTGAAGGAAATTGGAAAAAAAAATTTCAAATTATAGCTGAGAAGGTGACCTATGAACTCTAAAAATCTTTTGAAATTTGGTTCAAAAATGAGTGGGCGGTGAAACTTTAAAGCAGTTGTAAACGAGGAAAACTAACGCTTTACCATATATTCAAGTACTGTAGTGCTCGAATGAGATGTGTGTGTGTATGTTCCTAAAACCTCTGGCCTTGATGCAGGGGGGACTAAAACTTGCTGCTATGCTTTCAAATAATCTGAAATAGCAGCAAGGGGAGACTTGATTCCAAATATTTATCATATGTTATATGTCCCCTCTTTTGGAAATAGGGTGTGATTATGAATATCTCCAGTATCAAATAATCCTAATACATTGTAAAATTTACTTTATGTATGAAAACCACAAAGAATAGATGTAACATATGATCAATATTTGGAATCTAATATCCCCTTGTTATTTCAGATCATTCGAAACCATAGCAAGTTTTATTCTCCCCTTCAAAGAGAGAGGTTTTGTGGAAACATCAGATATTGTAATACAAATGCAAGACTATAATTAAAATATTGGTAAAGGCGCTGTATTTTCCACCCACAAGAAATCATTTAAAATTACAAGTATTGTAGATTTTCAAGGGTTCTAAAAACGAAAATAACAGTTAAAATCCCAGGAAACTAATAGTTTTCAAGATATGAAGCAATTCTAGTTTTTAAAAGATAGGGGACAACTTTTCTATATCAATTTAACGTAAAATGAACAACACATTTTTTTGTGGGAGACGTCTTATATGTTAAGGTTGGTGTATATTTGGTAATTGTGGCCAAGTAGACCAACACGAAACCTACCTTAAAACTTGTTTTCTATAGATTTTCGGGCGTGCTGAAAACGAATTCCGCATTTAAATTTTCCTCAAATAAGTATTTTTCCGGGTATTATGCAATGTAATTCTTTATCTTAAAAGTGGTGGGCAATTTTATACGTGCGAGTATATTTTTGCTTAAAACCAGAAGAAAAAATACTTATTTGTGGAAAATTTAATGCAGCTAATATTCGTTTTCAGCACACCCGAAAACCTATAGAAAACATTTTTTTAAGGTAGGTTTTGTGTTAATCTACCAAGCAACAATAAACACCACCCCTAAAAAAAAAAAAAAATAACAGACCATCCCACAAACACACAAAAAAGTTGGCCATAAAGTAGGTGCTCATTTCACGTTAAATTAATATATAAAATTGAACCCCCACTTTTAAAAACTAAACTATATGAAAACTGAAATGAAACACGTGAAAAAAAAAACAACTTAGTGTAAAGAGTTCATGAAATGGAGGAAAGAAATCAAAAAATGTAAAAAATAATTAAAAAATTTAAATCCAATGAAAGGATATGCAGTTAGGTATTTCCAAATGCGAAATGGTCATATAAATCCATGTTCTCATAAGAAGTATTCGGATTTGGAATGTTGGCAAAGAGATCCAAATTAAAATTTTGTATACATTAGCTGGCCGCTCGGCGTTGCCCGGTCGTAAGATACGCTTGAATAGACTGGTATAATTCATGCAGATTACGTATTTATTTTATGGAGACAATGTTCTATCAATTATTATATTGAAATTGAATATTATATTGAATATGGTAGCGAGATCAAGACTATCCCTTATTTAAGCAAAAATATGTTTGTATTCATTCAAAAAATTCTAAAGCTTCCTAGAAAAAAATGTAACAGATAAAAAAAGGTTGCACATGCTCTTTACAAATAAAAATACACGAAAAAGTATTATCAGCGTACCTATTTACAATGCCTCCCCACGGACCAGAGTTAGACACCAGGGTCGGGTTTTTTTTTTGTTTGTTTTTTTTTTGTGGAGAAAAGGAACAAAATAAAGATAAAGAAATATCCCCAAAATCAAGCAAAACGTGTTCAGTTCATGGAAAACACAATAAAACTATGAAATAAAATAAACACGAAAGAAGTTTTAAAAACTAAACTGATGACCCAAAAAAAAAACAGGAAATATTCAAATCGAAAAGACCTGTGACGGCTGATGACCGAATGAAAAGGGAAAATGATTTTTATTTTAAGTGGGTTTATTATTTGACAATATTATTTAAACTAAAGTTGAAACGTACAGTGACCTGTTTTACTCAGCGTGTAATACCATACACCCACATACACACGAATGTTTAGTTCGGCAATATTTATAAACAAGTTACAATTCCTGCTCGCTTCGTTGGTTGGTTGGTTGGTTGGTTGGTTGTTTTACGGCATATCAATCCTTTTCAGGTTATTTAATGCCGAACTTTTGGTCAGAGTGGACCTGACAGCAATGGCAATTAAAAGGTGGCTCTACACTTGCCAAAGCCAGAAAGCTGGGAGCCTCACCATCGGATATAGTTTAAGGTCATATCCAGGACTGTGCTTGTTTCGTGTTTTGATTATTTTTTACGGGTTGATGAGCAAATTATCTAATGTTCTATTTGAGTTTCATCAGAAATGATATGTGTGTGTGTGTGTGTGTGTGTGTGTAAGTATATTAGTTTACCTGCAACCAATATGATCATGCCCAACAAGCTTCACTTACGTATAGAGCACTGTCGAAGTAAATACAGAAAATATTTACATAAAATTATATATATATATATATATATATGCACACTGTAAAACCCCGTGATACAGTGTCCCGAGAATACTTGTTTTTTTTTTTCGGAATACGATGTTTATCGGGCACGTGGTTACGGCATTTGATCCGCCTTACTGTGTTATTTATGTTATTTGATTATATACTGTATTTTATTACTAATTTTTAATGTTGTATCCCGGGGTTCTACTATATATAAGTTCTCTTTAATCTTCTTCAAGCAGGTCGGTATTTTTGTGGATTTTAAACAGCTTAATCTTTAAAACAATTATACCTCGTTCCCACAGATTCTTCATCATATATTAACTCTGTTTTAGTCTCCAGGATCAATGTATAACGTCTGTAATAGATCCTATTCGTAGAAATCAGTGGTAAAGCAAAGGTTGCGCAACACTTCTCACTCATTGCCTGAGCCCAAAGAAAATGTCAAGTCCACGATAAATGGCAACACCGTACAACTAAGATTCTGATATGCATACATAACGTATCTATCTATCTATCTAGATCAATGGATTCAGGGTTTATTCTACCATTTAACCGATAGGTGGAGAAGGTATACGGATTAATAATAAAAGAGATACAGCTAGACAGAATTAGAACCCGTCATGCCAAATCGGTAATCAGCACCTTTAACAACACCACACCAACCTTAATAATAACAATAATTAGATCAATAACAACAAAAAATATTTAAAAGGCTAAGAAAAAAAAAAGCTGCAAGCAGGCCAGGTTTTATTTTTATTTATGCTTACTTTTTAATCTTATTTTGTCGATATTTTTATTTTTTTCTCAAACTCTCTTTCTCTTTATTTCGTCCATTATTTTATTAACTTCTCCCATAAGCCATTTATTTTAAGTAATGGTCCCTCCCCTCCCCACCTCTCTCTTTCTCTCACTCTAGATCCTCGTAGCAGTGAGGATGTTGTACATCCCTACCCTTCGTTGCGTACAGCCGTAGTTTGGACACTTGTCAACTTCATCAGCCAGTGTTGGAGGGGTAGAAAAGAGTCCCTGTCGTTCCTGTCAGCGGTCACATTGTCAGGAAGGCAAGAAGGGACGCTCTCCCTCCTTTCTTATCCCTCGGCAGAAGCGCGCGCTCTACCCCCCTCCCCCAAGGGGAAGAGAATAATGGATATTTAGCCAGCATGAATGAAGTGTGACAAAAATTTGAAGGGATGAACAGAAAGAAGAACAATAGAGATAGATAGATACGTTATGTATGCATATCAGAATCTCACATGCTGGCGGGATTATCTGTAGATACAACTAGAGAGATAGGACAGATAGGTATGCATGGTTATCATATATATATTCTATATATTTATAATTATATATATAAGTATTATATATAACTATATATATAACTATTACATATAACTATATATATAACTATTACATATAACTATATATATAACTATTACATATAACTATATATATATATATAACTATTACATATAACTATATATATATATATAACTATTACATATAACTATATATATATATAACTATTACATATAACTATATATATATATATATATAACTATTACATATAACTATATATATATATATAACTATTACATATAACTATATATATATATATAACTATTACATATAACTATATATATATATATAACTATTACATATAACTATATATATATATATATATAACTATTACATATAACTATATATATATAACTATTACATATAACTATATATATATATATAACTATTACATATAACTATATATATATAACTATTACATATAACTATATATATATATATATAACTATTACATATAACTATATATATATATATATAACTATTACATATAATTATATATATATATATAACTATTACATATAATTATATATATATATATATAACTATTACATATAACTATATATATATATAACTATTACATATAACTATATATATATATAACTATTACATATAACTATATATATATATAACTATTACATATAACTATATTTATATATATAACTATTACATATAACTATATATATATATAACTATTACATATAACTATATATATATATAACTATTACATATAACTATATATATATATAACTATTACATATAACTATATATATATATAACTATTACATATAACTATATATATATAACTATTACATATAACTATTACATATAACTATATATATAACTATTACATATAACTATATATATATAACTATTACATATAACTATATAATCATTATATATATAATCATTATATATAAGCATTATATATATATATAAGCATTATATATATAAGCATTATACATATATATAAGCATTATATATATAAGCATTATACATATATAATTATCATATATATATATATATATATATATATATATATATATAATTATCATATATATATGACAAAGGTCTATATCCAAATTTCAAGATTTTGAGCATCTTACGTTTTATTTCTTTAAGTACGCTGAGATGCACAATTCTTGATAGCACCTGTTTCGTAGCGCAGTATCATTAATTTAATTATTGCGTCAATTTTTTATTTATTTATCCCACCCTTAGCTCATCAGAAGAAAAAGAAAGAACTTAACTTAAAAAGAAAATAACGAGTATAGACATGATTACAAAACCCAAAATTGGAAGTTGCAATAAATAAACATATTTCTCCATACACAATATATATATATATTGTATTATTATTAAAAATGTACATGGTTGTGACACTGGACATAATCTTTGGGACAAATGCTCGTTTAAAACCAACCTCGTCAGGCGACTTAATAAACGGTTGCTTTCCACTGATGAAACGAGTCCTCAAACGTCAGATATATTTGAGGACTGGTTTTGTCCGAAATATTACCATTTCCAGTGTCGCGAAACGTATTAATTTGTTCATATTAATAAAAAATATTATAACCCTTTCTTAACTGGTCGTAAAATACCCCAAGACGTGATATTTTAATTCATGCAGATATCAGATTTATAATAAAAGAGCAACTTTATTATTGATTATTATATTGTACCCAATATATATAGCAATAATTTCAAAAGTAAAAAAAAAGAAAAATTAAAAAAAAAAAGAAAAAAAAGAAAACGCTTCGGTGCCGGCAGCTGGAATCAAAACCAAAGCATTCAGAGTTCCAGTCTTAGTTGTTATTTAGCGCCCCAAACTTCGACTTTACAGTCTGAACTATCGTAAGCTGGATACAACAAAAAGACTACAGATTAAGCGACTTCAAAACTCTGAAGTTAGTGAATTTAAATGAGTATACTAATAATAATTTTTAAATACAAAAATAATATCAATGTCAGAGCGAGAAATGAACTCAACTTATATATATATATATATATATATATATATATATATATATATTATACACACGCAGCCCAATTAAATTATGACCCATTTTTAATTTAAGTTTATTTCAAATTTATTTTCTATTGTAAAAAGTTTGGAATATCTTCAAGTAAGTCCCAAATGTGATCTTTTCTTTTCTTTTTCCTAACCCTTTTTCCCATTTAAGTTCTTTATTAACTTCTTATCCACTTTTTTTTAAGAGCTCCATTTTTCTTTAATTTCTCTCTAATCTATCCCATTTTCCATTTTTTCTTTTGCGTCGTGAGGTTCCAGGTCGCCTGATGAAGTCTTTGACTGAAACAGATGGCTATTTGTAGCGACCATATGTAAATGTTTACCCCTAATAAAAGAAATATTCCGCTCTTTTTATTGAGCACTATTTAACAACCTCGTTGTCTCCATTAGTTTTGACTTTTGGACACATTTGAATATATATATGAGTGTGTGTGTGTGTGTGTGTGTGTGCGTGTGTGTGTGTGTGCGAGATATTGAAACATACTAATATTGAGAGACAAGAAGGAAGAGGATAAGAATTGATAAATACAAGGAGAGATACATCGAAAGAGAGATAGATAGAGTGATATAGATGACGTTAAAAGGAATAACATACATATGACGAGAGGAGAGGGGGGGATAAAAAAAACAGCGCAAAAGAAAAGGGGGAAGAGGATCTAGAAAATTGTCCGTGAAGATATCTTGAAAAACGAACTGAACATTTTATCCTAGAAATAATAGGATGAGAGAAACCAAAAACTAGTTACACCTGGAGGACATTTTTATTTTATTTGAGTTTTTATCAAAAGTGAGAAAATTGAAGTAGAAAATAATTTTTAAAATGGTCTCCCGTCTTGGAGATGAATGGAGACAGTTATGCCCAGGAGAAGCAGGAAGAGGGAGCACAGTCAAATAAAGGATTAGGGTTATAATTATTATTTAAGTCTACTTGACCCCTTGAACTATGCTGACCCGGAATAGAAAATAAAATAGCATTGCTAATACAGAAATACTACTACTATTACCTATGATAATGATGATGATAATAAAGGGAGGTAATTCGTTTCTCATTAATAATTGTTTGCGATGATTTTTTTTTTTTTTTTTGTAATACCGGACAGATGTCGGATAAATAAATTAATTTTAGATAATAATAAAAGTGACGGCATCAAATAACACTACACCAAATTATCGAGAATGATCAAGGAGGATAGAAAAACCGAGGAGAAAAAGCACTAACCAGACCTCTACTGGATGAGCGAAAAGAGGACTGGGACTTTGAATTCCAGTGAAGACCCATGACTACCAAAGACTTGTTGTCACTAAGACTCAAGGGAACACCAGAGGTTGTTCATAAAAATAATTTTTGGTGATAGTCTGCGTGAAAACTCCAAGTGAGATAATAAGAAAAAAAAGAAAGACAGAAAAAAGAAAAAAGAAAGACAGAAAAAACGAATGGAACTACCAATCGTTAGTGTCACAGAAAATGTTTGTGACATATAAAATCTGGATTAAAAATCCAGAGTAGGTAAGCACCAACCGGACCTCCACTAGAAGGGCCGACAGACTATTTAATTACTACGCAGGCTTATTGCTTGCTTAAATTTAAGAGACCGGCAGTGTGCCAATTAAGATTCAGTAGTGAACGGCTGTTACAATAACGTTAAAGGATATTAAAAAAAAAAAAAAAAACGCAAAGAGCACTGGAAATCACGTCTCAGAATAAAATAGTACTTTTTGTATGAAAGAAAACTATTAACGGCAAATAGCGGAAAAGAAGCCAACTTTAATTTACGTATTAGATTAGAACAACTGATGTTAGTTCCAATACTAACACGGAAGTAATATATTTCTACTTGTAGGATCTCGTGGAAATTCAACAATTACTAATCCACCATTTTTCTTTTCATTTTTTTTTTTTTTTTTTTTTTTTTTGCTTACCATAAAAATAATTATTAGTTATATGAAAAATTCCAAAAATAGAACGAAGGTAGCTTAACACCTGAAAGAGAGGCAACATTCTAATTTTGGAACCATAGATATTGAAACCTATTAACTATGTACTTATTTATTTCCTTTGTATTTCGGATTTGGTACAATGTTTTTTTTTTATTTGTCGTGAAATATGATACTGTACGAAGATGCGTGTGTATGTTTTTTTTTAATATGAATATATTTTTTAAAAAATTATATACTATTGAATCTTGAAGCTTAATCTTTTTTTTTTTTTTATAAAAGGCCACTAGCGGATAAAATTAATGTGTGTATGGTAGTCATTATGAGAGTAGTGAAGTAATCGTTTGTGGTGGAAAGTTGATATAATTACGTTATTTACAATAACAGCTCAACAAGAACTTGTTTACGTTAGACTTGAAATTATATATTATTAAATATTTATTTTTATATTATATTATATAATTTTTATATTATATATATTATGTTATGCATCTATTTTTTATACTATATGCATATATTATATATCCCTTAGTCTATGTCTGTCTGTCCGATCCATTTTTTATGAGAGTAGTGAAGTAATCGTTTGTGGTGGAAAGTTGATATAATTACGTTATTTACAATAACAGCTCAACAAGAACTTGTTTACGTTAGACTTGAAATTATATATTATTAAATATTTATTTTTATATTATATTATATAATTTTTATATTATATATATTATGTTATGCATCTATTTTTTATACTATATGCATATATTATATATCCCTTAGTCTATGTCTGTCTGTCCGATCCATTTTTTTGTCGAAAATTACTGGGCCGATCTGGCTGAAGTTTTGTATGGACGTTTGTTATAATAAGGTACAACGACTTAAGTATGACGATAGCTATTCAACGTAGAATTAGAGGTTAATAGGGATCAATATGGATTTGTGTTTAATGCAAAAAAAAAAAAAAAATAGCACAAACCAAGGAAATTAATTTAGCATAAAGTACTAATAGTCAACTAGTTATAACGTAATTCGTTATAAAAAAACTATTCTAACATTGAATTGTCCCGAAATTGAATTATACTTGAAAATAATTAGGTAGGTTAATTCGTTAATTTTTATATAGATACATTTTTTAAGTGTTTAAAAACATGGTTCTTAAGAAAAAGTCGAGATTCAAAATATAAAAACACAGATTGCTTTAAAAATCACATATCTGGATTAAGAAAAATAAAAACCGGCGTGACAACTTTGCAAAGAACTGTTACCATTTAATAAACGATAAGCTTCGATGACGTTAGCGTACTTCAAGAATCGCACTTTTAGTAGAACACCGAATTTGATGGTTTCAATTTTTTTTTTTTTTTTGAATCCGAATTATTTCAGCTCTAAGATGTTTATGAACCGCAGTTTAACTACACATGTAAATATTGTAAACTTACTTATGTAATCCGTAATAACTCTAGGGGCAATATGGAAAAAAACACACACACACAAATGTCTCCCGTGTAAATTGATATATATCGTTCATGCGTTAGCAGAACTCGGAGATGAGTATGTATTTTTCTCATTGAAACTTCTTATAATGCGAAACAAGTTCTATCTGCGCTTGAAAGAGGTGGCCGTAGCTACCACAGGAGATAGGAAGGTTTACAAGTTGTTGACCTCCAGCTTTTCTTTGTGCTCTTTTTGTTTTCTGTTGTTTTCGAAGAATTCGGGGGGGGGGGGGTCATATATTTTTCTTCTCCAGTTCTTCCTGTTGGCTGCATTGACTTCCCACTTGTTTGTGTCAATTTTAGTTGCCTTAAGAGTAGGTTTCTACTGATCTTTAAAACGGTGTTTTGGTGCGCCACGGGGTCTGGTTCCAATGGAAAGTTGTGAATAAAGAGCTTGTTTGAGTAGGCGATTGTCAGGTATTCGGGCAAGGTGCCCAGCTCAGTATAGACAGTTTCTTGTTATCATGGCTTCTATGTTTGATTTATATATATATATACTCCTATAAATTCGTTTTTCTTTTGTTAATATTCATATCAAAAACCCTCTTTTCTATTTATTTAAAAAGAAAACACAATTTTCTTATATATGGCTTGTGGAAATGCATTCACTAGCAAAAGATCTAGCTAATGTGCATATTCTTTTTAAACATTCATTTTAATAAATTGCCTATTAGTTTTTTTTTCCGGTTTTCTTATGGGATGATCATCTAGAGTTAACTATTACGTGTAATTATATTCATGCAGATATTCTGCATGATTTTTGCGTAAAATCTTTACAGTAAACAGAAAATTGTTTCCATATATATTTATGCATACGTATATATTTTTGTTTAATCTATTAGTCTACCTATCTATATGTCTATAAAAGTGAAAGTGTCTGTGTGGCTGTCTGTGTGTGTACATTTCCCTATAATTTCCATTAACTCTGTCAATTTTCAGTCTACAGATTCGACATTTGATATACAGGGTACTGAGATTCGGGAAAATCGATGTGATTGGGTTTCGGCCAGTAATTTCGCGATTAAGGGGTCAAAATTCAACGATTTGACCTTTGAGAACTCTACCAAACTCCTCCGACAATTTTTGGTCTACACACTTGAAATTTTAGATATAGGTTCCTTGGACATGGATCTAACTTAATAACTTGAGTTGAGCCCAAAACAAATTTTAAGGGGTCATAATAGACGGTCAAATAAAAAAATAGACCGTTTTTCCTTTTTTTTTTTTCTTTTTTGCTCAGCATACACTTCCAAACATCCGGGCAACGCCGGGCACCCATGCTAGTATATACTAAAGAAATATACAATAAGCGTTGCTGAAAGTAAAAAAAAAAAAAAAAGAGAAACAATTCTACTTGCATAATGGAAAAAAAACTTTTGTTACGGAGATTGTAATTGAAAATTGGAACCTCTTTTTTCGAACAGGATTCATTATGAAAATCTGGAGAGTTCGAAAACCGAATCATATTCCTTATTACAAAATGGGGAAGAATCTGATTCATGACTATTCTCAGGTATTTAATCTAGATATTTAACAAAAATATAATCCCTAAGGAAAAAAAAAAACAAATAAAAAAAATCATTGATTTGAATTTTAAAAACACTCCGGAGAGGAAACGTCGCAAAGGACTGTTATGGTTCATAAGATCTTATGCTTTAGTGACCGTCAGCATGGTGCAAAAAGCGATTATTTAAAACACAGGCTTCAGATTCGGCTTGAATTCTTTCACTGAACTCCAAACTGTTCCCGTTCCGAAATGTTCAATTAACCAAATGAATATAAATATTGAGAACGACTTTGTTAATCCTGAATATCTCTATTGGTAACGTGTAAAAACCCACCCAGATGCCACCAGTGTAAGTGGATATCTATACTAAAAGGTATATTCAATAATAATTGACGTAAGTAATAAAAAAAAAAAAGAAAGAAGAAAATGTCTACTTGTTCGACGAAAGGACATCTTTTGTGTTGATGATTGATTGTAATAAACAGCTGAGAATGCATCATTACAGTCATCGGACGGGGAACGTCTGCCGTACAGGAAACTTACCTACAAGAAAGAAAAAAAAAAAAAGACACGTAAGTATTACTTAAAAAACAAAGAACAAAACAATATAACATATACCAAACGCAAAAAAAAATATAACTTTATAGGAATGGATCATTTATATTTATTTTATATGTACGTTTCGGTAAATATTACGGATAGATTCTGTCTACACATTTTAATGGGTTCCCTTCACGTTTTGCGATAGGTGTCTTTGTTTCAGGTTGGAACTGGCTGATGCACTCATCATAGTTATAATTGCAAGAACATTCGGTGTGATTCCAAACCGTTTTTCGGGGGGTATGTGCCTTTAAATGATGATCTACAATTTTAATTTTTGAGTAATTATAGAACTTCAGATTATTTACGCAGATGACACACACGCATATATATATATATATATAGGCTGATGATGCTCTACGTGGATGAAACCTGGACAACTTTATAAATTTTCTTTACCATAAATATATTTTCATACTATTCTATATATTACATCACAGGATACTATATAATATTCACATCAGCCATTGTTACCTGCGGTTTCAGAAGGAATGAGAAATAGTTCCAACGGTCTAACAATACGACATGCTTTTCAGTCAAGGATCTAATGCTTAATATTCGAAACTATATAATATAAATATATAATTACGTATTCATAAAAAAAAAAAAAACTTAAGCTCTGCAAGCCATCGGTAATATGAATGTCAAATTATAGAAGTATTATAGTTTCCTTTAATTCAAGGGCGAGTGTCACACCGTAGAATTTAAGTGTCCAACTACTGATTTGTTAACTAATCAAGTAGTCGGGTTTCGAATCTTAACGAGAAAACAATCGCAACATCTAGCTGACATAAGTCGTATCTTTTTATATATATATATATATATATATATATATATATATATATATATATATATATATATATATATATATATAATAAGTCTTGTTATTGAAAATTTATTCAAATTTAAAACAAAAAAAACAATCTAAACCTGTAAAGAAGGTATATAAAATTTTAATTATCCGACAAGAAGTGCAAATAAACAAGAAACACCTTATTCCATAGTTTCGGAAAATGCCATACTTCTCAAAAGAGGGTTTGCAAAATATACATTAAATTTTGCAGGTTAATGCATTAAAGGAAACTACAACTATGAAATTAATCATATTTGCGTCAAAAAAGTTATTTAACAGTCAGTGATACTTTATGGGGATTCAAAGAGATTAAGAAAGCAGGAAACGGGAAAAAAGGGATAAAAAGGATGTGGTAAAAATCCAATGACAAAGACGCTAAAATCTAGAACAGGATGAATCCGAAATGGGTCCATAGAAAATTTATTGGTAATAATAGTAGGACTATTACGAATTCATGGAGGCAAATTGATTTAATGATTGCAGGAGATTAACTGATTTACTGGCAAAACAGTTTTCCAACGAACGATTAAAAAAGTTTTCTTTTATTTTGATGTCATTTTTAAGGTACAAAAAATGTCCATATATAAAGGATGGTTGAGAGAGAGAGAGAGAGAGAGAGAGAGAGAGGGGGGGGAACGGAGAGAGGGCGATACACACACATTAGTAAATGCATATACGAAAGAAATATTTAGCCTTTTTTTGTTTCATGTTCATAAGACATAATTGCAATTCAAGTTTATCTCTTTATAGTCGATGTAAGAAATAATTTCTTAATCGCTTTTGTGTGTGTATGTGTATGAGAGTGTGTGTGTGTGTGTGTATGCGTGTGTGTAACGTTCCAACCCCCCCCCTTCCTTCTACACAAACAATACATGTCCTGTATGCAAAGAGAATCTCTTCCCATTTCCATCAACCACTGGAACTCTTTCTCCCTTTCTCCGTCCATTTGCCTATTGATTTCTTAAGGCGAGTGGCCGGTGTTGTGGCCTGATTATTTCTCTCAAGAGTAGAAGTGAGCTTAAGTACTTTTACTTAGCCTATATACACTTAGGAGTGGAGACACCTGATCATGGTCTTTTGAGCACTTTAGGCGTGAACCTGCCAGTCATTATGGGAATCGAATCCCGTTTTAGCGCCGATTAGGTTTATATAGGCTCTTATCAAACACAGTAACCTCATAAATAGAGCAAAGGTTTTATTTATATCTAATATATAAACAGCTATATGTCTGTCTGTCTGTCGATCTGTCTGTCTCCATATTTTCAAACTCTATCTCCTCCGAAACTAAAGGTCGCAGAATTAGATTTTTTACGAATCGTTCTTTTATGGGTCTTTAGTCGGTTAAAATAGTTTTTAAGGGGTCAAAAATGGGTCAAAATTGAAAAAGTCGTTGAACATTTTGTACCTTCATCTTAGTTTATTTATAATTTTTAATCGGTTTATATACGTGTCACGGTGGTATAGTGGTAACGTCACTAGTTTTTAATGCTATAGTTTCGGTTTCGATTCTAGCTGATGGCACCTAAATACATTTTTTTTTTACTTTTGAAATCACGACTATAATTATATGCATGAAATCTGGACGAATTAAAATATCATATTTAAGCGTATTTTACGCCCGGACAAAGTATATTTTTATATATATCTTATATATGTCTTCAGGCTAAATACCCATTTCAGTTCATTTGTTTTTGTTTTTTTACAAAGGAGTCACCACTTATCAAGGCCTGGAGGTCAAATCGAGGATAAGGGTTAATGAGTGTACAGTAGTCAATGAGTCAATGTCTTAGTAATCGGTAGTAGTGGATATTTTGTAAATTAAATTACTTAAGGGGGCAACTCATCAAGAACTTGTTTACATTGAACTTGAAGACGACCATGTTGTAGTCAGCTGGAAAGCAGGGATACGGAAGAGTTCCACACGCGTACAGTTCTATGAATTAGTCATGTCTTGGTAATGTTCAGACACACACACGCATATATACAGGATGTCCACAAAGTCTGGCTACATTATGTAGCCAGACTTTGTGGGCACCCTGTATCTCTCTCTCTCTCTCTCTCTCTCTATATATATATATATATATACACACACACACACAGGGTGCCCACAAAGTCTGGCTACATAATCTACGGGATGCTTCCACAAAGCCTGGCAACATAATGTAGCCAGATTTTGTGGATACCCTGTATATATATATATATATATATATATATATATATATATATATATATAATCTTGAGTTTATTTTTTTTCATTACCACTATAAGTACATTTGGCCTGAAGACGTGGTCTCTCCGAAAAGAGACGCTGCAGAAACATGTATGCATATATGTAGCCAAATGAAAACTAATGGAAAATATTGTGGGTATCAAAATAAACATAAACAGAAAGAATCCCCCCCCCCTAAAAAAAAATACGGAAGGTAAAAAGAAAGACGGCAAATGTAAAAAGAGCGGAAAGACTGAGATACAAACGGATAAAAGAAAGAAAAGGCTTAAATAAAAAATTTTAAAAATTGAACGAAATTAAAAAAAACAATCATCGTTGGAAAAGATGAGAAATAATTGGAGAGAGCAACAAAAAAAAGAATAATAATTGGTAGAAAGAAAGTGCGGTGATGGGAAGGATAACTAAAAAAGGGAAGTGCGTACAAACGTGTGGAAAAAAAAGATTGGGACAGGTAGTTGAGGGAGAAAAACTATGGAGGACATGAAGCTTACTGACACATCTGGGAAGCCGGGGAAAAATGCGACAAGGGAAACATTGTACAAGTAAACTGTTTATTTACTTACCCCTCCCACAACACAGAGAGACAAATACTCAGATAAGTATTCTATGCCATGCACGATATTGAGAATTCTCCCTTAAAATATATCAATTAAGGCAAGTATATCAATCGTATTCCAGACATGAATTAAGCTTTCTAGTAAGAGAAAAGCGGGTACCACTTCATAAAGTAATTGAACGCACTATAAATCTGAAACATATATAAAGCATAATTATTTCCCTTGAGACTAGAGAGTTGCTGTTAGACGTTTCGTCTACTGACCAATCATGAAGGTTTCGAAGATCGGCTTAAAACACAATCAACTTGCTGTCCGCAAATGTCGTATATGTATATTGTTATCAGCGTATTTTTGTTGCTTTTCAACAACTTATATGCGGACATAGTGAAGCAAGTGCTGCGCAACTACTAACCTCACTTTAGTTATGATTAATACAAAAGTGCATAATGCCCGTTCCACAAAATAGAGACCCCCTTCCCCTATTTGTACGCTGCGACGTTGTTTGGCTGTGGAAATAATTACATAATCTCTCACATTCTGAAAATTATATATATATATATATATATATATATATATATTGCGCGACCGCCCCTACAGGGGTATCCTTTGTCTTTCGAAACTGAACGGAAGCATCGATCGATATATATATATATATATATATATATATATATATATATATTAAAAAGTAATTTCCACTTATCAAGGCGCAGAGGCCACTCGAGAATAAAGGTTAAAGAGTGTTCAGTGGTCAAAAGGACAACGTCATAGTAATCGTAAGAAGTGTAAATTTGGTAAATTGGATAACTTAAGGGGAACGGCTCATCAAGAACTTGTTTACATTGGACTTGAAGAAGGCTATATTGTTGTCAGCTGGAAAGCAGGTAAACAGAAAAGAGTCCCACAGATGTTCAGTTCTAAGAAAGAAACTTTGTTCATGGAATCTACGTTTATGTTTAGGCATATATATATATATATTGCTTTAAATAAACAAAAGTCGAATTTAAATTCTCGTTTAAGCACTTGGTTGCTAGTCACAATAAAGAGAGGTGATGCAACGAGGCAGTTTATTTATAGATTGAATGAATCCCACTCTTTTCTACCCCCCTCTCTCACTCCCATTATATATATATATATATATATATATATATATATATATATATGCGTGTGCGTATTCATCTAAGAACGTATTTTATTCTCGCATTCTAATTCTCACTTATGTATAAGCAAGTGTTATCATTATATATGAGAGAGAGAGAGAGAGAGAGAGAGAGAGAGAGTAAAATAAACAGTTGCTTACATAAAAGAGAAACGAAATAGATGAGAGATTAAAGCGCTCAATTGCTTTTCATTTAGTCCCGAGTTATGGACACGCCCTTCTATGTGGCGCCATACTGTTTTCACCTGACCCGATCTTCATGGCTAATAAGCACACCTGATTTATTTTAATGCACTCACATGCCAGGATGTTCGAATCGCTTAACCTTGCCGCCGGAAAACAGTCTGGATTATCGAATAGAGTATATAATTTTATTATCATTATTGTAATATAATAATAAATCTAACTTTAGAACACACACACACACTATATATATATATATATATATATATATCTACGGAAAATATAAAAAATTATATTTTATATATCAGTTTAACATATTTGCTGAAACAGTGAGCAGTACTAGTTAGTAAGGTATGAAAATATATGGCAATTAAGCTACACAAAATACTCTGCGTTTCACATTCATATGAAATCGTCAGGCTAGAATACTCTACATCAATATAAGTTATATTAATTCTAACTTTGATTTCCTACGAGGATGAAACCCGGAAGATTATTTGTAGCTTACTTGCAATAAATTTTCATAACTTGCTATTAGTGATGGGACAAGTCCAACATTTTCCTGATCCCGATACAATTACCGATTCCGTACTAACTTCCTGCTTTTGATACAATTACCGATTCCGATTCTTTATAAATCTCTAAATATATAACTATAAAATGGTTATTGCTTCCGGCAGATTTCCGTAAAAACACATGTAAAATATTTTCTCAGATAATAATACGCATTGTGGGTGGGGGTGATCTATAGATTTTAGTTTTGCCGGTACTTTAAAATCAATAAGTATTTAATATTACTACCAGTAGTGGAAGATTTTGTTTTAAACAAAATCAAATCCCAAAAATAATTAATGGAATTGGTTTTGGTATCGGAATGTTTCCTTTCACGCAGTTTTCTTCTTTCTTTTTTTTCTAGAGTTTTAAAATTTGACCAAGGCTTGGCATATTCCGGCGGTTTACCTGAGCCGTCGAAATATGTCGACTAAACATCCACGGAGGAAAGCGTCCTTCTCTGCATAAGTACTGTTTTCCTTTATAATAAGAATCGCAGAGACGTCGGCGACATAATGTTGTTCCTTAGACTTATTAAAAAGAGGCATAAAATGACAATGGCAAGCGTATGCGTATCCATCCGATACACCACCTACTAAAACTAGATCCAGATATGTACCAAGTGACCTCATGTGCACCGATTGGCCTCAGATAGTTATGGTATGATTGTAAAAGTAAAACAAAGGAAGATTTTAAAAGCATGGGATGGTGAAGAAAACGAGTGGAAAAGGCAAGAGAGAAGGAAGGAGGAGAAAGCTAAGATAATATCAACTGCAGAAAAAGACATTTGTATAAGTACTTCAACGAGAGAATTTAATTAAAACGAACAAGTAGTCGCTGCAATTATCATGAAACAAAAGGACAAAGAATGCAGGCAAAAGGAAATCACAAAGTCAACAAAAAGTAGTTCGTTTGCTTGCAGAATATTTTTCAGATTAGTTACGCATTATCAGCACAAGTTTCATCTTACCCAAAGCTGGGGTTCATGTCTTTACCCACAATATTAGTGCGTAATTGACCACAATTGATCTGAAGCTTTGAACGCCGATTTAATGGTAAGTGGCGGTAGACAATTTACACACTGTAATAGAGCGCATAAGAGCGCGTATAAAAATAGCAGCAGCAGCGGAGGGTGGATGGAAAGCGAATGAATTAGCAACAGAAGCAGCGTTTGAACGCGTATGCAAATTGGCAAGTGGACTCGGGCTTGTGTTTGAACAAAAAGAAGAAAAAAAGAAAAGAATACCACGTGGTCGAGGAGAAGCAAAAGCGGGCCGAAGGAGATGGATGTGTAAAATGAAGGTGAGAATGGGCTGGCGGTGGCCAGTGTGCGGTCGGAAGAAAGAGAAACCCATCCGGTGAGATAGACATGTGGCAGCGAGATACTCTTTTAGCTGGTGTCGAGACGGGAAGAAAGAAGAAAAAACAGTCGAGTCGGATTTATCTATTTTTGTTTGTTTGTTCCTTTTCGACGGTGCCCAGTAATGTGAAGGTCCGAGAGAGATTTGAACTGTAACGTTCACGGTTCAAACGTAACGACCGCGTTATAACACTACAAAAAAGAAGTGATAGTAGTAGTAGTAGTAATAGATTGTAAACAGCTGTCGCGAGAATGAAGATTGGTTTACAACGATTATCTAAATGAACGGAGATTGCCGTAAATCTGGAGAGGTCTGTCACTTTTCCATGATTGATCACTAGGGCTATGACAAGAGAATATTTTTTTCATTATTTTGATTCTCGAGTATATATCCGACACAGTGAATATCTTATATGTTTTAATATAGAGTGATGTGGTTCTCGATTGTCTAACTGTGTCGGACATATACTCGAGAGTCAAAACAATGAAAAGAATATGCTGTTGTCATAGCCCTAGTGATCACTAATAATAAATCGTGTGAAAGTTCCTAGTGAGTAATATCCCATAGTCTGAGATAACAACAACTGCAGTTTTTACCACAGAAAATCGTCCTGACAGTTCTGAGAGAATGGAATGGCCGAGTAAAAAAAAAGAAAGAAAAAAGCACCATCCAGAGAAACTAAGAGGAATATAAAGGGTTTTTAGTCCTCTCCCACCGCAAGCACTTAGACACCAGAGTCGGAAAGTGGAATGGAGAAGTTAGCCTCCACCCCTGCCGAGGAGGGTATTCTAATCTGCAAAAAGTCTTCAGCCAGTCCCGTCGGCATTCTCCAGTAAGTGCGCCTCAGACAATAAGAAATAAACTAATCCTATCTCAAAGACAGAAGGTAAGGCCTGGAAGAGTTGACCTGCTAGAGATGCACTTAACTAAACTTCCACCACAAAATACACAGATCGGATCCTTACAGCAATGGTTTAATCTTTGTTGATTTTGAGGACCGAGGGTAAAATCTCTAGTCGAAAAGGATAAGACCGTTTGTCAAATCATGAGAAAATAACAAGAAGCGGTGATAATAACAACAAAAAAAGCTAGAGATAAAAAAAACGGCTAAAAGCACAAATAGAAATCTAAGTTGAGGAAACAGAATAAAGTAGGGTGCGATTTGAATTCATCAGTTTCTTGATAAACGACGGTATCCGCATTGGATAATCATAAAGGCCCGATAACAACAACAATGAATAAATAAATATTAGAAAAAAACTAGTTATAATAATGATGCTAAAAAGATTTTTTAAAAAAAGAGAAGAGAGGGAAGAGAAGGACAACACCAACAAAAAGCAGTACAATAACAATTTATTTTTGTTTTTGTTTTTTTCATAAAGAGACCAGGGCCATTTTGTGTAATTCCAAATTAAAAAAAGAAAGAATAAGGATTAGAATAAAAAGCAGAATAGGAATACAACTAGAATAAGAATAATAGAACAAGATTAGGAATTGGAATACGAATAAGAATAGGAATAAAGATTAGAAATAGAATGAAAATTTGTATGAAAATAATACAAAGAGCGAGAAGAAACTTTAATAAATTTTATACACATCGTTTTATGTTTTGGGATTTTTTACGCCCCCATAAAGAGACAAGGGCCATATCGTGTAATTCCAAACTGATAAAGACAACACGGAGAAGCGAAGAGTGGAAAATGAGGTTAAGATAAATAAACAAGAGCGTGAGAGAGAGAGGGGGGAAAGGAGAAAAAAAAAGAGTGAAAGCGAGAGAAAGAGAGAGGGAGAGAAAAAAAGACAAGATATTTGCAAATCACGTAGAAAGAAAGAAGGTGGGGATGGTGTTGTGTATGGGAAGGGTACGGGTTTAGTGGAGAGGTTCAGACTTAATTTGACAAATTATGAACGCCGACTAAACGCTTAATGGCCAGACGCGAAAAGAAAAAAAAACAAACGGCATGCGATGATTCAATTAGACTTGACATTGATTTTGTCAACATTGGCCGACAGAGAAAAAAAAATATAGATATTAATAATGTCAATAATCATCATTAGCATCATCAGCGGTGGTGGTAATGGTGGTCGTGATTGTATTACAAACGTAAAGTTTTTAGCAAGACAAGAAGTATGAAAAACGAACAAAAATGCATCCTTGTAAAATAAAGAAATTAACTATAATTATATGAAAATCATGTACGCATACCTTGCAATGTGTGCTAACAATACGATGTTATCAAGTACCTGCTACCGAGTTGGGTTATAAACGACTACATGGGTTCTTCGACCAGGGTTTTTTTTTTTTTTTTTTACATTTTCACCCCAAACAAGGCAAATTGCCACTTTGATGTAGGGACAACTATCAGGGACGTAAGCTACAAGGGCACTGGGATTGAACTTGGTTTGTCTTAGTTATATTAAGAAAATTGACTAACGTCCGAGTAAAACATTCAAAGCACGAAATAAACGTTCTTTGGTCAACAGTCATTTTATATATATTATAATAATTATTTTTATATACTTACTGGTGGCTTTAGCCTTGATAAGTAATGACTATGTGTAGAATAGCAACTAGTATTCAATTTATGGCATACACTGTATCAGTTGCGATAGGTGTTTTTTATGGGAATCGTTCTAGATAAGGTATAAAGTTCCTTGATGTAAGAACACATACTACTTCAAAATCCAAAAACTTGCCAACGATAAGCGTTAGATTCTGACTCAGAAAACAACAATTTTGTCTTCTTTGTCAGAAACATCGCTCCTGGAATGTGAGGACTAAAGAAGAAAATACAGGTTTCATACAGATTTTCAATGTTGATTTTCAAGGATTTTCAAGGTCTTTTCAAACCCTTTTAAATACTTTTTCAGACAAAATTTAAGCTTTCAAAACAAAAATTTGATATATAAAGAATGATATAATAAAAAAAAAAACTAATATTTTAATTAATATTTAAAATATATATTTTTTTAATAGTATTTCGATTTGGAATTTCAATTCAGCTACATCCGTAAAGTATATTTGATAACATCAGGTACTTTTGTAATAAAGGGGCGTAACTCTTACTAATATGATGCAATTACGGAAGAATGTATTTATTTCGATTTATTTTAATATTTAAAAATATTTTAATAGTATTAAATCCGATTTTATTTTTAGTATGCCGACACAAATTTTTACTGGATACAAAGAATACGATTTTCAAGCCCTTTTCAATACATCTTCCATATTTTCAAGACTTTGAATTTTTACCTTTGTTTTGAAAAGGCGTTATTTCTATTATTACATTGAAAAATAAAATAATAGAAATAAGGCCTTTTCAAGGGTCTTATTCACAACCCCTTTTACGCTGTTTTTTCGAAAGTGTTTCATGTATTGCCACAGCTTTCTTAGCAGTTGTACAGACAGTAGGTTGCAGTTTCTTTCTGTCCGAGCAATGCCGACACTTGGCGATTGTCTTGACTATTGTTACCCAGAGGTATCTTTTGCCCAGCACAACGAGATATGAAACTATGAATAGAATTATTCCTGATTGCTTCCGCATTACATCAGCCACTTGCTTTCCGTGACCTCACATTACCCTGATCAGAGGGCTGCAGTGAATACTCGATCTTTCCTTGGAGTCTCCCACAGACTAACGGAGACAAAGAGCCGTCTAACTTTTCTTTAAACAGTAGTGCTGTCCCGTCACCCTATGCAACTCATAGTATTTCCAAATGGTCACCCATCTGGTATTAGCTAGGCTCATCGTTGCTTAACTTCGCTGATCTGGCGGAATCCGGTGTGTTAACATGATTATGTCGTATATCATTGGATATATAATGTATATTAGGCGTATATAATGTATATTAGGCTTATATAATGTATATTAGGCTTATATAATGTATATTAGGCTTATATAATGTATATTAGGTTTATATAATGTATATTAGGTTTATATAATGTATATTAGGTTTATATAATGTATATTAGGTTTATATAATGTATATTAGGTTTATATAATGTATATTAGGTTTATATAATGTATATAAGGTTTATATAATGTATATTAGGTTTAGAGATGAAAAAAATTGCTCCTGCGTAATTTAGAGCCAACTGAAAATTTGTTTTTTAGTAATATTTTTTAGCTGTTATTTTGTTCTGATTTTCATTACTCCAAACCCGGCACCTTGCAATTGAAACATAAGAGGCCATTGTAATTAGGGAAAAGAGTTATGGGGGGGGGGCATTTTAAGTGGAAGAAATGTTTGTTCACATTACATTTCACTTTTCTATACGTTAGAAAAGTCGAAGAAACAACGAATAAAAGGACATTTTATATGCTACTATATCAAGATATAGGGGAGGGCGCGACTCTTACCCTTGATTACACCCCTTTATTTTTATCTTCACCTCATAATTCTGAGCTTTTTGCAAAAAGATATAATTATTTAGTCTTATCTAACCAATGTATAGATCCGGGATCCAAACTTATAAGCAAATACTTACACTAATATAGAATTGGCCAGTTTAGAAATTAAAATATCAAGCAACGGTTTATTATTCGCATAACAGAACATACGCACATTACTCAAGACGCGTAAGTTCTATATTTGTTAAAGTTTTTTTTATCATAGTCGGTTGGTTTTGATTGCTTTGGTGAACAGTGGAGGCTTTTGCACTTTTCAGGATTATAGTAACAGCCATGATAGGACGACTCCAGCTGGTCGGACATAATAACCTTCTCCTTTCTGTAGTACTTTGAAACGTCTGTTGATCACGCTGTTGTGACGGAAAGACCCGTCTTTTTTTCACAAAGGCACGGTCGTAAATAATGGAGTCAAATTATAGCAGGGGAGGTAACTCGTTGCAACATTTGGTTCGACCGCTGTGTCGCTTTGTTTACGGCCGACCGTCGGCAGATGTTAAAGACATGTCTACTAAACGAATAATACCACCCCCAACTCCTTCGATTGCCTGAAAAGGTCTTAATCGCCAACCAGTCGCTTTTCGGGTGACGGCTGGGTGGTTTTCAAATCCCATTCGACTCTCGTTATAATGAGATTGTTATATATATATATATATATATATATATATATATATATATATATATATATATATATATATATATATATATATGGGGAAGTTAAAGAATTGATTTTATTCTCTTCCTTTAAGAGGATTGTGTGTGTGTGAGTGTGCCAGGTTAAAGGTATTCATAATAAATTAAACAAGGCTATTAAGAGTGCTCAGTATATAGTGAGCAAGATATATTTTTTATTGATATGATGGTCGCCACACTGAGCATGTTAAGGTTTCGGACAAATGGTCAATTAAAACCAGAAGTCCTCGCCAGGCGATTTAATAAATGCTTATAAAAGAAACCAGTCCTCAAATGAAGAAAAACGGAAAGGAGCAGTTCAATTTACTTAAATTAATATTGTGTGTGTGTGTGTACACACACATACATACATACATATATATGGGCAGAGTAGTGAGTCACGGGAAACGGATGTTTTTATAACTCTTCTTTAGTCAGAAATAGGAAGTGAGGAAGGTAATCTTTAAACCTGCTTGGCTTGTTTCCCATGATTCACCCTATATATATATATATATATATATATATATATATATATATATATATATATATTCTCGACAATCTTAACCATATGTATGTCTTTAGGCAGACATAGTTTCTTCCACTTTACGCTCAATCTTTAGCTTAGCGACGGTGTAGATTTCACTCAAAGTCGATTTGTCTATAGTTTGATCGAAGAAAAAAAATAACGCTAGCATTGAAATATGAAATAAATATGAAAAGATACTGATGCGCTGAATGTGTTCCATATTGAAAGATCCCATTCGATCTAATATTGATTATTAACATTGCCTATAACAATATTGATTCAATGAGGTTTAAATAACGTGAGGAAACACATTGGCAAAGTGAAGTCAGATTTTATTTGGTTTGATTTTATCCCGGTAGCATGAATTTCAGATTTGATAGCTATAAATATTCCTCATCGCCCATACCTTAATAAATGATGTTCCCTAGGTTGACGCCCACCAGAAGCTTTTTTTTTTGTCGCTTTTCTTAAAGGGTATTTTCTTAAATATAGCTATATACTAGCAGGTCGCCTCCCGTTGCCCGATCGAAAAATACGCATAAGTATTATATTTTAATTGATACAGAATCTAAGATATGTACATGCGAGTATTATGTTTTTCTTTCTAAACAGTTCACTTCTCGTATGTAAAAAAAAAAAAAATACTGAAGCTGCGATAGAAACCAAAACCTAAAGACAGTCATTCAAGTACCATAATCCGTAGGCCAGCTTGCCACGATCTTTAAAAAGTGTTTTCAAACGTACTTATTCTTAACATAATGAATCTGTCATGTGAACGATTCACGCATGTGCGATCGTGAAACAGTTTACAAACAAATTAAAAATTCGATAACACTCACGTTCCAATTTTTTAATCTTGACCTCTTGGCAGCACTATGTTCCGCATGGATACGGATTAAAAAGTTTTCTAAATGTATGAATACCTTATATATCAAATTTTTAGTCTGTAGATTAAACATTCGTCGAGTATATAGGTTGAGAATTGTCCTTACACACATTCTCACTGTTATAGATATAAGTCACTGAGAAAATATCGAGGGGTGTTCATTAATTTTACATGCAACTGTTTATGAATTTAGCGTACACTCATCTTTATTAATAAAAATTAAAGTAATTATTTTCAACGCATTATGTACCCCCCCCCTCATTGTCACGATGTAGTACATCACATTTATTATAAAGTCGAGGGGTTACAGATTATATTTTTCGTAAACAGATGTTACTACACATGCAGGACCTCTATATTTCCAGTCGTATATATCAAAACAAATTATCATGGCAAGACCTTTACAATCGTCTTAATTTCAGTTCCTGATTGAACCCTTTAAACTGTTTACTGTTGTGGCCGCATTAAGCATTTTTAAGTAACAAATGCCCATTAACTCTCATGGCAATTGTTAGCGGCAACGTTTGAGGAGATACAGTCTAAGCTGTCTTTGTAGCTGGGTTCGACTTTCCCTACCAGTACGAATAGTAACATCCGGCACTGATTACTCTTACTGCGAAAGTATGAAGCAATAGTGTTTGTAAGTATAACATAATATAAATATGTGTGTGTGTGTGTGTGTTGTTTTACAGAAAGTTTAGATAAGTCATCGGTATAGCCGGGTTCAAACTCGATAATTAGGAATCGTTTTAGATACCTATATCAAGATCTTTTCAGCCAATACTCATGATGAATAACCTATGAGGAAGGAACTCACATACACAAAGTGACTTTTATATAATATTATATATATATATATATATATATATATGTGTGTGTGTGTGTGGGTGTCATTGTTCAAGAACGTTTCAGGCTAATTCCTACGCAATTATGCATAAATAGAATGCAGCGTAATATTGGATGATTGGTTTTATTTCACTAAGAAGCCATATAAATAAATAAGTAATGGAATAACGCTCGTTTTTGAAAGGAATATGCTTGTGGTCCCTCGCATATATATGATTGAGTATATTAAGTTTATTTTAATAATGTTTAAATAGAAAAATTAGGCATTTAATATTACTGTTAGAGCGATAAAACGCTAAACTTTATAGCTACATAGATTAAATTATATATATATATATATATATATTGCGGGGTGCAAAATCTTATTACGCATATGTACAGACAAATTTTATACTTGTTAGGAAACATTTTAGATGATGAAATTAAAAAATAAAAAAGGAATACGCAAGCTGACCGGTTCCGAAGATCGCTCAACAGCGCTAAAATCGAACTTAATAATCATGTTTTAAAAAAGAAAAAAAAAGAAGGTGGAATAATGAATCGGAGATGAAAAAGGGGAAAGAAAAAAAACGGGGGAAACACATTAAATAGAAACCAGATTAAGCTCTACGAGATTCTCTTTTTGTTAGCAAAGAGTCGATCTCAGAGTCTTAATGCATATCCTTTCTAGAATTTTGAGATGGTAGAGAGTGCAACTTAATAACAACAGTAATCTACGGACACGCGTGTTTCGGAGCCCTACTCCGCTTCAGCGTAGCTTGACTGTTGTTAGAATTCGAACCCCGAAAAAAAAAAAAAAAACAATTTTAAAAATAATAAATAAATAAAAAAATAATAAATAAAAAATACGTTCAAATAAAAAATGGGCGACTTTCTAAGAACAACACCGGATCTCCGAGGCGGAGTCGTTAACCTTAATATTGTTTAAAAAATCAACAACAAAACTACATATATATATATATATATATATATATATATATATATATATATATTCGTGTGTGTACAGCTGTAACTACTCATCACCGTTTGTTTATTTTAACCATGTTGTTTTCCTTATTTCTATGCAAACAACTATTCATTGTTGAATATTAGCATGAAATAAACAAATCCCGAAGTAAAAAAAAAAAAAAAAATCAGGCGGAAGTGTTTTAGCGTCTAAGTAAGTATTCAACATGGCCGCCACTTTAAGATATGAAAACTGACATCCACTCCCGCCGAAGAAGATAGAACGTTTGTTTTAATTGCCTTTGGAAACATCAACCACGACTTCAAAATAAACATTCGAACAGATAGCAATACAATGTCCTCTTATTTTAAAGTTTTTTATCCTGAAAATCCATATTGAAAAATTCATAAACATTACATGTTTACGCGACCCTCGTTTCTATCGAAACTTCCGTATCGAGATATTAAAATTATGACTGCGACGTTTGTATATTGTATCGGGTTGTTCAGAGAAAGATTACACTTTATAAGCAGAGATATACTATAAGATATGTTAAATGAATATTGAAAAGTAAATAAACTGCACAATATTATTTATGTAGACTTCTAACACTTATGATTACAACTGTTTTAATTTAACACTAGCAGGATAACAAGACGTTTATTCACCCCTTTCTTTGTTCGATTTTGAAGAGAGATCGTATTTTCTTTTACTTTGTGATAAAAAATCGATCTCCTTTTAAGCTGAATGCGTTTCGCTTACATTTTAATCTGCTATACTAGTACATTAACTTTTTTTTAATTATTACCTTAAATAATCTTATTATTTATTTTAAAACTGTTGCTATCTGAAGGTAATATTTATTTTTTATATGCATGCGTTAGCTATTTAACTTCAGCAGTGACTATATTAGTGGCCTGGCAAGACCAAAAGGATGACAACCGAAACAGCAAAATTGAAGCTGGCCTGCAAATTCGGGCATATTTTATTGGTTTGTAAAATACAGGTTCTTTTTTACTAATTGTCATAAAATTTTAACTATAAAATAGTACTATAATCTTCAACAAGTCGTTCAGAGTTGCATGTAGTTTCGTCCCATGGAACCAAGGATATGAGCATTTCAATATTCAATTTGATTACAAGTTTAGATATATCCATAAATATACCACCTTTTTGACAATTTTATAAGTTCCAAATCACAGAGACTATTAATCAGAATTAAACAAATAAAGGCTCGTTGGAAAGGTAATCACATGAATTGTGTAGTGAACTATGTGTCATTTGCCCTTAAGATCGCACAATAAAGGGGATTATCCATCATCCGGTGCCTATTTTTAGCATTTTTTTTTTACAGCCATAAAATGTTTCAATCATAGTTATTTGTTTTGCTAGTTTTGCATATGAATTACAAAACATTTGCTAGTTACCCCAAACCTCTGGTCTTGATGGAGGGGAGACTAAAACTTGCTATAGTTTCAAATGATCTGAAATAACAGCAAGGTTAGACTGATTCCAAATATTTCTCGTATGGTTTTCATACATGAAGTAAATTTCAGTGTATGAGGATTATTTGATACTGGAGATATTCATAATCGTATCCAGTTTCCAAAAGACGGGAGATATAACATATGAGAAATATTAGGACGCAAGTCTCTCCTTGCTGTTATTTGTTATATTTTATTTAAAAACCATAGCAACAAGTTTTAGTCTCCTCTCTATCAAGGCTAGAGGTTTGGGGGAACTAGCAAATATTTTGTAATGCATATGCAAAACTAGGAAAAAATGACTGTGATTGAAACATTTTATGGCTGTAAAAAATTGCCAAAAATAGGCTCCGCATGATGGATGATCCCCTTTATTGTGCGACCTTAAGGGCAAGTGACACATAGCTCACTACAGAATTCAGGTCATTGGAATCAAGTCTCCCATTGCTATTATTTCAGATCATTTGAAACCATACCAGCAAGTTTTAGTTCCCTTCCCCGTCAAGGTCAGAGGTTTAGGGAATATATATATATATATATATATATATATATATATATATATATATATAGCCGGGAACGTTAAATTCCTTTTAAAAAATGAAATTAAAAAAAAACAAAAGAAACTGAGACTAGCGCATGCAAGTATTATGCTTTTTAACAGTTCACTTCTTGTAAGTAAAAAAAATAATACTTGAGCTGAGATTGAAACCAAAACTAATGACGGTAAATCAAGTACAATAACCATTAGTCTAACTTGACACAATCTTTACAAAGTGCTTAAAATATTTAATGTTAACATAAGTGATCTCTCATGTTAACCATTCACACATGCACATTGTTGACAACAGATAAAAAGCTGATCACCCTCCCGTACCAATTTTTTAAAAATTTAACCCCTTAGCAACCTTTTTTTTCTAGATGAAGACTAATAAAAAAAGTTGTCAAATTTTCTGATTACCCTATATACGAAGTGTCAAGTCTGTAGATCAAAAGTTCGTTGAGTATATAGGTTAAGAAGTTTCCTCACACACATTCGCACTTTTATACATATGCATAAAATAGTACAATACATTTTTTTTTTGTATTTTCACCCCAAACAAGGCACAGTGCCACTTTGCTAAAATAAAATTCAGATCCACACACTAAAGAATTGGTTTATAATTACATAATCTTTTGTGGATAAATAAAGAAAATAAAAGATTAGCCGTAGACGTTGAACGAAAAATGACGCTAAAATTCGTGAGTGCGATGTGTTTAGATTCGTTCCGGCTTCTTTGCTTTTGCGAAAGCCGCGCAACTGCAGACATTACAGACAGCAATTGATGTAGCTTGACCAATTTGATGCATTTTTGCTTTGTTTTTCTTTAATGATCGTGGATGATGGGAGAGAAGGAACCCCTCGATTATCAACTTTGCCTGTGTAACCAAAAAATAAAAGTAAAGTCAGTTGAATCTGCGCCAAGGAGGCAGTCAGCAGCAGATAATTTTTTGGGCCACAGTAATTGCAGCCACGGCCGCTAGCTAGCGCCACACAACAGCAACAATTCCTGATCGTTGCCTCTAGTCAGACAATCGCACTCATGTCGGACCGGTAGCGCAAGCACATATTTATACACATACAAAAAAAAAAAAAAAATAGCGAAGTTTTTAGTGTCGCTTTTCATGCCTGTGATTATGTAATTTTTAAAAAAAGAAAAACAACGAGGTACATAATAATACAACTACTGCCTTGTTTAGTAGTCTCTGCAGTCCATGATTATTGATCCAAGAATCATTATTTTTGTTATTTTTAATATATTTTGCTTTTAAGATCCATAATTTATAATAAGGAACGATGCGGGTGCGCTTTTTCATACATTGCAAAAGTAAAACCTTCTATTTTTTTTTTTAATTTAAAAATATGAAGAGCTAAAAAGACGGGAATTGCACCATTAAAACGAGCAAGTGTATTTATTTCTATATATGTCTCTTCCACAAACAGACTGTTTCGCTGTGTCACAGTTTTTCAGTACGACTAGACTAGCAACTAACTCAAGCCAGGATTAAAACTCGACTGCCTAGGCGACACTCCGCATTTCTTACCGGTAAACTATTCAGTTGCTGATAAGATGGAAATGTGAAATTACAATGATCAAACAGTACTCACACTTTGCTCAAACAGTCATTTGTTAACTCAAAGAACATTGTGTTATACTTTAGTAGCCGTTTGTTAGTTTGCTCCTCAATATAATCAACCCAAGATAGGGAGCAGTTATAGTCACCCATATATATATAGTCATCCAGATACAGTACTGTTTCTCTGTTTCACAGCTCATCAGTGCAGCTAGACAAACAACTACCTCAAGCCAGGATCGAAACCCCATCGCCCAAACGAGAGTCGGAGCTTCTAACTGCTACGATATACGGCTGCAATGCGGGCAGTGAATTAACAATGTTTTAACACACACACACACATATGTGTATTACAAAAGTGGGCAAATAGAAAATGCGCCTTTTTGCAAAACCCAGGACGTAACTACTGCAAATGGTGAGAGGAATCAAGAAAGCAAACAAGTCATTCAACACCCGCCACCGGAAACGGATGTGGTAAACAATCATCTACTCTGACTCAAAAGTCAAGCTGCGTGTTCTTTCCTTTAGGTCATCAGAAATGACGAAACATATATATAATATTAAATTACTGTTTTAATTCTATGATTTTTCATATATATAACTAATATTTCAAGATAAATAGCGACCGTTATGGTAATTGATGAACGGTGTACACTAGTAATTCATAATTCATTTTGATTGCTTTCTGGGAAGTTATTTACATATTTGAGAACTCTTAAATCTGGTCAGGATAGTTATAGATGTGCAGAAGACATGTGCAGAGGAGTAGACTTCGATGACGATGTTGAAAGAATGGATGAAAGTTCTTCGGTTAGTAGGTATAAAGCCGTTGCGGTAGCGCATTCACTTAACAAGGAAAGTCCAAGGAAAATATACAAGGAAGTGATAAACATTGACTAGAGAAAAAGTGGGATACATAAACACCTGACAGATATTTTAGTCTGAAAGTCAATTTCTTAAAGCCGTCCAACACATGCCATCAAAAACGAGCGTTGTATCGTATATGATATTGATGTACCATTATTAGAGCTAGGACAACATATACTTTTCATTGTTTGGACTCTCAAGTTTCTATCCGTTGATATCTTATATGCCTTTTATATAAACCCAGGTGATTCTCGGTTGATTAACTGTGTCGGATATATACTCCAGAGTAAAAACAATGAAAATAATATACTGTTGTCCAAGCCCTAATCATTATTACCGCTGTTATTTGGCATAATGGAAAAGAGTGAGCGTTAATGGGCCAGAAAACCGGCATTCAATCCGGGTAAAGTAGTGTCTGACTTAAAAATGGTGTCTTCTTTCTAAGCATTATAAAGGAGAAATCAAGGGCAAGTGGAATAGTCCTGGTATTGAGTGACGTCTTTCCCTACAATTTTGTAACAGCAATGAAATAGAAGCCTTCAAACACTTAACTTATTTCGTAATCTGACGTGACATTGCGCTATTTATATATTCAGCGTTTTATTAATTCACCTTGATTCCGGAATTGTCTAAACGATTGATTTCCAGAAGTTCATATCTATTTAGTTTGTATTGATATTTATGAATATATCGTTTAAAAATAGAGCAATTTTCGAATTAGATTTTCGTTAAATTAATTTGCTTTATAAGTTCGTCCTTTCTATTTGCAGATACGTAATTCCAAGCCATAAATAATTTAAATGAATCGACGATATTCGATAAAATTATCCTGATAGAAATGGTAAGTAAACAATAAAATCAAATAATTGTATCGGATGGAATTACCGTTTTAATATTGTACATGTGTGACAGTGTTTGTCTGCTATGATGATTAAGGCGCGAATAAATCGACGGTAAACATAGCATTAAGTTTAATCAAATTGATTGAGTTGTCAGCTAGGACACGGAAAATCGATTTCACTAAAAATCCTCATTGCGTGCTAAGGATCTTTCAATCTTTTTTTTTTATTTTCTTGCAGGGAACAATAAGAAAGTGAAATATATATACGATTTAAATAATAACATTTAAAAGATGGTTGGTGCTTCTTTACTCGCAATCGAAGCAAAATGTGGAACGAGGCGGAAATGTGGCAAAATCCCTATTCTGACATGTAGGTGCTTTGTTGATTACAACGATCAGAATTAATTTGGTAGTCTTGTTTCAAGGCATATCAAAAATTTTCCGATTTTTTATTGCCGAATCTAGTAATTTTGAAATAAAGAGTCCATATTTTAACGTTTTTATAACTTAAACTATTTCTTCGTGAAGTTTGATTCTTTTATTTTGTAGAAAAAATAACTTCTTTTGTGTTTGACTTTGCAGAACATGATTGAGTTTTCCCAATGGCAAGGAATAAACAATAAAATAAATGTTGAGTGCATCTTTTGTGGGAACTCAGTGTCTTCAGCTTCAGATAGCCAGAGGAGGAAAGATTTAACTAATCAGCATTACACATTAATGGCGACGCGCAACATACAATTAAACAACGTTAATTCTAAAATGAATAGGTAATGCCTAAGACATTAAATGTCCTAGTTTGAAATCGGATCATACGAATACTATATCCCTATGAAGAAGATCGTGATGCTGTTGTGTTTGCAATTAGAGCGTTAGATTGATATCAGAAGTAAATCTTGGTTGAAGAATAACTTGCTTCTAGTAATAGCATAATGTGGTTGGTTGGTTATTTTTGCTTTACGGCATATCAACCATTTTCAAGTTATTTAATGCCGAATCCAAAGATCTTGAAGAAAATTTTTTTTTAATAGAATATATTTGTTGTTTTCAAGTCGGTTTCTATTTAATCCATAGTTGGGACCTTAACAAGTACTACCACTCCGGATCAGAGTGGACCTGGGAGCAATGGTAATTAAAGGGTGGCTCCACACTCCCCAAAGCCCGCACCACCGGATATAGTTTAAGGTCATATTCAGGACCAGCATAGTGTGAGATAATAGCGTGAGATGAGGTCAACGAGTTTATCTAAAGAGAGGCACTCAGGCCAGGTATACAAATAGTCAAGAGTTTAACAATAAATTGTTCATAGTAATTACTGTAATGTGAAAAAAATCATTTCATAAATCTAGAAAAAGTATAAAATCTTCCTAATTCTAGGACTCTGTGGACCGTTTAGGCGTCCTTGCTTGTTTGAATCTTTTACACACACACAAACATATATATAATTACATTTAAATCTGAAAAAGAAAACTGTATGATTTTAACGTAAGCAATCATCCAATTAAATGCCATAACTAATTAATTAATTAAACTAAATACGGTACTTAACTGATAGCTAAATGTTTTCGTTTCGATTCTAGCTAATGGCATCAAAGTCATATTGCTTTTTAACTTTAGATCTCTATACTGTATATTGGGTACAATATAATAATCAATAGAGAAGTGGCTTTAATAATAAATACAAAATTTGCATGAATTAAAATATCATATTTAAGTGTATTTTACGACTGGGCAACGACGGGCTACGTGCTAGTACTTAATAAAATTTAACCGTAAACTTTTAAGTTTAACTTGCAGTCCCGGATGATGGCAGCATCATTTGTCAGTAAATAAATGCCAAGTGAAAAACGCAGTAGCACACATGTGTCGACAAAGTTTACTGACATGGACAGGCTATTGATAATATTAAGTTATGAAAAAAGGTAGAGGTTTTATATATATATATATATATATATATATATATATATATATATATATATATATATATATATATATATATAACAGCAATGTCACCGTCATTGGCGTCGAATTCGGCGATGTGATGTAGGTCGAGGAAAATTGATTCGACTTGAAGACACTATTTGAACCAGTGTGGGAGGAATCGGGGCCAGATTCACCTTTTCGGGAATACATAAATAATAAAATGAGGAAAAGATATTTGCTAAAAATTTTTTTTTAAATAAAATAAAAGCCACGATAAAAAAAAGTAAGTAAATATATATTTATTGATGGTTTAAGTAAAATAATTGGCGTATAAACTGTTTGACATCGATTGTGACCTTTTATTGAGAAATACGACTAGCAGACCCAAATTAAAAAAAAAAAAAAAATCACCGTGGACGATAAACTTCTTAGGCGAGTAAACACATACATTTCTTCTTCATGGGTTGAGCGCTGTGTTAAGTGAAATCGCCAAATGCTATTACTTTAAGGACTACTCCTTAAAGATCTTATCTGGACCAGAAGTGTTTGATCATTACGTTCTGATGGCCCGAGTTGGGTGATCATTTTACGTTTTTATATGCAACATTTCTTCTTAGTGTGTTGAGCGCTGTGTTAAGTGAAATCGCCAAATTTTTTTTTTTTTACATAAACGTCACCACTTATCAAGGCCGATAGGCCACTCAAGGATAAGGGTTAAAGAGTTTAGAGTAGTCAAAAGGACAATATAGTAATCGATAGTAATGGAAGTTCGGTAAATTTGTTAACTTAAGTGGAACGGCTCATCAGAAACTTGTTCACGTTGGACTTGAAGACAACCATATTATTGAAAGCTGGAAAGCAGGAAAACGGAAGACAATTCCACAGGCGTGCAGTTCTAAGGAAGAAGCTTTGATCATGGAATCTATGTTTAGGTTTAGGTACAGATAAAGAGTGGGGAAAATTATTGATAATGTTTTCAGCTGCCGTTATATTTAAGGACTAGTCCTTAAAAATCCTATCTGGACCAGAAGGGGTTTATCATTACCTCCTGATGGCTCGAACAAGGTGATTATTTTACGTTTTTACATGCAACTGTGATACCCTAATCGAAAATCTAATATATATATTTTTTTTAAGTTACGGTTAAAATGTTCAGGTTGTTTTACATGTAATCGCTTGAAAAAAAAATAGAATCACTCTTTATTCTCATAAAATTAATAAATTGTGCAAGACTACAGTTGTAGCATAAAATTAATAAGAAGCAATTGAATATTCCGTAAAAAAACATTCTAGATAACATGTATTATTTATGTACGGAAACTTTTATTCGTTTTCTTTGAGGAGTGGTTATTTTATTTATTTCTTCTACGAAACTCGTTCCATTTTTATTTCTGTATCATGCGGTCCATTTTTTTTTCAGTCCCTTCATTTTGTTTTCAAACAAAGGAAATCCCATTTCTTCGTCTGTTATTCCAGCTTTTCTATCATTCTAAGCCCTACCCGTTAAGATATACAAAAGTGTAATTGAATCTGTCGTGCCCTGAAAGAGGGTTAAAACTATTGATCGTTCTACCCCATTCTAACCCGCACACAAACTTCGCATTATATAAAAAGAATGTCGAAAACATTCAAGTCTGTATTACAACTTCCTCAATCGTTTCTTTATTTTGTGTTCACTTTTTTTCTTTCATTTCTTTCTTTCGAACTTCTTTCACGTTGAGACAATAATTAATAATTCTATATTTTCTCTATTCAGGCTTTTTGAATCATTAAATTGGTTTTACAATCAACATTGGCACGAAAAATTAGTAGAATATGTATATATAACAAATAAATAAATAAATGTTATCAAAGGCAAGATAAGTTACTTTTCTACCTAGCTGAATGTTTTAAATATGTTTACTTTAAAACGTTTATTCAGTTCAAAACACAAATAGTGTCTAGCGTTACGGGAGAACAAGAAAAAAAAAATGGCCGGGATTTGACACTTGCGTCTTTGAAGTTTGGATAATGGGTTAAAAATAAAGGATAAAACAAAATACTGTTAGAAACCCACCCAATAAATGCCACGGTGACAGTTATGTGGTATGTTTCTAACAGGATTTCGTTTTATTTTTAAATAATTATTGAGACTTCAAAGATGCAAGAGCCAAATTGTATTCATTTTTTCTTCTTCTCACGTAGCGTTAAATACTATTTGTTTTTCGAACCAACTAAACGTTCTAAAGAGAGTAAAATTACTGAAAATAATTTTTTGGATAGAGTAAAATATCTGGCCTTTTGATAACATTTTTGTTATATATTTGTTTTCGACCATTTTTTTCGTACAAACGTATATTGTAAAACAAAACCTAATCATTAATTCCTTTCATAATTGTTCATGTTGACTTTTTTTTTTATTCCGTTGATCGTTATTTCTTAATTCATTTAGCATTTCTGTTTATTTTAATTGTTTAAAAAATTTCCCGTATCTTCGTGATACTTTTATCCCTCTAATCTGTTGCCCTGTGTTCTTTAATCCATTCCTTTATTCTGTTCATATTTATTCGCTTATTCACTCCTCTTTCCTGTTCACCTTTATTCTTTAATTTATTCCTTTATTCTGGTCGCCTTAATTCTTTACTTCATTCCTATGTTCTATCAACCATTATTCATTAATTCGTTCCTCTATTCTGTTCGCCGTTATGCTAAATTCAATCATTCATTGTTCGCATTTATTCCTTAATTAATTCTGTACACCTTGATTTTTTTAAATTCATTCCTATATTCGATGCACCTTTATTCCTTAATTTATTCCTCTATTTTGTACACCTTGATTTTTTTAATTCATTCCTATATTCGATGCACCATTATTCCTTAATTTATTCCTCTATTCTGTACGCCTTGATTTTTTTAATTCATTCCTATATTCGATGCACCTTTATTCCTTAATTTATTCCTCCATTCTGTACACCTTGATTTTTAAATTCATTACTGTATTTGAGGCACCTTTATTACTTAATTTATTCCTCTATTCTGTACACCTTTATTCATTCCTATATTCAGTACACCTTTATTCCTTAATTTATTTCACTATGGAGTATCTTACCTACAGCGGCTGGTATTCGCAAATTGTCACCCATCTAAGTATTGAGCAGGCTCAATGTTGCTTAACTCAGGTGGGAATGATGTGTAAATGTCATTTTTAATTGCAATATACGAGCATGAATTGCATGTAGCCGATGAAATCGTATTCTTCTTTGTGTTCTCTTTCCCGCAATTTACAATTTATATTTTGAAATTCATCGATTAAAATTCATTTCTGACTTTTCCATTCAACTCTTGCGTACGGATGTTAAATCTATTTCTGCCCAGACCCTTTTTCTATGTGTAGAACTAAATTTAATTTTTAAGATATCTCGACGGCAACGAGGTCAACAACGTAAGCCACGACCATGTCGACTATTTATTTTCTTATTCCCAACTCGACGGAAATGTACTTCCATTTCATTTATTTATTCACTTTATCGATCTCAATGTTTATTCATGATAGACAGGTCTATCATGCAACCACTACGACTTTTTATTACACACACACGTATATATATATATATATATATATATATATATATATATATATATATATATATATATATACTAGCAATTCAGCCTGACTTTGCTCAGGCCCTATGTACTGTTGATAATTTTATGAGCATATGCATATATATATATTAAAAAGTTTGACCCTACATCTAAAATTTTAACTGTTTAGACGGAAAACTGGCGGAGGGGTTTGGTAGAGTCTACAAAAACCAACTCTTTCCACTTTGATATCTTGGTAGCCAAATTTTCGTCCCAAAACTGATTAAAAACTTGCTGCATGTCTGAATACCCTTTATTTAAAATTTCAAATGTTTAGACCAAAAATTAGCTGAATAGTTTGCTAGAGACCGCAACACATTCATCCGAGTAATAATACTAAGTGCCAAGATCAAAGTGTAGTATATCTTCTAATGCTACACTTCAGGGTTTTGTTTTCAGTTAGTGGAGAAGAAATCCTTCACGACTGGGACCATTTTTATCTTTGTTCCTTGCTCCCACATTAAAAACTGACCTTGGTGTCTAACTCTGCCCTGGTGGGAGTGGGAGGGGGAGCAAATAGGAATAAACTAATTACCACGTACATAAGAGATGGAGAGAAAGAAAATATAGCGAAAGACTAATATTTTGTCTTTATTTTTAAATAGCTGGCTTTACAAACTCACATCTTCCTCATTCAAACCATCTAACCAGTGCTCAATATCTAACCCAACGGGTCATTTTTTAATATATAAAATAGAACTATATCTATATAAAAACATTAATACATCACATATGTGCCTGTGTGTTTGTGTACGTATTTCTTTCTCTGAAGGATTGTCTACTGCAGATATTTGCACAATGTCATCCTCATCGCCCCGCGGATAACAGAGCGGAAAACTTGTCTTGACATATTTCAAATAGTTGTGGTTTCTGATTGGAAGTAAAACTCTCAGTCAAACAGAAAATCTCGGGAGAAACACGAACGGCGGGCTTTAAAGGCGGGAAACAAAGTAAGACAATCAAGATGGAAAGGATTGACGAGAGCATAAAGGTTCGAAATAAAACTACAAAGAGTAGTTGAACTCCCATCTAACGTGCGAGCACATCTATGTATAGACGCACTTGTGTATGACCTTCGTAACAAAATGACGGAAAATAATTAAGCTTTGCCGGTGTTCAATCTATTAATAATGTCACAGAATTGCCCAATTTAAATTTTCATATAAATTATTGTCATTTCTGATGACATAGTGGAAAATTATCTACTATTGATTTTCATTTAAATTGATGGATTTCTGTCAGAATTCATTACAAGGAATGGGGTTTGTCTGACTTGTTATTTGATTCATCACTCCACTCACCACCATTTTGCCATAAGGATAGAAAGATAAGGCTTATTACTCGATAAAATTTATGTGACGAAATGGATATATGTGTGTGTGTGTGTGTGTGTGTGTGTGTTGGGTCGATTTATCGGAATCAGGAATCGAAAAAAATAAAAAATTTTGGGGTATCAGGATCAGTATCGGAAAAATGTCTGCCTATTTTCCGATGCAAACAACGATTCTTTTAATTGATTTTTTTTTTATTTGATTTTCTTTAAAGAAAAATATTCTACCACTGATAGTAATACTAAAATAGTGAATATCTATTGATTTTAACCTATAAGGAAAACTAAAGTCGATAGATCATCCCTCACAAGTGTATCCTTACGTTTAAGAAAATATCTGCACATTTAACATCCGTTTTTACGGTAATCATGAAAAATAACAACTTTATAGTTAAATATGTAGATGTTTAGAAAAATATCGGAAATTTATCGGAATCGGGAATTTAATACAGAATCAGTAATTGTATCGGAATCGGTAAAAATAGTGGAATCGTCTCATCCCTTATATATATATATATATATATATATATATATATATATATATATATACATTCCTCCTTTTTCGGTCTGATGAGGTGGTCTCTGAATTTAGGCTTGAATGAAACATGTATGCACATATGTACTCAATAATTGTTGTACACACACACACACATATGTGTGTGCGTGTGTGCGCGCGCGTAAATAAATACACATGTTTTTTTTTTATTATAGATTTCAGAATATATATTCATAAAATTTTTCCATAATTTTTGACTGATGGTGTCCACTAGTAATATATATATATATATATATATATTATTGAGATTATTCAGACTAGTTCTTATCCTGAGTGATATTTTCAGAACGTTGTGGTTGATGTAAATTCTGAACATCTTTATGCATATCGTGCACAACTTGGGAATCTGCATGGACTTTGGAACGAAACCCTTTACTCAATCCATGGGGGTAGCATGCCCTCGTTCCGTTAGCCATGACTAAGTAATTCGCAATTATATTTGGAGTGTCACTCGTAAAAATCCAAAGCTATATGTACATAATTAAACAATAATTATCCTTTATACCTTCAAATACTAGTTTTTCATGCTTACGCAATCATCGGTGTAGGAAGTGATAATTCATGAGATACGGATCCAGCCAGGAAGCAACATTTTGCTGCATTTGCTAGCCGTTTACCTCGCGGTCACCAAACAATTGCCACTGGGATGAAGGATATTTAGTACTATTAAACGCTGAATTCTGGCGAATACATTAGACAATCTCGAGTGTTCGAACGAGCGGAATTCGTAAACATTGCATAAAGTTAAATGATTACCTTGGTGTTATTATGCCCATCCTTATTAATCTTAAAGGGGCCCAACAAAACAAATCTCAATTGATCACACAATAATTCGACTAAAAATAAAAAAAACATGCTCTATAGTAACAAAATTAAAAAAAAATGCAATGGTTTAGATTTTTAGGATTCGATTATCATGTAATCCGCTAAACTTGTTATGCGCAGAATAAATGCGCAGATTCGTAGTTGCTATAAAATCTCTCGTTGTATGTAAATGAGTTTTTTTTTTTTTTTTTTTTTTTTTTGTGAAGCCATGCTGTTTTCGCTTAGATATTTCGATAAGATACCCCGAGACTTATCAGGCGATGAAAATGAAATTGCTTCCGAGTTCAGTCAGCTAGAGAGAGACAAGAGTTATGGATATGTGTTTAGCCTACATCGTAGATTAATTATCCCGTGATGGAGTTGTCAAGCGAACGTTAAAGCACCATTACGCAGTCTCTTTGCAGAAATGATTAATAGATTTTGAAAACATCAATTATAAAGGTAAAAATAGGCAAATAAATTAATTAATTTTGAAAATATATAAAACACATGTTTCACTATCAATCATAATCTCTACTTTTGTAGAAATATCACATTGTGTGTGATTCCTATTTTTTGCAAATTTCTCACAAAGCTATTTTATATGTCTGGCAGTGTTCTTAGATAGGTTTTGTACAGAAATTCATCCGATAAGTATCGAAAATCGAAAGAAATTCGAACTTGAAATATTTTTGTCTCTCTTATAGATCGAAAAGAATTTTTTACAGGGGAATATTTTACGTTACACCGGTAAGAAAGATTATATAATTTCAGCAAATCATTCCTTCTTAAAGAACCGATCTTTTATAATCTGGATATACAGCTTAGTGGCCGAGCGTTCGCCTACAGATCGAATGACCCGCTGGCCAAGCGCGGGTGTACCTCACTATTTTATTTTAATTTTTTTCTAATTAAGGAGTTCAATTTACGATAAAAGAAGAGGGGCCATTTAAAATCGCCGCAAATCATTACTTAGTTTGCATGTTTTAAAAACTAAACGTTAATCAGAAGTGACTTTTTAAGAGCATCCATCGTTAAACCCAAATATCAGCTGCCGTAATAGGGTAAATAAATACAGGCGGAATGTGATGAACGACATTATCATTATTATTTTTTTATGTTTTTTTTTGTTTTTGTTTTTTTGTGAATTAGTCAACCGGGAAAATTATTCTTCGTAATATATAATAATCAATAGAGGATTAAATCTACAATACATAAGCAATCTGCATGAATTAAAATGTCATGTTAAAGCGTATTGTACGATCGGGCAACGCCGGGCTGTCAGCTAGTAACTAACAAAATCAAACATGTTTTGCTATTTGTATTATTGAAATAAATCTGACACTCAATCTCACCGTAAGTGATATCTGCACAGTTGATTTAACCAGCGATCTTAGTCAGGTGTAAAAGTCGCTATGTTTTGGCAGGGAAAAACGAGGAATAGATCTAGCGATTAAGCATACTGAAACCAGCAACCTCTTATTTTCGTAAATATTATGTTTATGCTTACAATTATTTCATGGATTTAATTAAAAAATTAATCATAATAAGCCAAAAATTATACCCTTAGAGTTATCTTTATAATTTGTGTAAACTTACTTCCAACTAAATCCAAATATTTGGCACCTTAGAGTGCAGAGCTACCCCCTTTTCTTTACTGTCAAAACATGCAGATTTTTACACCTGACGAAGGTCGGCGGTTACATCGATCGAAACATTGTGCAGATAACACTCAAGAGGAGACAGTTGTCCGATTAATCTAAATAATAAAATTAACTGGACATTCTGGCCCGTTACTTCTATATACAAAATGTTATATATATATATATATATATATATATATATATATATATATACACTGTGATAGAGAGACCCCACGTTGTCTGCGATTTAAGTAGGATCAGCAGACATTCCAAACGTTTAACATTCTTTCATTGAAATCGATGAAAAGGCCTATATTTCAATCAAATCGATTTTCTGCTCTAAATAAAAAAACAATTTTTTAATTTATTTTTATTTTTATTAATCAAGTCTTTTTTTTTAATTATATATTAAATATATATTAATACAACAAGTGTTGAAACAGGGATATTTTTTTAATGGGGCGTTTCTTTTTGGATTCGTGTTTCGTTTCATGCTAAGTGGCTCCTGTTCCGTATTGGCATCAACTGTATCCATTTCCACCATATTTATTTTGGGATTGCAATTGTTAGAAATTGCCATTAACACTTATCCTTGACTGGCTCTTTGTCTTTATAAGGGGCAAAAAAAATACGTTTTAATATTTCACTGAACTATTGTACATGTTTACTCTTGTAAATTGCACATTAATTAACCCATTTTATTTCTTTGGGAGAAATGCCGCCAATATATATATATATATATATATATATATATATATATATATATACATTACTCTTCACCGAGAAATGTTCCGTATCCGTGCTTATAAAGTGATTAAAGTAATCGCCGAATATTTTATTGTTGGAAGCATACGCAAAGAAAATGTGATCGCGACTAGATCTAAACGCGACATTATCGTTTTCGTGAATAAATGGAAGATGAGGATGACGACCTTCCTCCCTTAACTGCAAAGACACCCCCCAGCCTGTATGATAAGTACTCGACCTTTTACTCTTCGCCCTCCTCCCAACTGTATCAGGCAAGGCTTTTATTTTTATTTTTTTGGAATTATTGTATATATCTTCTTTTTTCTTTGTATTTGAAGTCGAAGTTATTTCGCCACATGAATTCTTAACAGAATTATCTTTCACTCTGTTTCAATGTACAGGAAACTGACAAACATGCGCCCCCTACCACCATCACAAAGACGTATATATTTTTATAGACGAAATGTACGAGCGTGTATGCATTCAGGCGCATATAGCTTATACATATTTTATGCATCAATTTTAATGAACAAACATAAATGTATATAAACATTCGCATTACATATCTATTTATAGTAAAGTCCTATTCGTGTCTGCTGGTTTGTTCACAATTTGCTTAATACATACAAAAACAGTACACTGTTTCACAAATAGATTTTAATACTGAAAACGAACTTTCATATACTTTTATTACAGCGTGATTTCTATATATACTATGTATTCAAAAGGAATCATCATTCAAGAGGTTATCTCATTTGCATATTACATTAAAAGAAAATCTTTTAATAATTAGCTCTAGACGTTTAATGGAAATTAGTAAAAAAATCTGTTAAAGTATTCTATTTAAAAATATTATGTAAAGTTGATTTATTTATTTTAATTTATCTTTAATTAATGTACAACGATGAGTATAAATAACGGGAAAACGTTTTTATTTAACCTACGAGTTATTTCCCTTTAAGCTATGAAATTTTATGTCCCCGTTTGAATTTCATAGATGAAGATGATTATTTTTTATGCTTCCAATATTCAAAAATTCAGAAAAAACGTTATAACTTAGGATATTTGCTGTATCTTCAATACTATGTGACTAAACCCTCCTCTCAGTAATATTTATTTTACGTGGCATAGCTGGATATATGTGCAACTCGTACATATATAAATACCGACATATATATTGTGCTACGATTTTGTGATACGAAACAGTTACTGTCAAGAACTGTAAGTGTCAATGGAATTAAAGAAATAAATTGTAAGATGGTCAACATCATGAAATTTGGAATATAGACTTTTGTCATTTATAAATATATATATATATATATACATATATATATATATATATATATATGACAAAAGTCTATATTCCAAATATATATATATATAATTAGATACGGTTAATATATTATTAAATATAAAGTTTCATGCTTATTTCGTTATTATTTCAGACAGGATTTATACATACACAAAAATAACATTTAGAACCATAATAAAGTTTGTTTTATTTAATTTCTTTGTGACATGAATAATTATGATATTAAGTATCTTTATTCAATACATTGTACTTCGTCTTAAAAAAAAGATTTTAATTCTAAACTCTGTTGACTACTGTTCATGATGTATATTACTTTAACTATGGAGAAAATTAGGAATTATTTAAATTTATGAGGTACTTTTTTGTCACAATCCCAAATGATTTTGGCCTTAATAGAGCTGAACGGGAAAAGATAACAAAATATCAGGATCTAAAAAATGATCTAAACATGGTCTTTGAACGAAATACACATTATACCGGTTGTGATAGGAGCAACTGGCTCACTAAAAAGAAAATCTTCAGAAATACTTAGAAGCAATCCTTAGAAGACCAAGTTGTAACGAAATACAAGCAGCATCTATTCTTAAAAGAGCCTTCTGATATAAACTTAAATAATACCAGAATCAATGTTAGCTCCAGAAGGAAGCCATCTGATCTCTTAAAACTTACTGAAGTTAAAAAAAAAGTTTAAAAATTGAGATTCGAGGAGCTAGGAGGCTAAATATTAGTTGTTGTGTGATAACGAAAAATGTTTAAATTAGTTTAGAAGTTATTAACTGATTTTTTTTTATTTTGTTTTCTGGAGTTAAATCACGTTTACTAATTACATAAGACTTGTATTTGGTGTCTTTGTGAACAACATTTCAGATCGCTCCTTTCTTAGATAGGTTCATGCAAACAGAGATGTTAATTCTCATTATAGAAATCATTATACTAAAGAAATATAGCCATCTTGAATAGAAAAGGAAGAGAACATGTATTTTAGTGCGATTAATCTCTTTAAAGTTCCCTTACGCCTCGGAATAAAAGAAATATCAACATCTTATTTTGCTAATAGTCGTCGTCATTACAGCAAACATTTTAAAGCAGAAAAATCAATCTCTTATAGACAGCGTGTCGGTAGGACAAACCAATCGAAGTATTTAAGCCCCTCCCCCCCCTCTGTAATTCCCCCTCTCTCTCTCTCTCTCCATCTCATACAACTCGTGTTCTTTTTGTAATATTCGCTTGGAATGGCCACTACGCTGCGCACACTCTCACTTCCCGTCCAACTCCACGCTCAACTCCGGACCGGTCAGTATTTTGGGCGTTTGCCACACCCACGATCGTCTGCGTTAACTTGACCGAAATGAACAAAAGCAACTAAATTCGCATTTCCTTCCTTGTACGCTGCTCCCGACAAAAATCATTGGCGACTTATCGGTCTTTCCAACAACACCGATAATAACAGTAATGGTTCCGATATGAAATGACTATCACACAGCCATCAGCACTAAACACACATCTAAACTAAACGAAAAGACGCGCAACGCTTTGATTGAAGTAAGCCAGAGAGGCTAATGGCTGATCTTTGCCAATAATCTCAGGTTTTACGGTTCTAGGCAGAAAAAGAGTATACACACACACCCACACATCAAAATGAAATGCGTACACATTATATATATATATATATATATATATATATATATATATATATATATATATATATATCAAAATCAAACATGGCGGCATATAAGACAGCTTCCCAACGTGTACTTTGAATTCAATAATGTTATGAGGAGATACATAGAAACTCTACAATAAGTGTTTTTATATGCTAATGTTTTTGTGGCCATTTTCTTTTTATCAACATTTTTTCCCCAAATATATTTTCCAAATTTTATTTTAACAAACATACATTTATCTGTGATGAGTTGGCAAGCAATATTTAACGAAAAACGTGTAAGACGTACTTCATCAAAAAATGAATAAAAAATTGAGTGCGGATTAAATACGTCTGGTGTGAGAACTAATGACATTCTATATATATATATATATATATATATATATATATATATATATAGAGAGAGAGAGAGAGAGAGAGAAAATAAATGAATGTTGATCATCTTACAATTTATTCCTAAGTAATAGAGTGCTTCATATTTAACACTATTTTAAAAATAAAATTAATTCTATGTTTGATATTTGTAATGAAACTAATGGTAAAAAAAATGAATTCTAATGTTTGACACACGATTTTGAGAATTATAATGAAACATAATATCTATCGACTTATTTCTGCCTCACTTCCTACATCATTGTCTTAGTGTAGTAATACATTTTATGCTTACTTTTGTCAAATTCACTTTTGTATTGAACAGTATTAGGGTTGCTGATTGAGAAGGTAAAAAAAAAACCTGTCCCACTTAAAAAAAAAAAAATTGTGCTGGATTATATGTAAAAAAAAAAAAATGATGAAATCGCCCGAAAATATTTGTTTGATTTTTAAAAACACAGGCAAATATCTGCTGGAAATCACCTAAAAGATGGATTTCTAATGTATCTTATTTTTCCTTCCGGTATAAATGCGAACAAGCAGATTAGAGGATAATGAGAGAGTTATACTCTCTTCTTTTATTTATTACTAAATAAAATATTAATCGTATTAGATACAAAAATTGATGATATCAATAGAAAAAGAATCACTTCGTCTATAACTAAAAATATATAATTATAAATATTAAATATAAAAATCACTAAAACAATTGAATATATATATATATATATATATATATATATATATATATATATATATATATATATATATATATAACAGTACGAACCAATATTCGGCGTAAGTCAGTGAGGAAGCAGATTTTGAGACGCAATTTGTAGTAAGAACGGTTTTAATCACAAAACACGGAGAAAAATCAAATGTATTTTATAAAATTAATGGTGAATGCTTACTATAAATAAATGTTGTTGTTTTTTCGTTTTCTTTAAAGTGTTTCTTATTGTTATTGTTCACGTCGTACTTATTTGACGAATTTCCTTTTGTTTTCCTTTAATAAGGTCCGAGCATCTTCAGTCGAAGATACAATTGAATACACCCACTCAGACCCGAACCGTTTATAAAGGGCATAAGTACCAACGACAAGTCAGAAAATGAACAATTGAAAAAAAAAGGACGTTGGAATAAAAAGGCAAATTATAATCGTTAAAATCCAATTAAATCAAGCGATTGAAGTGCCCTCTTCAACGTCGAGTAGAGAGATTGGCCACGGCTTATCTAGTTAAGGTGTTGATTACTCAGAAAACAATAAACATAATTCTTTTTTTTCCTTTCTTCTACTTCGAATTTTTAATTTTATCTTTTACAAATGAAACAGGATACTTGAATATTCTTTTAACAAAGTGCTAAGGGAAGATAATTCAACTACTTATAGAATATACAGCATTCTAATGGGAGAATCAACTTTAAATTTATATTAAAAAAAAACGACAATTTGGACAATTTCAAACTTTATTTAAGAAACATATCTTCAGACATATAAAAAAAAAAGCTTAATACCTTTTTAGATGGAGCTTTATTACGAAGATACGGTGATGTCATGTTGAGATTATATCACCGAAGTTAAGCAACGTGAAACGTAGTGAAAACAGGATGGTGAACTAGTTTGGAATACCAAGCGCTGTATGTAGAAGAGCCTCAAACATTTCTGTAATAACTGCAAAAATCTAACGTTGTTATCTCCTTTAATCCGGATATACATGCGATTGGTGACAAATCGTTAATTTGTTATTCCCATGATACTTCCTCCTCCAGAGGAAGTCGGTACAGCTCGCCGAGTAGGTAGTACTAAATAGAAGCTCTCTGTTATTTTTAACAATGATTGTCTGAATGAAAAAATGCTGCCTAAAGCCGCTATATATATATATATATATATAATAATAGTATTCATTTCTTGCAGAAAAAGGTTGATGTAATCGCCATATTTATCGTAAGTTCGAGTACTTTTCAATCCTTCTGGATTCACCCTCAGGAATCTAACTGATTTGGAACATTTTATACATTTTATTTTAACTTGTATATTTTTTGGGGGGACTAGTACATTTATGGATCTGTGCTGAATAATAACGTTATTTAGAAAGCCATTCTTTACATGGGAAGAGGAGGGTATTTTGTACCGATTCTGTACTTTAACTTTATAATTAAATAAAAACAGATATAAAACTTTCAAATTTGAGAATATTATTTTTTTTAAATAACGCGGATCAATAAGTGCACTAGCACCATTTTTTTTATTGGTTAATTATTTTAATAACATTACAAATAAGTTAGGCTCTTAGTTTTAATTATATATATATATATATATATATACACAGGATGACCCCAAAAAACGGGCCCGAATTCTAATTTTGGGTCACCCAAATATATATTATTTTAACCCAAAGTCAAACCTCACTTTTAAATCGACGACTCGCATAGGTTTTCGGGTCTGCTGAAACGAATATCACATTCCAATTTTGGGCAGACAAATATCATTCTGGATATTAAGACATTTTTTCTAATGTACTACTTATGAATTTCAGTGGCAGAGGGTGTTTTGTAACACGCTTGCGTTTTCGTACTTGCTTAGTTGAAACGAAACATGGTCGCCACTGAAAACATAAGGGATTTCATTAGATAATAAAAAACTACGATGATAATACACTTACTGATCCGGGCTGTTTTATAAATCGTATTTCCAAGTTTAATTAAAGTTTTATGTTTTTTTTTTTATTCAATTGTAAGGTTAAAGTGCAGAATAGGTACAAAACACCCTCCCCATGTTAAGAATGGCTTTTTAATAATAACATTATTTCAGCACGGATTAATAAGTGCATGAATACCAAAACTACTTGTCTTCCCTCGACTTTAAATGCGATATTCGTTTTCAGCATACCCGAAAACCTGAAAATATCGCCAATTTAACAGTGAATGTTGAGTTGCAGTTAAAGTAAAAAATACCATATATGTATGTGTATATATATATAATCATTAAATCCAAAAGATGAACTAGCAATATTGATGTCGAAAAAAACAAAAAAAAAAACACCCCCCCCCCAAAAAAAAAACACTCTTGGGTTTAAACAAGTATCAGCCGCCAAGAGATAATATTTCTGTCTCGAAAATTTTTTTGTTAAAACTGCGTGGGAACATGTTTTTCGGTTTATTACCATAGGTTGAAAAAATATAAACATTGTTTTGCCCTGATATTAGAATTGCAATTATATAATTATAGAAGAAAATTCCGAATGAATTTTAAAGAAAAAATAAAATGGGAAAAGCAGCAAATTAATATCAAACATAAGTCACAGACTTACCAGTATACGATCATTTTTGATGAGTTTATATTTCTTTTCTCAGTGTATTTTCCGGAATAAGCTTTAAATGAATCAAAAGGCGAAATATCGATTCTTACGGCGAAGGTTGTATGATTTATGTATTTTTTTTCTTTTCTCAGATTCTGATTAACTCCTCACTAAAGCAACAACTTTTCTTGTTAAAACTAACAGATGTGTGTTCAACAATACTAGGCAGTCATTAGGTGAAGAGAGGAAAGTAAAGTTAGCTTTTGTTAAGTTTCGTACTTTAATCATACATTAGAAAAAAATTCTTAATAAATTTATATTTAAAAAACAAATGAACGCGAACGAAAGTTTCGTATTTAAAATGTTATTTTTCTAATAAATCTATAATCGTAAATCAATCTTAAAATTAGATGGTTGATAAAGGAATCTATAAAAATACGAAACAAACTCATACGCATAAATAAGGGGTCCCTATCTAAACGACCTTAAACTAATTATAAGTGTTATAAATTACTAGTAGTGAGACTTGACGTTGCCCGGGATTGAATGAGGATCAATAAATGTTCCACTCTTCTTGCCTTTTATTGTCATTGAAATCGGTGAAATCGCCAGTTTCTCAATCTAATTGATTAATTGCCTTTTTTTTTTAAACTTAATCTGCCTTCCCGCAGTGACTTAGTTCACAATACAGTGCAGTTAATATTGCACTGTAGAGAATCTACTCTTGATTTTATAAAATTATCTGTAAATAATGGCTTCACTTAAAATTTAAAATATAAAAGCCAAGTATCGTGGTTCAGTTGTGCTCTAAACAGAAACATTCATTATATACACGCCCCTCTCTTATCAAATAAGTAACTGTTAATTTTATGAATTACTTTTAGATAATCATATGAATTGAAGTTAAACGCACAAAAGTCAAGTAGCATTGTTCAATTGTGTTCTAAAAAGAAATATTCATTTCAGACGTACCTCTGTCTTATAAAAGAATCTACAATTGATTTTACAGGCTGTGCCTCTCTGCTTGTGCGGTAGTACAATTTCTTTGATGCACTTGTGATGTTAGGCTGTCTAAAGTATTAACTCTCGTAAAAATCATACTTCTTTCTTTAATAGGATTCTTTCGATGATCGATTTTTGATATTTATCGGATGCATTCCGATTCCAAATCTACCCAAGAATACTTTCAAACAATTCAAGTACATTCGTGTGAAATTTTAACAAAATCGAACTAGCCGTGTCTGAGTCCATAGGGAACGAATTTACACACCCACATAGTCCCTTCTATATAATAATAGTGATTGAAAAACATATTAAAGTAACCGAAATTGTGTTAAATTTTTCACAAGAATTCTTATATCATAATAGAATGCATTTAGAGTCAAAGATGGTATTTACGCTGGTTTTATTTTTCAAATATTGTTTAGTGGAATTTATTTTTTAAATTGATTGAAGAGAAAATGAAAATGTGAAACACAGATTGAATCCATTGCTTTTATATAAGAACTTTCTTTTTAATGCACTCTCTTTACTTGTTGTCTTATTCGCTTTTCATTATCACACGGACAGACGAATCTAGTGTCGGCCATTTTGTTTTCATACCAATCAAGGTTATGTGTTACGGCAACCTCGTATCTACCTGGAACCATTATATTTTTCTTTGTCTGTATGAAGCATGGTCAGGCTAGGTCATAAGGAGTGCACCATTTCGAACATTGCCTCATTCTTCGAGAAGGGAGATATTTGTTGATAGCTTGAGGCACCCCTAACGGGAATGTCGAGGGTCCGTTCTCAACCATTTTTTTTTTTAGTCTGTTAGTGGTCCACGATGTGTATTAGGCTCTCCCCACTTTACAGAGTTAATGGCTGACTTTGTTGCAATGTTAAACAGGCACAGTCACGTTGTGTACGGCATAATCACGTTGACACACCGGTTCCCGCTGGATCACCGAAGTTAAGCAAAGTTGAACCTGGACACTACTAAATGGGTGACCATTTGGGGATTCCAGGTGATGTATGTGCTCTCCGCTTATCTCGGCATTGTTTCCAGTCGTGCTGGACTTCTCATTGCCACTGGACTCAAACTCTGCCGATTTAGGAGAAGTGTGGTTGGAGATTGCGCAACCCTTGCCTGAAAAATAGACGCGCAGATGCCCCTACAGGGGTATCCTTTGTCTTTAGAGACTGAACTGAGGCATCGATAAGCGGACACATAGTGTAATAAATCTTATACAAATCTTACGAATATTATTTCGTTTTATCTACAAATGTTTTATAAGAGTATCTTCAGAAAGTAGGAGCGAATGGATCGGATATAAAAGTAATTTCACAAACAGTGAAAAACACGTTCTTATAGTGTATATTAGTGATGGGACGATTCTAATATTTTTCACAATTACAAATAACGCATGTTAAATGTGCCTATATTTTCTGAAAACGTAGAAAACATACTTTATTGTAAAGGATCCATAGATTTTTGTTTTACTAAATAGTTGCTATTTTATTGTTGCTACTAGCAGTGGAGGTTTTTGTTTTAATCAAAATCAAATTTTTAAAAATATATAATTAAAAGAATCGTTTTTGGCATCCGAAAATAGGTACATTTTTTTTTCCGGATTACGATACCGATTCCAATAACTCCGATAACTAAAAAGTTTAAGATTTTTTTCGATTACGATTAATTGTTCCGACACTAGTGTGTATATGCGAGCACGGGAATTTAATAGACTCACTCAAATCTGACGCTTAAAACTGAGGAAAAACTGAAAGGGCAAATAGGAAAAGGAGGTTTTGTACGGAAGGATGAGGGTTAGGTCGAAAAGACTTTTTAGTATATTTAGGTCAACATTGGAGGACATGCAATCTTTCATTTTTGTTGTTTATAGAAGTGGACAAGTTATATTTCACCATATATAGACATGCTCTAAGTGTTATTTTTTTTTTTGCGTTGGTTGTTCACGTACGTGTTTGTTTGTTTGTTTTAGTTGAGTTTTTTTGTTGTTTTTTTTGTTGTTGTTTTGTTTTTGTGTTTTGTTTTTGTTTTGGGATTGTTGGGAATAAAGTTTTGTTTGTTTTGTATCTAATGTTTACGAGCTGGATTATCTGACTCAGGTTAATTAACACTGATTTCTTTTACAGAATCGGACCACAGATCTTCTGCAATCATCGTCGACATTTAACGAGGTCTTCTGCAAACTATCAAACATAAATAAATTAAACAAAAACAAAGGAAACTTTTCGGGGTTTTTTTTTTCGTTTTGTTTTTCGATCCGGCTATAAAAGTGGTATTATTTTTTGCTTAAAAACTGAATGTTTTAAACAAAATGTCAGTGACTACTCAAATATTATTCCGAGCCAAGACGTCTTTTCAGAGAGTGTGCACAGATATTGTTTGTATTTTTTCAAGAACCATGCATTCCTTTTTGAAATTCAGTTATTGTAATTTAAACACCGAACATAAAAATGATATAACTTTTGTATACGTCTAGTCATCATACATTGTAATAAAATTGCTACAAGCAAATTATATATTGTCTCAAAGCTCTATGGTTTGGACGAGAATTGATGCCATCTCAAATAGTACGAAGTGCGTTCAATAAGTTTCCAGAATTTTTTGTACAAGCAATTAAAATTGTCGTAGACTCTTGGAAATTTAGTATGTTATTGCTATACATCTTATAAGATGACTGACCCATTTTTATGATTTCAGGTACAAATTAACAGCTACAGCAGGAATTGGAGTACACCCTACTAAAGCCTGATTGTCACAGCTGGTGAGTTTTGAAAATGAGATCTGGACGTGAAGACACTTTAGAAGAACGCTATGCAATAAAGTTCTGTGTTAAACTTAGAAAAAAATGCCACAGAAACTATGGGATTCTTCAGACTGCTTCTGGACCATCGTGCATGTTTGGAGCATCAGATTTTGATTGGCATAAGAGATTAAAGGAAGGCAAGGAATCTATGAAGAATGATATGTGTGGGAGGAGTAAGGAAGTTAGAATACCAGAGTTGATTGGCCAAATAAAGAATTTCATGGATAAGGATCGTCATGTGTCTTTAGAGGTAATAAGTGCACGGTTTGATGTCAGTGTGGGAACTGTACAAACTATTTAACCAAGACAGTTCTCCCCCTCCTATAGTCTAGCTCTTGATCCCGGTGACTTTTGGTTATTCCCTAAATTCGAAGAAAAACCTTAGACGCTGTCGTGATGAAACAATTGAGGAATTGAAAGAAGTTGTGACAAGAGTACTTGATGTCTTTCTAGAAATAATTCTGACTAGAAACATATCGGGGAAACCAATGCCAACAATAGAATTTTTGGATTCATAAATATGCTAATAATTGGGTGTTCATAATATATTATTGAAATGTTATATTTATTTCTTGTAAAAAATATAAGCAAGTGTAATTAGCATTTCATATGCCTTCCGGCATTTGCTATCTGCTTTTCAAGGCGCCTGGTAAACCTCATCAGTTGATGGTTGTATTCACTAGTTATCAAAAATAAAAGCATCTCGAGGGGTAAGGTTATAAAGATAAATAGACTGACATCTGAATGATGATTAATACTACAAGAGTTGAAAATCGACGTATAGCCCTCACTTACTCCAAAAGACGGCTAAGAAAACAACAATTCTTCCATCTTTTGTCAGAAACTTTGTTCATGGAATGTATTAAATGAACGAAAAATAATGAAGAAACATGCGTTACGATGCTGCCTCCATTCATTCGATGAATAAATTAAAAACATGTTCTGGATTGATCTTCTACGATTGTAACAGTGTGTCTGGGGACAGCACGTTGTAGCATCAGTCGCAAAGCAGACAAAGAATAGAAAAGAAGTTCAACTCGCTTTTTTTTTCTTTGTAATGTTAACGACATCTATTTTCTTATTGTTACGTTATTGAGGTGACGTCTCCAACTTGATCGTCTTCTCGGACGTGCTCTCGAAATACCAGGGTTTCCTATGCTTCAGGACACAATGAAGCCCCTGAGCAGGGAAAAGATTTTCCAGGACGCACTAACAAGATAATTCCCAATATAAATATGAAACACATTAATTTCTAATTTTTACTTATACTGGTTCATTAGTTGTTCCTGATCGTGATTTTACTATATTTTCGTGTTTACAGCCATTTTCTTTTTTGTTTTTGATTAATCAAAATTGTTGCATTTTTGTTAGATTATTTATTTATTTTATTTTTCATGAACCATTATCATTACACCTCTAGTTATGTATCATATCTATTTCCAATATCATATCTATTTCCAATAAAAAAAATATATATAAATAATTAAATGTCTGCAGCCATTTAAGTTTTCCATATAAAACATTTAGTCCTCTTTAAGAAAAGATTTCCAGAACCCCTCAACCTCACTTACGGATCCCAAGGGCTCCGTGGAACCCACTTTGGGAAACTCTGATCTACACCTCTAACGTGATCTCGAATGTTATCCCAGTCGCTAACATGATCTTTTTAAAGTCTTTATTTTTCTCTATTGATAATATCGTTTAGCATACATGTGCGTCGGCGCCATGTTACACGACGATTTTGAATAGGCAATTTATTTCAGTGCTGAAAAGAACAAAAGCGGTTGATTTGCCTAAAACAGACACACGACCGAAAGATGCAGTTCTACTTCGTGATTTAATAACACCTCAAATGGTTAATATGCTGGCAAACAACAACAACAACAACAACAAAATTCACGAAATCAAACCTAGTTCTGAACGAGCGAGTCGCTTTTGTTAGGATTGCTTCCCTTTGAATCCCTCCTCCCCCAAATCTATCCCCCGCTACCATTCATCCACATTAAATTCTGCCGAGAATGCCGGTATTCTTTTGGGTGAGTCCAAGAAAAGATATAACCTCTCCCCCCCCCTTCCCCGTGTCTCCCTGTGATGGCTCCAAGATTCTCAGCGAGATTAATGTCAAGTAATATTGAAAAAAAAAAAAAAAAAAAAAAAAAACACAGATACGAGACGACCACGTGTATTAGTTGCAATGCCGGTAGATTCCAGGGGGCACAGAGTTTTTAAAACGAAATATCACACTGCCAGGGAAAATAGGGAAATGATAGAAAAAAAAGGGAGTAAATGTAAATAATAAAAAACAACCTAAGCAAATGCAGAATAAACAAATAAAACATAAAATAGACATTTTTTTGACACAAATAAAGAATTATGTTAAAAAAAATGGCTTCTTATTTCGTTATTTGTAAACATATGGAACATTCATACACACATATACGCAGGCGGGTTTGTATTACTGTACACATTCGAAAAAGTTATCAAAAATATATATATAACAAATAAATATTATCAAAGGCAAGATAAGTTACTTTTCTACCAAACTGGATAAAATTTTCGTGTTTTTATTCAATGTAACATGTTTATTCAGCTCGAAAAACATGCAGTGTTTACCGATGTATTGGAAAATTCAAAATGGCGCCAGACTCTCTCTTTAACACGGTAAGTTTGGGAAAAGGTGTTATAAATAATAAACTAGACAAAATACTGTTAGAAATTCGCTCAATATATATTACCGTGACATAGGTTGACATATATTCGGCGGGTTTTTAATAGTATTTTGTCTAGTTTATTATTTATAGCACCTTTTCTCGAACTTACCGTGTTTAAGAGATAGTCGGCCGCCATTTTGAATTGTCCAATACATCGGTAAACACTGCATGTTTTTCGAGCTGAATAAACATGTTACATTGAATAAAAACAGAAAAATATATCCAGTTTGGTAGGAAAGTAACTTATCTTGCCTTTGATAACATTTATTTGTTATATATTTGTTTTTTGACAACTTTTTCGAATCTATGTGTACAGTAATACAAACCCACGCAGGCATTTGTTTTTATGAATATCCGACTACGAATCACTGAAGTCGAAGCTTATTAGGCGTACAAATAACGCAGAGGAAAATATATAAAAGATACTCGTACGTTATATTTTAACGAATCGAATCTAAGAATTTTGAGTATTTACTTACCTATCTCTAATATCTATTAAACAGTTCCGTCCTCACTTATCAAGACCCGGAGGCCATTCGAGGATAAGGGTTAATGAGTGTACAGTAACAATTTACAAAGCTCCCCCCCCCCAACGGAGAGCAGGGTCGTTTCTTTAACGCGAAGAAAAGGAACAAAAATAAAAATTGCCTCAGTCGTGAAGGATTTCTCCCCCATTGAGAGAACAAGAAACTGAAGTGCAGCAGCTGAGGAACAGATACTACACTTTGATCTTGTGTTTATTTGCTTCTCACCAGAGCAAATTAGGCATGAAGCCGGTTTTTATTGTGGAGAGGGGAGGGAAGGGGAAAGGGGAGTAGCTCCCAAGAGGTGGGAAATGGGAGCTGGTAGTGAAAGTCTCTTGGTATATAGGGGTGTCCCTGCATAGACCAGAAACTCATTGCCACAAGGACAATGGTCTTTGCTTGCAGCATCTACCGGACAAATACTACACTTTGATCTTGGCCCGAATGCCAAGAACGGCTGCTCTTATGGTAGGCAATGGTACACTATTGTAGTAATCGTTTGTATTGGAAATTTGGTAAATTGAATTAAAAGGAACGGCTCATCAAGAACTTGTTTGCGTTGGACTTGACGACAATCAAATTACAGTAAGCTGGAAAGCAGGGAAAAGGAAGAAGAAGCTTTGCTCTTGGAATCTACGTAGAGGTTTAGGCACAAATAAAGAGTGGGAGAAATTATTGATAGTTTTCAGCTTACCGAGTATTTTTCGGGAAAGTTTGGCGAGAAAGGGACCATAGATTTGAGCTCAGACGAGCACTTGACATGAAAATAATGATAATAGCGGTGCATTTTTTTTTCAATCTAACTATACAAAAGCACATCAGTTATCTCAATGATGGAAAAAATATATATGTAAAATATCGTCTTATTTGGTGAAATTAAAAATAAAGCAAAAATAAAACTGAGAAAAATAACGTTTCAAATCCAAAAGAAAAAGTACTATCAATCGGTACAGAAACCCGAAAGAAAAAAGAAGGATACGTCTCATCGACATAAATGGAAAAACGGATCTCAAGAGAAACACACAGGAATTTTCCCTGCTGTTAAAAAAAAAAAAAAAACATGCATCAGAGAAAAATGCTGTCTAAATTTACTAATAAATAAAACAGTAGATGTATGGATGTGTGTATGTCAATATTTAACTGATAAACGCTTAAACTGCTTATCACATCACATTTGAATTAACATGAAATAGTATTCATATACCAAAGAGAGTTTATAACGAGTAAAATCATTGTTTGGGTGGATAGATGACGCGTGCAGAAATAGGTCGGCAAGTTGAAATGCAAAATGTTAGTCCCAACTTGTCAAAATATTTCTGTTACTTTAGCGCATGTGCAAATTCATTCCTAGCTTGCAGTGGTTTAGTTTGACATCTTTCTTCTCAATCTGTGGATAGCTCAACTGTCAAAGAACGCGGCTGGGGCGCTAAATATTTTTGTTTCGGCTCTAGCTAATGACACCTAGGTTATTATATATATATATATATATATATATATATATATATACAGAGAGAGAGAGAGAGAGAGAGAGAGAGAGAAAGCGAGAAACAGAGAAGAAGAAAGGAAGATTGCAAACATTCGCGAGTAAAAAGAATTGCTATTTAAGTGGTTAGAGTAAGAAATAAACCGAATGGTAAGTTAGACCCCCTTCCCCGTGTCGTCTAAAATGACTTCGAAAATAAACCATCCGCTTTATTTCTATAACTATCAGGTGGCGCCCACCTTTCCCCAGTCGTAAAATACAGTTTAATTCATGGAGATTTCGTACTTATTACAAAGCCAATGTTCTACTGATATTTTATATCTATTAGCTTAAATAAATACAATAAATTTCTCCTATTACCCCGGCTTACAAGTCGATAAAGACGACTAAGACAGTCCCTAGTAACAGAAGGTTCAGTGTTCGAGCCTTGAGGTGGGTGCGTTAGTTTGAAATCTTATCCTCATTAGCTTTCGAAGACAAAGCATTCTAATCAATAAATATATATATATATAGAGAGAGAGAGAGAGAGAGAGAGAGAGAAAGAGTAAGAGGTAGATAGATAGATATACACACAGCCAAGCTACGCTGAAAATATGTAGGAACCTCGAAACATGCATCTACGTAGGTTACTGTTTTAAAAATTTTATATATACATATATATATATATATATATATATATACACACACACACACATTATATTTATTAGAATGCTTAGCCTTCGAAGGCTATTCAGGATAAGAATTGAAATTAACGCGCCAACCTCAAGGCTTGAACACAGAACCTTCTGTTACTACGGACTGTCTTAGTCGTCTTTATCGACTTGTAAGCCGAGGTAATAGGAGAAATTTATTGTATTTATTCAAGCTAATCGATTTTAGTGGAGGGTTCAATTAATCCCAGGTAGACAACTCAGTATATAAGCAAGCAAATGCACGCTGACAAGAATTATCAATAGTAAATTTGAAAGAAAAAGAAAAGTCCGAAAAATAGATAGAAATGAAAAGAAAAGAGAAGGGGTCGATATTCTCGCAGTTTCTTTAAAATGTTGCAACGAGTTGATGCGTAAAAGATGGTAGCGGTTTATCCACGAGTGGAGAGTGGAAAAGTGTAGGCGAAGAGTTTAAGTGGTGGCGGCTATTATGCCCTGGGGAGGAGGTGGGCAGAAACCACTTTGAAAATGGTGACAAATCTAGACAGACAATAAAACTAAACAACTTCATAAGAAATTCACGTCAGTGACGACAAAATTGATTTCCTAAAATAAAACTATCTTTTTTAATGAAGGTCATTCATAAAAAGGGGCGTGGAATAATCTCATATTAAGAAAGACATGTGAAGAGAGGAAGAGTGGGAGTGTGACGTAAGAGAAGAGGAGTGAATAAAAGAGGCAATATGGAAATAGAGAATTAGAAAGAGAGAAAAAAAAACAGAGTAGAAGTATAGAAGGAGGGGAGGTGATAGAGAGCGGATATAGAAAGGAAGGGAGTGAGCGATTAAAAGGCGTAAAGAGGGAATAGCAAACTCCAGGAAAGTGGAATAGAAGAGGTGAAAAGAGGGAGTGAGGAAGAGAAGTAACAGGAAGAGGGATAATGAGAAGCAAGAGGTGGCGGGAGGGGGCTCGAAAATGCAAAAAAGGATATAGAGGACGTGGCGACATGATATAAAAACAGGTAGAAAATATAAGAAGTGAAAGAGGGGGAGTCAACAGGAAAAATGGCGGGGGATATAACGATGGAAAAGTTAGATTAGGAAGAGGAGAGAAAAGAGAAATCGAAAAAACAGTGCGATTATTGGGAAGGAGATAATGGGGAGAGAGTGAAAAGTGCTTCTATGCATGATATAACATGTTCGTCTTCAAATCTAATGTCAACAAATACCTGTCATAAACTGTCACGATACGATAAGTAATCATCTTATTCGTTATTTTCAATCTCATACTATTCTTCATCATTCAACTTACGACCTAATACGGCACAATATATTTAATCTCTTTCGACTATTTTTATTATTAACTTAATTTTTCTTCATATTATTGTCAAAGCGGCTGGACGGAATTACCCAAAATCAAGATATCATTTTGTTCTATTCGGCGTTGGCCAGATGCAATGATAATACAGTATTAAATCTATAAAAAAAGAAAGAAAAAAGGATAGTTACAGTATCTGAATTACATTTTTGCAGCACAGTAAGACAAGTGAGAGCTGAAAGAGCTACGGAGAAAGACGGTAAAAGAAGGACAAGGAAAGACAGAAAGATAAAAAGATGGTTGGAGAAAGGGAGATGGAGAAAGAGAGGGGGGGAGGTAAAATAAAAATTTAAAAATAAAAATGGAGCACACATAAGTTCACTACTATTTAATTTATATTGCCCCTATCAACGCCGGGTAGGCCTGCTAGTTAGTAAAAATAAGGAAAATACGAAGAGAATTACCCAATTATTTCTGATTGGAGATCACACAAGAAAAATAGAAATACAAAGGAACAAAAATGAATATAAACATTCCAGAAATTAAAACAGCAAAATAGATAAAAACTGAAAATCATGACCCCACCCCCAACCCCGCTACAAACCTGTTTTGTGGAGAGTGATTAGAATTATGTAGAGAGGAACAGTTAAACGGAATATTCAAAAAGGAGAGTAAGGAGCAAAAATAGAAAAGGGAGAGCAAACCATGCAATAGTAAAAAGCCAAAAAAGTTTTGCAAGAGAAGAGGAGGAGCAGGTAGAGTACCTCAGTTATGTTGGCACCGTTTTATTAGACAAGAGTTAAGTTCAGACAATAAGTGGCCGCCACGCATTTGTCATTCACTTCTGTCTTTCGCTTTTCCACAGTTCAACTACACAGGGTGAAGTCCATGCAGCGTCGTGGAAAGGTTTACAAGTGTGAAACACGCAGTCTCCTCAAAGTAAGAGTAGGGGAACATCAGAAAAGCAGTAATTCGAGAAGAAAGGAAAAGACTACGTTCTAACAACCTAAACTCTATAAAAAATAAAGAGAGTCAGAGTGATCCTCCCACTCACCCATATAGGATGAAGTTGGATTAATAAACGGTAAGTATCACTAAAAGGTATAAAAGGAACAGCCCACAAGCTTGAGACATAATCTGCTCATTAGGCCAAGTATAAACATTACATTTGGAATCTCTGACAAACAAGAAACGTTAATATGACGTATGATGAATGTATTTAAAAAATTACTTTGTCCGGTTCAGACGATTATAAATGGGAACGATTTGTAAATAATACCCTGCAAAATAAAAACATATTTTAAATTGAAGAATATAAAATACATATATAATCGTGTTGATACACCGGTTTCCGTTCGATCACCTAAGTAAAGCAACGTTGAGCCTCGTCAGTACTAAAATAGATTACCATTTGAGCATTCTAGTTGCTGTATGTGCTCTGCGTTTATCTTGGAATTTTTTCCAGTCGTTCTTGAATTCTTCTTGACACTGAAGTCAAGCAGTGCCGAGTAAAGAGAAGTTTAGTTAGGGATTGCGCAACCCTTGCCTCACAATTTCATGCGCATCTACCTTTACAGGAAGTGTACTTTGTCTTTCAAAACTTAACAGAGGCTTCCATTGATAGTTATTTGCCCAAAGTTAAAATAAATATGCAAATAAATTAAATTAAAACCATAAATTCTATTCTACATCCAGGTAAACGCTGGCTAGACAGAGCTAATGTGTTTGCAAGTCTAAAAAATTCACTTTGCTTTGTCTGGATACACATTGATAAGAGTAAAAAAGACGTTGGTTACGATGTCCATGTATTCTTGAGGTCTTCAACTTAATTTTGACTATGATTACCGAAAGCATGTCAGTGGGACCGCAAAATAGAATGAAAACATACAGGATGAAGCGATAAAATTGTCGCCATAGAAAAAAAAACGGCATGATTCCATTTCCATTTGATGAAAACTGTTGTATTCTTGTCTTTTTGTCGCAGACCATCTACTAGTTGACCAGTTGTCTACAAATCACAAGAACGATAGGAGTCTTCTATCATGTCTGAATGTGACACAATGTTCAACGAGCAAGATCGGAGTTGCGCCGCTGTACAACTCATGCTCTCTAACGATCCAAGTTATGACAACAGAACCATTGCCAGCACCCTCAAAACGCATCGCTTGATTGCCACGAATAACAGGGACATGCTTAGGGTGAGAAAAAATAATATTTGGTGTGGTTTCAAATGTGGACCACATCATTCCACCTCGCATATTCGAAGTCGACTTGAAGTCTACCTAGATGTACTGGAAAGTGTGGTGATCCTCTGGTACAATCAGGTGGTCGCTGGTAGACCCAGGCTGTGGCAACAGGACTCGGCGGCGGCCAACAAGTCTAAAGAGACCCAGTCTTGCCTTCAGAAAGAGTGCTACGACTTTGTATCCTTCTTTCACTTGCACTCTCCTCCTCCGACCTGAACCCGCTGGACTACTTCGTTTCGGCATACATCCGAAACATCATCAGCATGACCTCCAACAATGCCAAAACTAGCCAGATCGCCGCTATCTTCCGAGTATTCGCCTAGATCCCGCATGTGGAAAAGGCATACTCCCAGTTCTGGACCCGTATTGAAGTGGTGATTGAGGCTGAAGGCGGCTACATTGAATATATTTTAGCTCTCCTACATAAATTTTCCTGTATTGATTTTTTTTAGATAAAAGTTTTAAATTGTCTTCCGTTTTCCTGCTTTCCAGCTGAGTACAATATGGTTGTCTTCAAGTCTAACGTAAATAGGTTCTCGATAACCCGTTCCATATAAGTTAACAAATTTACCGAATTTTCATTCTTGATGAATACTATATTTTCCAATTTCTACTGTACACTCTTTAACCCTTATCCTTGAGTGGCTTCTTGGCCTTGATAATGGGGTTAGACCTGTGTAAAAATAAATAAAGTTATAGTGTTATTTTCTTTAGGGCGACAACTTTATCGTTCCATCCTGTACTTGGCTTCAAAATTTTCTGACTTATTCAATACAAGGCACCTGATGAAGGGTTGAGAACAAAATGGCCGGAAGGCTGGTATAACAGTAAGTAAGATGAAGAAACCAATACAAAATGCTTAGGGGTTTAAGTGTATTTGACATAAAAACATAGCTGTATTCTTCAAATCTTTTTCTGATAAATGATCCTAGAAAATGTATAAACAATGTAAATGGCGTTAAAACGTACATATGTTGTGCAATAGCAATTACGTTTAGACTATCGAATTCATCAACAAGTGTAATCTTTTTTTTAAATTGTTCTAGCTAGGTTTAGGGCATCCTACTGGATGCCAGACTTTCACCCACTATATCCTACATTCGACCTGAGAGATTCTAAATATCATTTTAACTGCAATTGGTTGTATCTTACTCGCACTTAGTTCACCGGGTATATTTATAACGTAGTATTTGAAATACTTTTTTCCTGAGCATAATGGCTCCCATGTGGGAATAGCGGAACTCTAAAACATGTTGAGGAGACAATTAATACTTCTGAAAATGCACTTGAGTCATGAAGAGTTGATGACAAAGCAAGTGTTTCACAATCTAAAACAACGTTTTCCCGCTGTCCCACGTACATCATTCATCTTGGAGAGTTACATCGGTTGCATCCTTTAAAGAATTTATCCAAACTTTGAAGGGAGAGTGTATCTCATTAAGTGTCCTCATTGATGAGATATTATACAGGTTTTCTTAAACTAAATTTACTCATATATTAACGAAGGAAATGCCTAAAATTGTCCTCGGGCTGGTGAGAGACGAGTAAATATGGACTCCTGATACCAATACTAGGTTTATACATGCTCACACACATACACACACACACGAAGAGTGATAGATAGATAGATAGATAGATAGATAGATAGATAGAAAAATATATTTCCTTATAAAATTTTATGTAGACACATAGAATATATATATACATATATATATATACATAAAATATTATAATAATAATAATAATAATAATAATAATAATATATATATATATATATATATATATATATATATATA
>NC_136484.1:34838647-34856147 GCF_053919585.1 Euprymna scolopes | reverse complement strand
TTGTGTAAAAAAAAATGGTGTACAACTCTAATAAAAATCGATAGATTATATTCCCTTTCACAGCCAAATTTTGAATTTTTTCGCAAATTCGAAACTAAAACCATAAAATAGAATACGAAAACATCTACGGAGTCAGTAACTTTTCTCTTTTCTTTCCCAAAGAATAGCAACGTGCCTGAAGACGGCCGAAGGACAATCCGACCAAAACATTGCACAAATAAAACTCAAGGTGAAAACAATAGTTCTATCAATCCAAGCAATATAAACATTTTATTTATTTTTTATTGATAATTCGAATCATAAAAAGCGGAATCTGAAATTCTCTAATTATTTAACAAACAAAAAAATCCAACTATAAACTTAAATGCGACCTGTATTCCGAAATACAACCGTGAAAAATATATATAAGGTCGGATTGGCGTGTAATATATATTCTGATGCTTAGTCAATGAAGAGAGAAATCCTTCTATACTAAGGCAATTTTTATTTTTGCTTACTTCCAGAGTGCCCTATTTTGGGGAGCTGATTTTCTATCACATTAAAAACGACCTTGTGTCGTATTTTGCAAATAAATATATATAAGGCTTCTATAAAAATTGGATGATTTTTGTCCTCCTGATTCCTTCAGCTAAAAATGAGGATAATAGTGCACAGTTGATGACGTCAAAAGCCAATTGCGCCATACAAGCATAGAGCTATATAAATAAGTCCATAATTCCATTATCTTTAAATGATTATTAATCAATGCATTTAATCCGAAGACTGTTTTCTTATATCCACGTCGTATTCTTTACTCCTCCTGCAACCTTTAGAGGTGGAACATTTAAAAAGATAAGGATTATCTAGATTAATACGACCCCACCCCTTATCACTCTTGCCATGGACAGTAGAAACCCCGAAATAGTATAACATGGATGCACCCGAAAAGACTGGAAAAGGGAGGACAGGTTGAAGATTAAGAAAAAAGGGGAGTGGCAGGCGTCAGAAGACAAGAAGCATTGCAATTAGTTAATCATTCGCATGAAAATGAGAGAGAAACATTAGGAAATGTGGCGGTGGGCAGTGGGTCGTATGAGGAAGGATGAGTGACAAAGAAAAAAGAAAAGGGGAAAGAAATAGAAACGAATAAAAAAGAAAATGGCCGCTGGACAAGGGAAGTACGTTAAAAAAGTGAATAATGATTTTTTTTTTTTTTTTTTTTTTTTTTTTTTTTACGTGCGAATAACGAGCAACAATCAAGGGTAACGTGTTTTCGTCCATTATGCAATATTGTAACTTCCTCTCCGCGGTCTCTCCCACTGAATATCTTCTTCTTCTTCTTCTTCTTCTTCTTCTTCTTCTTTTTTTCACGCACGCAGTAAATTTCACCGATATATTCTTTCTCTCTTTTTTTTACTTATATACTTACTCTTTCACACGCTTCTTCACCCGTATATTCAATCTTCCTCTCCTTTTTCACCCATATTAAGTATTTCTTTCCTCGCCCATATTTCCCATATTTGATCTTTCTTTTTCTTCCCCATATATTCGATTTTTCTCTCATTTTCTTCCCCATATATTCGATTTTTCTTTCTTTGTCTCACACGTATATTCGATTTTTCTCTCTTTTTCAGAACTATATATTCGACCATTCTCCCTTTTTCCTCCCCATATATTCCATTTACTCTCTTTTTCTCCACCATATATTCGATTTTTCTCTCTTTTTCTCACACACTCGTATATTCGATTTTTCTCAATTATCTCACTCGTATATTCGATTTAACTCTCTTTTTTTCTGCGGTATATTCGATTGTTCTCTCTTTTTTCCTGCCTGCATATTCGATCATTCTTCCTATCTCACTTACATATTTACTCTTTTTTTCTTTTATCATCCGTGTATTCGATCTTTCGTTCTCACAAGATATTCAATCTTTCTCCCTTCTTCCTGCCAATGAATTCACTCTTTCTCGATCGCAAACCAAATATATTTCTCACGCAATCGTTTTCTTCCCATCATGCAACTCTTTATCCATTTATGAACCACTTCTTTTTTTTTCTTTCGCCGATTTTTGTTCTCTCTTTAATGTTCACCCCCATTCTCCCAGTTTCCCCCTTCCTCTCTCACATTCATTTTTAGATACTCACGTACCCACTCTCTCATTCATTCACCTTTACGTCAGCCAGTGTTTTATGTGATTCCCTTCCAGCATCGTCGCTTTGCCGCGACTTTTCTTGCTTTCTATCATTAATTTATTCTCACAGGAACAAGTAAAAAAAATGATTATTTTTGCCTCGAGACAAGGTCACATATTTGACATTGAACGACCTTACAATATCTTTCATCAGGACGTGATGTTTTAAGGGTTTTATTTGTATTTTTTCCACCCCCTTAAGTTGATTTAAAACAAGGTTTTATCTTTACTAATTGTCTGCCTCTCTTCAATTTCAATTGTGTTAAAGCTCGTATTCTTTTTATTATTGTTTTCTATTATTTTGAATGGATTTTGGAGCATCAACATTCTCAATTCAACCATTAAACACACACATTATTAATACAATAATTATATACAGATCACTTGTTTTGGGACTTATAGGTCATCGCTTATGATGACCCAGGGGTTATAGGAGAATAAAGGTTAAAGAGATTTTTGGTTGGATGGTGATCGCCCCTGCGAGACGATAGGGGAAAAATTAGCGTAATGGGGAAAATATTGCTTTAGAGAAATTGATTATCCAAGAAAATGGCTACATAAGTATTTGTTTACATTTAACTTTAAGAAAACCACTCTATCGTCTATTGGGAAGCAGCGTTTATTCCACTGTTGGGGTGTTCTATGAAATAAACTTTGTATCAAAATCTAAATGGTACTTTTAATAAACACAGAAAGAAATGAAAGTTATGTTTGTAGCTTGGCGAGGTTTTGCTGTGAATGTTAAACGGGGATACCATGGATTGGAGCTCAGTCGATCAGCTATTGAATGATAATTCCCTCAAATTCCAGTTTAACTATTATTTCTGAATTCACACAATTATTACTTACCCAATTTTATTATTTTTTACTATTGTCTCTGAATTCATCTAATTATTTTTTTACAATTATTTCTAAGTTCATCTAATTAATTTTTACAGATATTTCTGAGTTAATGTAACTTTTAGAATTATTTCTGTGTTTATCTAATTATTTTTTCATAATTATTTCTGAGTTCATCTAAATTTTTTTTTACAATTATTTATGAGTTTATTTAATTTTTATCATAATTTCTGAGTTCATCTAATTTTTTTGCAATTATTTCTGAGTTCATCTAATGTTTTTACCATTATTTCTGGGTTCATTTAATTCATTTTTACCATTATTTCTGAATTCGTCTAATTAATTTTTATCAGTTCTAAATTCATGTAATTAATTTCTGCCGTTATTTCCGAGTTCATCTAATTTTTTTACCATTAATTCCGTGTTCATGTAAATATTTTTAGCCATAATTCCTGAGTTCATCTAATTAAATCTTGAACTATTTTATGCTATTGCTGTATTGGAGCTTACCCAGCAACTTGTTCAAAAATAGATTTAACCCGTTGTCATACCTGTCAAGACTCGTATTGCCACCATTCTGGTAACCATGGTTTCATTTTAAACAATCAAACACATTTTTGTTGGCATAAGGTATAATGAAGCTTTGCCATAGAGAAATTAACCCGCTCGTGAATTAACTCTTCTACCGGAAAGATGTTACTTTATTTCCGGCCGTTTGATATGTCCCTACCGAAAAATGCTGAATGGTTTATTTTTAGATGTATTTGTAAAATTCCAGAGTGCTCCTTGAAGGAGTCGCTCACTACGTTTAACTAAGTTGATGTCTATACTGCAGCGGAAAGTGATTAAACAGCGATTAATTGTTCTAATTTTGGAAATTTGGGAACCCATCTCTTTACAAGAAAGGACCTACGTTTCGTTGGAATCAATAAAAAAACGGACATGCATCTCAGACTATTAAGTTGTGAATCTCTTTTTTCTGCCTTCGGAAAGGTACCACTCTGGATGAAGCTTTACACTAAATAGAAACCATGATTTCTTCAACAAGAGTGTTCCAGTCGTAGGGGAATAAAATAATTATCCACAGCACAGATGTTTCTTTGGACAACGACTCATCTGTATGAATTATTTTTTTACCTAGCGTTAATCTTTGTTTAGTATCAGCCTCGTGCACTATAGCGTACACAAAATTATTATTATTATTATTATTATTATTATTATTATTATTATTATTATTTATTCGAAGGTAAACAGGTACATTTGGTCGATACAATCAGTCATCTGTTTCAGTCAAAGAGACTTCGTCAGGCGACCTTGAACCATTCGACGCAACCTTGTTGAGTTTATTAGTTCCTACTTTAAAATATCTGAAGCCTGGATTTATATATATATACTAGCATGGGTGTCCGGTGTTGCCCGGGTATTTGGAGGTGTATGTTGAGCAAAAAAAAAAAAGGGGGGGTTAATTTTTTTCAAAATTTAACCCCTATTATAACCCCTTAAAATTTATTGTTTTGGGCTCAAATCAAGTTATTAAGTTAGATTCATGTCCAAGGAAGCTATATCTAAAATTTCAAGTGTTCAGACTCAAAATTGTCGGAGGAGTTTGGTAGAGTTTTCAAATGTAAAATCGTTGAGCTTTGACCCCTTAACAGCCAAATTTCTGGCCGAAAACTGATCACAAAGATTTTTCCAAATCTCAGTAGCCGGTATATCAAATTTCGAGTCTGTAGACTATAAATTTTCAGAGTTATTTCGTAGGGAAATGTACACAGACACACAGATCCACAGACAGACGGACAGACACGTTCACTTTTATATATATATATATATATATATATATATATATATATATATATATGTGTGTGTGTGTGTGTGTGTGTGTCTAAAATGATTGCATTTTTGCTGTTTCTTGTCTATTAATCCAATGAAATTTAAGCGTTTATGAAATTGCGCTCAATATAGGTGTATTATTGCATCATTTTCAATTATTTTCAAATGTCATTTGTAGCTCGTTGAATCTAGAGGCTTGAAGATGATGAATTTTTAAATAAATCATAGCTGAACATGTATGCGCATATGTAGCCAATAACGCTTGTATAATTAAAGTAAAATTATACAACTATATATATATATATATATATATATATATATATATATATATATATATACACGAGGGTCGTGCAATAAGTAATGCCCTTGACCCGTTTCCAATTGTCTGATCTAGCTGAAATTTTTCATGTGCAATGATTTCTATCTCTACGGGTGATGTGGCAAATTACAACTCTGAACTAATTGTGGTTTCTGTTTTACAGGTGTTTGAGCTGAGTCAGGTGTGAAATGGAGCCTGTTGAATGTCGAGCAGTGATCCGGGTTTTTTTTATTTGAAAGGACGCACACCACATGAGACTTTTGATAAAATGAAAGAAACTTATGGTGATAATGCCCCATCATATGACCTTGTAAAACGCTGGTTTCGTGAATTCAAACATAGCCGGAAGCAGCTCCCAAACCTGGTACCACCCCCTTCTGCCATTGATGAGGCATCTGTCCGTCAAGTTGAGGCTGCCATTTTGGAAGATCGACGCATTACTATTCGCCAAATAGTCCAAGATGTCAAGATTAGTACAGGGTCTGTGGAAACTATCATTCATGACCATTTGCATATGCATAAGGTGTCTGCCAGATGGATTCCCAGGCTGTTCACACCATTCCAGAAGCGAGAACGCGTCAAGTGCTCGAGGATGAATTTGGAGATGTGCTAAGAAGATGAGTAAAAGTTTTTCAAAAGACTGATTGCACAGTATGAAATCTGGGCCCATCACTATGATCCAGAGACAAAAGCCCAGTCAATGCAGTGGAAGCACTTGGACTCACCACCCCCAAAGAAGGCAAGGGTGCAGCCCTCCGCTGGCAAGGTCATGCTCACAGTCTTCTGGGACTAGGACGGAGTAGTGATGACAGATTTCCTGGCAAAGGGTACCACAATTACAGGAGCCTATTATGCTTCACTTTTGAGGAAATTAAGGGAAGCTATCAAAATCAAGAGGCGGGGCAAGATCAGCAAAGGTACCCTCCTCCTGCAGGACAACGTTCCGGTCCACAACTCGCATGTCGCCAGATCAGAAGCACGGCGTATGGTTATGAAATCTTACCCCATCCTCCCTACTCTCCTGACCTTGCACCCTCTGACTTTCACCTCTTCCCAGCCATGAAGTTGTTTTTGAAAGGAAAGCGTTCCCCAGATGATGCAGCCTTGATTTCTGAAGTCACGTCGTGGTTGGAGGAACAACCGGGGGTGTTCTACAAAAACGGTCTCCAGAGCTGCATCAAACGATGGGAGAAATGCATAAGTCTGGGTGGTTCCTATGCAGAGAAAGACTAATAACTGTGCCAAGTTTCATTGCTCTTCTGCTATGGAAAGTGGGGCAGGGGCATTATTTATTGCACGCCCCTCGTATATATATATATATATATGTTCAAACAGAACACGCATTATATTAGAGATAAGTGATAAAAAATAAAAGAAGGGGCAACTCTGTGCACTAAATATTAATTAGCTAAAAGCGTGCACCTGCTGTTGTAGAGATCTTGTCGTGAACATCTTAAAAACAATTAGAATAATCACAAGATGCTTTTACAGAAGTTCAAAACACATTATAACAAGAAACCGAAAATTGTTTTTGCTTAGTTTTGTTTCTTGTTGCACAAGAACCACTTGATACAAGCAGCGCAACATTAAACTATTATTACGTAACTCACTAATTAAGCAGTTCTTAGTTTCAAACAACATACGTCCGAAACAGAAAACAATTTCCAATAAGAATTGAATGTACATGCTCCGGAAAAAAATCTATGATTATTGAAAGAATAAAACGGAAGAATTAGGACAGCTGTTATTCTATTTTTTTATAGAGAACGCCTGTTTAGTTCCTTAAAATCGGGTGGTCTGTAATTAGAGAACTGATGGATATATATATATATATATATATATATATATATATATATATATATATGTATGTATATATATAACTACTTAATGTACTCACATAAAATAAATATACGAAAGTATAGATTTATGCGTAAACTTTAAGTATTTACTTCAAAATGCTCAATACGTTGGTAGAGCTAGTTAGTAATTTATAAAATATATATGGCGATTAAGCTACACTAAATATTCGGCGTTTCATCCACTCTAGTACTCCTCAGACTTATGCGCATAACCCTGAGGAATCCTAGAGTGGATGAAACGCCGAATATTCAGTGTAGCTTAATCGCCATATATATTTCATAAATTACTATATATATAAATATATATATATATATATATATTAGACTAGAAGACTGCCCGGCATTGCCCAATCGTAAAATTCGCTTAAATATGATATTCTGATTAATGCAGATTTCGTATATATTATATTATATTGGACCGAATATATTGTAGTGATTTAAAAGATGTTTTAAAATGACACGTGCGACACCACCGAGAAGCGAAATAAAAACGTTTAGCTTACGATTTATTTTTTTCTGTGACGTTAATGCCTGAATTATGAAGATATGTTTGATGCAAGACTAAAAATTAAAGCATGGACCAATAGCTATTACGTTACGTATGCATATTCGTAATACTGTCGTTCGACCATCACCTGACAAATTTATTTATTTATTTTTTAATTTTCACACTTTTGTATCGATTTTCCCCGGCTAAAAGCCAAATATAAAGTTTCGCATGGGTTCGAATGCCATATATATTGTTTCATGTGTGTAGACAAAAAACTGGCCGAGAAGAATAAAAAATAGAGAAAGAGGGGGGGGAAACAATAAAATAGAAGAAGAAAGAAGACGGGCCGAAAAAAAAATAGGGGGAAAAGAAGCTTCGTTCATTGATTCTGCATTTGGATTTAGGCCCAGATAGAGAGTTGGGAAAATTGTGATAGTGATTGTAGCTAATCGTGTATTTTTTGTGAAAGTTTGGCAAGTGGGGGACCAGAGCTCGGACGAGTACTTGCTATGTAAATAGTGATAGAGCAGAGACCGGCTCGCAACGTTTCTTCTCTGTGAAAGAGGTTGCAGGGAAGAGAAGACGACATCACCTATTAGGTTTTGAAGCCGGTTTGAACTTTATCAAGGAAAACTAGGGCACCCCGAGCAGCTCTTGCTTAACAGGACTCCATTTTATGACGTATTTGGCTAAGTAGATATTGCATTGGCAGTGAGATACCTACTGGAGCGGTACAATGATCCAACCATGTTTTCAGCGATCTTCGCAACAGATTTAATGTGTATGGTTCATTCCAGATTAGAAGTTTAAGACTAAAGATAAAGATAAAGATAAAGAATATATATGAAAAAGAAAAGAGACAGAGAGAGAGAGAGAATAAAAATGAAAAAGGAGAGATCGAACAGAAGAGAAAAAAAAGAAAAACATCAAAAACGATAAAGAGAAGAAAGAAACGGAGTTATAAAGAATCTATATATATATAAATACGATAGCATGTGTGTTATTTTGTGTGTCACGCTTACATCTTTTTTCTTCCAAGTGACTGTCGTTTAATTTTTATGACCTTCCATTTCTTGTGATAAATACTTTTACCAAGATTTCTTCATAAGTTTTGATTTCGTTTTCGATTATAGCTGATGGTACTCAAATTAAGTTTCGGTTTCAATTCAACTGATGCATCCAAGTCATATGAATATATATATGGGGGGGGGGAATCACAACTTTATAATATATAAGAATCGATAGAAAATTGACTCTATAATTAATACGAAATCTGCATGAATTAAAATATCATATTTAAGTGTATTTTACGACCGGGCTACGCCGAGCATCCCTGCTAATTTAGGTAAATACTTTTGCAGTTTTAACAAAAGAGTTGCATTTACGCAGAATATCCACAGAATGTCAGCATCAATATATTACATATGAAAAGTTTCCGCTGTGGAATTTCCACAGGTCTCCCTAGTGAACGATTTGATAATAATAATAATAATAATAATAATAATAATAATAATAATAATAAAAGAAACAAATAATAATTAATAGTAATTAAATTTTTAAAACGTGACGAAAGAGAAAGAGGAAAGTGAGAGAGAGATGGAGACAGAGAGCGAGACATATAGACGAAGAGAGAGAAAAAGAGACGGAGAAATAAAAGAGAGGGAGAGAAAGGGGATCAGACAGACAGATAGACAGAAAGGCGTTCAACATTGTTTTTCATCTTCTTTTTTCTAAGCATGCCGATTAAAAGATAAAGTAATCCAATTTCGGCCACGTTAATGTGATAAATATGGAGCCGGTGAATTTCTGGTCTATATTAAAGACAACGTAGGAGAACAGCGGGCGATTGGACGAGGGCTGGGGGTAGTCGTAGACGGACGTGTGGTGTGTACAGAAGGTCGATGGATGAATTGTTGTCGAATGGACACTACAAGTTGGCAGGTATGCAAAAAAGTGCAGTAGAATCAAGAGAAAAGGAAACAAAAAACAAAGTTGGCGGCCAAGATAGAGGAGAGACTGGTTGAAGCTTAGCCTTATTACATTACCTACAGCTGTCCGTTATTTTGCTGAATTCGAATCATTTCTATTTATAAATTTAAAAATAAAAACCTGGAAATATAATTTTTTTCCATACCAGTTACAGAAACTGTCTACACCGGGTTACATATTGTTATTAGAAGTGAAAAAATACATAAAAATCTTTCGATTCATATGATAAAAATCAATAAATATATCTCTCATTATATATATATATATATATATATATATATATATATATATATATATATATATATATACACACACACATGTATATTATAGTAAGTTATAAAATATATATGGCGATTAAGCTACACTGAATATTCCGCGTTTCACCCACTCTAGAATTATTCAGGCTTAAGCCTGAAGAATCGTAGAGTGGATGGAACGCGGAATATTCTGTGTAGCTTAATCGCCATATATATTTTATAACTTACTAACTAGCTCTACCTACGTATTGAGCACTGTTAAAGTAAATACTTAAGATTATATTTATATTTACATCTATACTTTCGTGTATTAATTTGTGTGGAAATGAAGTAGTTTATATATATATATATATATATATATACATACATATATATATATATAAACTATAAATATATATATAATATATATATAATATATATATATAAATAAATAATAATATATATAATATATATATTATTATTTATATATATATAAACTATAAATATATATATAAAATATATATATATAATATATATATATATAAATAAATAATTATATATATATAATATAATATAATATATATATATAAATAAATAATTATATATATATATAATATAATATAATATATATATATAAATAAATAATTATATATATATATAATATAATATAATATATATATATAAATAAATAATTATATATATATATAATATAATATAATATATATATATATATATATATATATATATATATATATATATATATATATATATATATATATATATAAAGACCCCTCCCCCTCTTTGGGTAGAGCGCTGTCGTAAATAATCTCACCCGCTACTTAATTGGCTGAAAAATGCGAAGCTCGTTGTTTGTTTGTTTACAAAACAGGCGGGTTGGGCACCGTAAAAGTGGTGGCGAATGTCTATTTAAATATACATTCCGACGAGTTATTTTGCCCGTCGTAAAATACGCTTAAATATATTTTGATTAATTCAGATTTCGTATTTGCTATTTATTGTTATATTATAGTGGATCCAATATATAGTAATAATTTCAAAAGTTAAAAAAAAAAAAAAAAATGACTCGGCCGCCATCATCGAGAAACATGAACTAATAGCTATTACGTTACGCATGCACATTTGTAATTCCGTCGTCGACCTTCACTTAGCAAATTCCGTTTTTTGGGTTTTTTTTTTTTTCATTTTCACACTTTTGCACAGATTTTCCCCGGCTAAAACCCAAGTATAAAGTTTCGCATGGGTTCAAATACCCTACATATGAAGTTTTATGTTTGTAGATCAAAAACTGACAGAGAACTTTGGTAGGCAATTTTTTTAAACAAATGTATATACGCATAGATAAATATATATAGAAAGAGATTTGTGTTTACTATAAATATTTTACACAAATATTACGCAATGAACTCAGAATGAAATGCTCCACTATTTTTTTTTAGGTCATCCGAAATGGTAATAATAATTTATATATAAAGAAATTAAATTACGGACGTAATTATATGATTTTGTATGAATATTAGTGCGAACACTGACGGAGCATGACATTTTCTATCTTATTAGACAAGAGGTACGCTAGTACACACAGACACATATATGCACGGCAGTACACACACACACACACACACACACACATATATATATATGTATATATATATATATATATGATATTCGTCAGCAAACATTGAAAACACAATAAAAAGATGTAAAAATACATAGAGAGAGAGAGAACGAGAGAGAGAGAGAGAGAGAGAGAGGGGGGAGGTCGAGATTGGGCGAAATCCTATAAAATATCGACAACATCAAATCTAATTATTGTAGATTTATTTATTATCATAAACAGGATAACAAGATTTTAAATGCGCTCGTTTGACTCGCCCCGCCCCACGACACACCATCCCAACACACGGACACAAATGAACGCACACACGCACCTAGAGGCACGTTATGCGCACGGACACAGAGACAGGAATTCAATATAAGCGAAATCAGACTTGCAACTCTTGAGACCTTCGTTACATCCACTAACTTACGTTCTCTCCAAGTCCTCCCGATTCCGTGGGGTCGCGGTTTACATATAACAAGATCTTCAACGTATTATTTGGAATCTTCAGACTGATCTTGAGCGTCATTTTCACAACGTTTTAGTCGATGTAACCTCCGACCTTCTGCAGGTGTATCTTGTCGTATTCAGGAATGTTTCTGTCCACTTCGGGAATTTGAACAAAATTTCGAACGGAGCCCTCATTTTTCTTCTTTTTTTTTTTTTTTTTACTTCACAGGAGTAGAATGCTCCTGCTCCGTCGGCCATGATTGGATAAAGGTCATAAGTAATTCGCAACTATATTTTCCCGTCGCCCACATTGAGTATTGAAGCTTCAACCTTCAATAAGATTATCCCTTTCACAATTATTTTTCTACAAGTATTCTAAATACTGCGCCGAGTTTGATAGAAACTAATCATAAAAGCTAATGTAAGGGGTTTATGAAATGCTGAAAAGAAACAGATAATGAAAAAATGCAAAAGAAAGATTAAAAAAAATGCAAAGGAAGAGATATACAGTGTGTTAAGTGTTGAGACATTATGTTGAACAAAGATGGCGGTAGTAAATCAAATCGGCGAAGAATCAATGCAGTCACGATCTCGAGTGTTGAGTAATTCTTAATAACAAAGATGGCTTAAGTTGTTTAAAAAAAAAAAGCCGAATTCGTCATAAGATTCAATGTTCTCATAAGTGGCAGTCTATTAAGCAATATTGATTCTTCATTTGGATCTCTATGTCAATATTGCAGATATGAATTCTGAGCACTATTTATGAGAACATTGAATCTTATGACCAACTCACCTTTTTAACAACATAATCACTACATATTCTTTTATTTGCATTTTTCATTTCTATTTTCTGTATTTCGAAATAATCTATATATTAATACTGTAGTACCTTTAATGTACGTACGTACGGACGTGTGTCACGGTTTCCAGATCATAAATTAATTGATCAAGAGATCCTTTTTATAAAAAAGAAGAACAGGAGATAAAAACATTCTAAGAACACTAAATTAGAATAAAGATTCGCTAATTTAATGTTCGTAATATGTTATCACATTCTATCCTACTTTTTAATAAATAGGATCTCCCGATCGCCGAAGATGCAATATAAAGAACAAAATTATTTTTTTTTTTAATGATGTCGATTTTAGGCCGTACATGAGACTAAAATAAACCTTGTTGATCTTCTGGCTAGTATCCAAGCGTAGTACCTATTCTGTCTAAAGATGGTATAATGATATCGTGGGGTTTCGTCCTCACCGGGCGTCCATGGAAATATGTCACAGACTCCTATCAGGATATTTAAGATAAACTGTAATAACCAGGTATAATTTGACACTACATTAACCAGATTACTAAGATAAATACTTTTACAGTTTTAACAAACGGGCTACAAGATCAAAGTGTAGTATCTGTTCCGGCAGATACTGCACTTAAGATAATTTGTACCAGTCAATGGAGGGGAAACCCTCTATACTGGGACAATTATTATTTTTGGTAACCAGAGTGACCCCTTTTAGGGGAGCTGGTTTTTACCTCACATTAAAAACGGCCTTGTGCCTAATTTGCTCAGTGGGGGAGCAAATAAACACCATCTGTTCCGGCAGATGCTGCAAGCTATGACTAGCAAAGACCAGATGTGGGGGCAACCCCGCATGCCTGACCATTAACCAGCTCCCATTTCCCACCTCTCGGGAGCTGGTCCCCTTTTTCCCTTCCCCCCTCACATTAAAAATCGGCCTTGTGCCTAATTTGCTCGGTGGGGGAGCAAATAAATACCATCTGTTCCGGCAGATACTGCAAGCAAAGACCATATGTGGGGGCGACCCCACATATAGGGCCTTGGTCGATGTAGGGGCAACCCTTCATACAAATTGTCACTGTCCAGCTCCCTTACTCCCCGGGGAGTTGGTCCTTATTTCCCCTTAACTCCTCACATTAAAAATCGGCCTTGTGCCTAATTTGCTCGGTGGGGGAGCAAATAAATACCATCTGTTCTTCAGATGCTGCACTTCATTTTCTTGTTCTCTTTCGGTGGAGGAGAAATCCTTCACGACTGAGACAATTTTTATTTTTGTACCTTTTCTCCGCGTTAAAAAACGACCTTGGTGTCTAACTCTGTCCCGTGGGGAGGCATAGTAAATAGGTACAATAATTATGTGGGATTTCCATTGACACTGAACATCCACAGAATGACCAGCAGCAATATCTTACACATGAAAGAATTTCAACAAGTCCCGCTAATGATGATGATGATAAAAAGTCTTGCTAGATTGTATATTTTGCCGTTCCAGCAGATCACATGAGACAGAGTCATGGAGCAAATACACGAAACGAGCCAGAGTGCTCAGAGATCTATGGAAGGTGAAGAACGTCGAGATAACAGCAATAATAGTAGGAGTACTAGGAACAATACCGAAGAACTTTGAAAAAAAAAAGAATTGGGAAAGATTTGAATCAGAGCAATGGCTGAGACTATACAACGGATAACAATAATGAAAACGGCTGAAATAGTAAGGAAACCCTTGAACGCGTAGACTAACACATGGACTACATGCCTAAACCAGACATACGGAAACAGACGTAAAACAAAAAGAGGCATCGCATTGAATTATGAAAAATTATACTGTATAATTGTTAATGTTGACCTCGCCTCCATCCATTTTATTAAGTGCCTACATAAACTGGCGCCACACCAAATAAGTGAGGAGGGTCAAGGAGGCTGGAAAAGCTGAGGAGAGAAAGCACTAACCAGACATCCACCGACTCAGTGTAACCTTGAAGAGGCCTATTGCGACTAAAATTTCAGTGTTTCTTATATATTGGTCGTTCCAACTAGAAATCAATGGGAAACGACTATTGGGATAAAGCAAACAATTTGCAAATGTTATTCAAAGAGGAGGTGGTGATCATTGGAAATCTGGGGAGATTTGTTGTCACTTGGGTTGTTTTCAAAGAGAATGCGTGTGAAAACTTCTACTGAATAACAATAATAACAATAATATATATATATATATATATAAGTGAACGTGTCTCTGTGTGTGTTTGTGTGTGTGTGTATATTTCCCTACGCAATAACTGCCAATTTTAAGTCTACAGACTCAAAATTTGATGTACAGGGTACTGAGAGTTGGGAAAATCTTTGTGATCGGTTTTCGGCCAGAACTTTGGCTGTTAAGAGGTCAAAGTTCAACGATTTGACTTTTAAGAACTCTACCAAATTCCTCTGACAATTTTGGGTCTAAACACTTGAAATTTTAGATATAGATTCCTTGGACATGGATCTTACTTAACTTGATTTGAGCCCAAAACATTAAATGGTAAGGGGTCATAATAGGGGTCCAAGTTTTAAAAATTGACCGCTTCTTTTTTCTTTTTTTCTTTTTTTTTTTTTTTTTTTTGCTCAGCATACACCTCCAAACACTCGGGCAACGCCGGGCTGAAATGCTGGTAATAATAATAATAATAATAATGATAATAATGATAATAATAATAATAATAATAATAATAATAATAATAATAATAATACTTATTATTATTAAGTGAAACTCTTTAAAGGATGAAGAGAGAATACAGGCGAAAATATGAGCGCGAAAAGAGAGCGTAAAGAACAGGGAATTGCATACGTTAAAATTGGCAGTGTCATAAGTCTTGTACTCGTTTATTTATCTACGTATCATTTGATTTAAATATCCACCTGGGAGCGAGTGATTTTATCTGTACGCGGAGTTGTGGAAGGGGATTCTTGCATTAGATTTTGAGGGTTAAATGAGGTAAACAGATAAGATAGAATAAAACAAAAAAAAGAGGGGGAAAAGCGGGAACCAAACGAAAAACAAATATAATCAGCCATCGTCCATAAGTGGATTAGCATCAAATACGTTTTTGTTTAAATAAATAAAAATGTCTGCCTGCACGTTATGTACAAGTCGAGGAGCTAGTGCAGCGTTTATTAAAAAAAAAAAGGAAGAAATATAGATAGAAAGACAGAGATAGAGGGGCCTTGTGTGTCGTGCCTGATAACTTATTTTAGAAATGTTTCTTCGTGTATTTATGTAAGACAAAATAAATAAGCAAAAGTGAAAAGAAAAATCAAGAAAAGTTCAGAAATATTAAACTGTAAATAGATGCAAATAAGATCAAATAAAACATTAAAAGATATAACTGTATTTTATGAATAAACTCATCGCGCGCACGCGCTCACACACACACACACACACACACACACACACATATATATATATATATATATATATATATGAATTTTATTTATTTTACATAAGCATTAATATGTCGTCACACATGCATGAGCATGTTTCAGTCAGCTAGTTACAAGTAACTAGAGATCTCTTCAGGAGATATTCCTCATACAAAAGTAAAATCGTTACTTATCACTGTCTGACCGAAACATGCCCATGAACGTGTAGCGATGTATGAATGCTCATGTAAAACAAATATAAAGTATATCTTTCCCTACTTCAGTATTAAGAACTCTTGTATGAACTTCGTTAAAACTTCATTGGTTGCTTCACTTCTGGAAATATAAACATGAAATTACACACACACACACGCACACACACACACACACACACACATACTAACTTATGAAAACATATATGGCAATTCAGCGTAATTATATGAAAATATATGTGGCATATATGGCATAAAGCTTAATTGCCATATATATTTTCATAACTTACTACCTAGCTCTATTTAGGTATTGAGTACTGTTGAAGTAAATACTGAAAAATTAAGCATAAAATTATATCTTCGTATATAAATGTATGTGATTAACTGAAGTAGTCATATATATATATATATATATATATATATATATATATATATATATATATATATATATATATATATATATATATATATATATATAGCTCCGTGGAAAGCAGCAATTTAAGTCGTCTGACGAGGATTTTTGGTTTTAACCAACAATTTGTCCGAAACATAAGTTTGTTTATATTAATAAAATATATTTTGCTCTTTTTTTATTAAGCACGCTTAAGAACCTTGTAAAATTAATTAGTTATCTCTCTTAAATACCTTTGACCTGGTATATATATATATATATATATATATATATATATATATATATATATATATATATATATATATATATATATATATATATATATATATAGCCTTTTACTCCAATAGTTTCTTCCCCAGAACTGCGGGTCTTTGGAACTCCCTTCCGGGATTCTGCTTTCCTAACTGCAATGATTTGCAGAAGTTCAAGTGTAATGTTAACAAACATCTTTCTACTCTTCTCCCTCCATAATGACCCCGCTAATTAATTCCCTAATAGTAGCCCCCTGCTTCAAAGTGGCACTGTGCCTTGTTTGGGGTGAAAATTGAATTAATATATATATATATATATATATATATATATATATATATTTATATATATATATATATATATATATATAAAGGGTTTTTTTTATCTTTTGTCGATATTCTCGAAATTATCAAAAACGCTTACCATCCCGGTTATATTAAATAGTAAGTTTACATTTACTGATTGCTTATATGTTAGTGATTTTGAAAAAGTAATTAGATAGACCAAGATTTATAATCTTAGCACGGCTTCCTTTGTCTGTTTTTCTTCATACATCAATACCCCGATATTATACATTGCTACAGGTTTCTTATGCTCTTAGATATTTATTTATTAACAATGCTTCAA
>NC_136484.1:34808647-34833647 GCF_053919585.1 Euprymna scolopes | reverse complement strand
TGGATAATTATATTTTTAAAAATAATACATAACCCGCTCCCCATTTGGGGGTACCAAATTGGTCAAAGGGAAAATTATTCCGAACTCGCGTTTAGGTAAAATTGCACTTTCGTGTGATTCATTACAAAACAAGTATCGCAATAACAAAAACAAATAATCTCTCTCTCTCTCTCTCTCTCTCTCTCTCTCTCTCTCTATATATATATATATATATATATATATATATATATATATATATATATATATATATATATATATATCAGAATTTAGTAATTTAAATTTAATGATGTGAAATGGTTAAATTTCAAATCTAGAATTTTTATTATATGCATTTCAAAGAATTCATTTCAATAAGCATATAAGCATATCTATATATATATATATATATATATATATATATATATATATATATACATATATTTATAGCAATAATATTTAACTTTCATGTTATTTTTTTAAATCAACCAATCTTGATGAAGTTCAGAAATAAAGACGAAACTTTGATGAATGTACAAAGGATTTTAGCTGAAAGAAGAAAACCCAAACGTGCTCATTACTATGACAAGTAGAGCAGGTACAATCACATTAATTGTCACTTCCATTGACATTGTTTTTGTTTTGTTTTTGTTTTTGTTTTAGTTTTGAAGTTCTAAAAGCAAAGGAAACATCGATGTATGCATAAATTTACATGTCACATTAACTGAAATTTTTCAAAAACACATTCTGTATTCGTGTACGTTAGCTAATTAGAAATGCAAAGAAGATACACACACGGGTGCGTCTATATTGCATTATTTCTTATACGCAGAATTATTCTCAGATGGGAAGTTAGGTAAAAAAAAAAATAACAAAGGATTTAAACCATAAAATGACATTTTTGTGAATAATTGACGCTTAAGAATAAACAAGTGGTCTATTAAATTAATCTTAACAAATTGATGATGATGATGATGATGATGATGATGAACAAAAGCCTCTAGCTGCAACCACTTCGTAGATTTAATCCAATGTCAAGTTTGCAAATAGCATTAGGTCATGACCTGTGGCTTATACCGGAACTCGTTTGACGGAAGTGCCTTTGTATCGGATTAGCCGAGAGTCAAGCCTCATATTCAACCGGTTTATTTTTATTTTTTCCTTTTCGTTTGTATAAAAAATTAAAACATATGTACAGGCCCAAACATAAAAAATATATACTCATGGACGTTTCCCTTTTAATTATATGTGTAGGGTTAAATTCATTTAGTAAATATTCGATAAACGGGCCGTCGTTTCGCATTCCACAATGGCGAATAGATGGTATACCGCATTATTTCGTCTTAATAATAATAATAATAATAATAATAATAATAATAATAATAATAATAATAATGAGGAGGAGGAGGAAAAGGAGAAGGAGGAGAAAGAGGAACGCTAGGAACAATACAGAAAATCTTGAAAAAAGAATAGGAAGATAGAAATAGAGGGATGGCTGATAAGATACAATAAATAACAATAACGAAAACAGCTGTAACATTAAAGAAAAACGTTGAATGTGGAGATTAATACACATGAGCTAAAACTGGCATAACCTGGGCATACAGAAACTGCTAAAGAGATAAAACACAAAAGGACATCACATGGAATCATGAAAACTGTATAATTGTAGGTTATTCTCCCTCTGTGTACCAGCATTGTGTGTGTGTGTGTGTGTGTGTGTGTGTGTGTGTGTGTGTGTGTGTGTGTGTGTGTGATTATAAATAAACGCCACACCAAATAAGTGAGGATGGTCAAACAGGATGGAATGACTGGCCAGACCTCCGCTTGATGAGTGCAAAGCGAACTAGGACCATGGGTGGGTGGGGGGGGCTTTTGCCACCTTAATTCCAGTGAATATCAATGGTCGCTTTCAACGAGAAATCAATGTTTTTTGCGATAACGCAAATTCAACTGCAAAGGTTATTAAAAAACAAGTACAGAGTACTGAAAATCTGAGGAAACCTTTTGTCACTCAGATTCCAGAGAACACCTAAGTTGTTATCAAAGAGAAACCTTTGATGGTGGCCTGTGTGCCAACTCCTAGTGAGTAAATAATAATAATAATAATAATAATAATAATAATAATAATAATAATAATAATAACAATAATAATACTAATAATAATAATAATAATAATAATAACAATAATAATAATAATAATAATAATAATAATAATAATAATGACGATAAAAGCAACAATAATAATAAATCATCTATAAAACTAAATATTAATAACCTTAATTAATAAAATTATTATATAATTTATTCTGTTCGTAGAACGCTTCAGTATAATCTAGTGATGGGACGATTCCAATATTTTTCCCCGATTCCGATACAATTACCGATTCCGATTCTTTATAAATCTCTAAATATTTAACTATAAAAGTGTTATTTTGTCCCGATTACGGTAAAAACACATCTTAAAAGGCTTATATTTTCTCAAACGTAAAAACACACTTGTGAGAGGATGATCTATAGATTTTAGTCTTACTGGAAAGTTTAAAATTAATAAATATTTATTATTTTATTATTACAAGCAGTGGAAGGTATTTCTTAAATCAAATAAAAAAGATAATTAAAGGAATCGGTTTTGGCATCGGAGAATAGACGCAAATTTTTCTGTTTCCGATTAATTATCCGAAACACTAGTATAATCTTTATCAAACTGATCGCACTCGCAGATATACTAATTGCATATCCTAATATTTCACAAGCGTCTTTTTGTACCACTCTCATTTCGCAGGGAAAACTAGTCCCGTTAGAATTCAAAACATTGATAATATTAAATAGAATTTGTCAAATGAAATGGTTGCTGAGAAGAGGGGGATTTTGACCACCTGTCTGTCACATATTTAAAAACGTGATAAGTTCATTGCGAAATTTCTTGCATTCAAAATACCAGAGGCAATAAACATTTTTAGAAATAACATTACTGAAATCTTTAGACATTCAGTTCGAGATTCTACCGATTGAGCTGTTTAAATTTTCTTGTAAATACAGCATAAATCCTTACCTTAAAAATAACTATAGCTTTGGCGTGACGTCATAGTTTTAAGATTTGAGTCATATTTCAAAAGATGAATGCAACAAAACAATATAAAATTACGTTCAAAATTATTTTAATAGTAAAAACAATTACGTTACAAGTACACATCGGCGTTCAAAACAATTTCATATTCAATATAGACGGCAATGGCCTAATTAAGCGTCGGTATAACTTTACAGAAGAGTTTCAAATTCAAGCAAAATATAAAAATGAATACAAGATGCATTTCTATAAAAATAAATAGTAAAAAATATTAAACAAGATAGAACTGTTTGATGCAACAAATAAGACGCCCAAGAATGTTTATACATACTAGTGTTGGGACGATTAAACGGGATCGGAATCGAGAATCAGGAAAATCGGAAGATTTGGGAGTATCGGAATTAGTATCGGAATCGGAAAAATTGATGTCTATTTTCCGATTCCAAAACGATTCTTTTAATTGTCTTTTTTTATTTGATTTTCTTTAAAGTAAAATCTTCTATTGCCGATAATAATGATGAAATACTAAATATTTATTGATTTTAAATTGCCAGTGAAGCTAAAATCGATAGATCATCTTTCTAAAATGTATTTTGATGTTTAGGAAAATATTTGCATATTTTACATGTGCTTTTACGAAAATCGAGGAAAATAACAATCTTATAGTTTAATAATTACAGATTTATAAAGAATCGGATTCAGAATCGGTAATTGTATCGGAATCGGGAATTTAGCACGGAATCGGTAATTGTATCGGAATCGAAAAAAACATGGAAATCGTCCCATCACTAATACATACTACGCAATACGAACCCTAGATTGATTATAATTAAAAACAACATGTGACAATTCAACAGGTCTACTAACTCTTGACATCCAATAAAACTATTGATAAAAAAATTTTTTGAACACCTAACACTGTCGATAAATATGATTTTGAACTCCTAGAACTATCGATTAAAATAATTTTGAACACATAGTACTAGCAATAAAAATAATTTTGAACACATAGTACTAGCAATAAAAATAATTTTGAACACCTAGTACTAGCAATAAAAATAATTTTGAACACCTAGTACTAGCAATAAAAATAATTTTGAACACCTAGTACTAGCAATAAAAATAATTTTGAACACCTAGTACTAGCAATAAAAATAATTTTGAACACCTAGTACTAGCAATAAAAATAATTTTGAACAGATGGAACAATCGATTAAAATAATTTTGAACAGATGGAACTATCGATCAAAATAATTTTGAACACATGGAAATATCGATAAAAATAATTTTGAACACATGGAAATGTCGATTAAAATAATTTTGAACACATGGAAATGTCGATTAAAATAATTTTGAACACATGGAAATGTCGATTAAAATAATTTTGAACACATGGAAATGTCGATTAAAATAATTTTGAACAGATGGAACTATCGATCAAAATAATTTTGAACACATGGAAATATCTATAAAAATAATTTTGAACATATGGAAATGTCGATTAAAATAATTTTGAACACATGGAAATGTCGATTAAAATAATTTTGAACACATGGAAATGTCGATTAAAATAATTTTGAACACATGGAACTATCGATTAAAATAATTTTGAACAGATGGAACAATCGATTAAAATAATTTTGAACACATGGAACTATCGATCAAAATAATTTTGAACACATGGAAATATCGATCAAAATAATTTTGAACACATGGAAATGTCGATTAAAATAATTTTGAACACATGGAACTATCGATTAAAATAATTTTGAACACATGGAACTATCGATCAAAATAATTTTGAACAGATGGAACAATCGATTAAAATAATTTTGAACACATGGAACTATCGATCAAAATAATTTTGAACACATGGAACTATCGATCAAAATAATTTTGAACACATGGAAATGTCGATTAAAATAATTTGGAACACATGGACACATGGAACTGTCGATTAAAATAATTTTAAACACATGGAAATATCGATTAAAATAATTTTATACACATGGAACTATCGATTAAAATAATTTGGAACATATGAAAATATCGATCCAAATAATTTTATACACATGGAAATGTCGACAAAAATTATTTTGAACACATGGGCACGTGCAGAGGGGGCGGCATAAAAAAGACGATAGCAACCTTGCATAGTAAAATTATGTATAAAAATGTTAAGATTTTATTATATTTTTTATAGAAATAGACTGTTGTTATGTATAGAAAAACGCTTTGAATTCAGTTTTTGCTTTTATTTGAAAATATTTTAAAAAGTTTTTACCGACGCTAAATTTAGACATTTGGGTTCGTAGGGTTCATAGTTTAAGTTAATTCCTTTAAATTCACAGATAATTTGGATTAATAGCTCTATAGCCGATGGACTCATATGAGTCATGTTGAAAAAAATATAAAATTATTTTTGTTTACAAGTTGATTATAAATATTAGTTATTTTGATAAAGATACGACTTTCATACGATGTTTATTGGTTTGTTTAGAGAAAACAAAATAAATCGGTAAAATAAACAGCACTACTGGTAACCCAGATATAAGAGACCCGAATATAAGAAAAACGGTAATAAAAGAGATTTTCTCTGGTTCCAAATTTGTTAATGTATAGTGTAACCCGGATACAAGAACACCGGATACAAGTGTAACCCTGATATAAGAGAGCTTGAGGGACCGGATAATAAGTCTCTTAAATCCGGGTTACACTGTATTCCGTTCTTTTATGTGTGAAGGGGATTCAGGGGAATGAATAATTCATTAAATAAGCCCTTTAATATATCTTGCATTTTGATCATAAATGTTTTTAAAAGGGCCAAAACAATTATATGCATAACAATATTTTTAAAACATATTCGGTACATGTATTTTGACCATATATATATATATATATATATATATATATATATATATATATATATATATATATATATATATATATATTTAGCCTGAAGAGTCCTAGAGTGGATGAAACGCGGAATATTCAGTGTAGCTCAATCGCCATATATATTTTATAACTTACTGACTAGATCTACCTACGTATTGAGCACTGTTGAAGTAAATACTTAAAGTTTACGCATAAATCTATACTTTCGTATATTAATTTTATGTGAGTAAATGAAGTAGTTATATATATATATATATATATATATATATATATATATATATATACACGCACGCACACAAGTCGGAATACAGGGTGACCCAAAAAAACGGGCCCCAACTCTAATTAGGCTCCGTTTCTTAGTGTTTTGTCCGAATGAAATGAAACTTTGGTCATAACTAGTTTATTATATTCAAAACATCACATCAAAACACTAGGGTCTTTGGCCTTTTTTCTCCGTTCTATAGCATATGTTCTAGATGGCCTCCATTTAGCTTTTGTTTTTTTTAGGGGGGGGGTCACCCTGTATATATAATTTGTGGATTAACAAAATGTGCTAAACATACTTGTTATTGTTTTAAATAAAGTGTTTCTTTTTAATTGTTGATTTCCAACCTTTTAAAATTAATATAATCTATATAAAAAAAAAAAAGAAACATTGCTTAAATTTTAAAACCTACACCAAATTGCCAGAATCGAGAGTAGCAAAATCGATATTCCAATTTTAGTGATCGTTTTTCTTGGTAAAAGTAATACAAATATATTTATTCTGTTAAAATCGAAACACTGAATGAAATTAAAAATAACAAAAACGAATATTTAATTAATGTGATGTTTTTTACCAAGAAATATGCAAATTAGTTAACCAACGTATAGTGTATATATATATATATATGTATATATATATATATATATATATATATATATATATATATGTAATTAAATGAATGATTTTGCACTACGAAACAGTTACTATCAAGAATTATAAATGTCAATGTAATTAAAAGAATAAGTTATAACGTGATCAAGATGATTCAATTTGGAATAGTAACTTTTGTCATTTGCTTATATATATATATATATATATATATATATATATATATATATATATTATTTTTAAAATGTAATTATCAACTGACACGTGTTTCGTCGTCTACGACTCATCAGATTGGGTGTATCTAGCGAGATTCGAAATCGGAACCCCACGGTAATGAGCCTTAAGCCCTTAACTCTTACCCATCTCGCCAACTGTCTGGATATATCGCGATTTACTTAGATCTTGTTTTGTTTTTGGTTTTAGCGATATGTTTTGAATGAATTCAATTATTTACTAAAGTGCATTTTTACCTAAATGCGAGTTGAGATATATACTTCAGATTAAAATTTCAAATTTTATATATATATATATATATATATATATATATATATATATATATATAGTAAGTTAAAGAAATATATATGGCAATTAAGCTACACAGAATATTCCGCGTTTCATCCACGCTAGGATCCATCAGGCTTTATATATATATATATATATATATATATATATATATATATATATATATATATATATATATATATATACACACACACGGAGGAGCGTTTCGAAAGTAATGTCTTCTATTTATTGATTCTAGCTGAATGAATGGGAAGAGATTGCAAGTTATGATGACTTTACTTATGCATTCATGGCCCGAAAGTTTCATCTCTGTTGCAGATATTGACGGCGTTAAACTCTAAGAAAAAAAAGCGTCAGAAGCAGAGATACGTCATTGAATTCCTGACAAAAGTGCATTGAGAATGGTGGTGCCTATGTAGAAAATAATTTCTGGGGCACAAAATGTCGCTAGTTTAAATGGTACCGCTCACGTCTTCGTAGCTCTTCAACTTTTTAGGTTAAAATGTAGGCGGCTTTAATTTCGGAAGGATGTGTGTGTGTGTGTGTGTGTGTGTGTGTGTGTGTGTGTGTGTGTGTGTGTGTGTGTGTGTGTGTGTGTGCCAAGAGAAATAAAATTCCGCTATACACCATTGTTTTAATGCTGTGTATATACGTTTCTCTCCTCCGAAACAGGTATTGATCTTGTTCCAACACCCGATAAGGATTTAACAGCTGAATTGCTGTACGAATAATTTAGTATGTCTTTATCGTAGCCACATTATATATATATATATATATATATATATATATATATAACTACTTCATTTACTCACATAAACCTAATATACGAAAGTATAGATTTATGCGTAAACTTTAAGTATTTACTTCAAAAGTGCTCAATACGTAGGTAGAGCTAGTCAGTAATTTATAAAATATATATGGCGATTAAGCTACACTGAATATTCTGCGTTTCATCCACTATAGGATTCGTCAGGCTTACTATATATATATATATATATATATATATATATATATATATATATATATATATATAGAGAGAGAGAGAGAGAGAGAGAGAGAGAGAGAGAGAGAAGGTAGAAATGGGGAGATGGGCGGAGAGAGAAAAAAAGGAGAGGGAATGTGAGTGAGTGTGGGGTTAGGGTACGACTATACTTGAGTGATATAACTTATTTATAAAACGGGTGAAGTCACGCAATCCATTTGTTAACGTTAGAAGATATGTTGCTGACCCGAACAATCAAAACGTGCGACCGTTGAAAAAATGAAATTGGTTGCAATCAATGTAACACGGCAGAAAATGGTTGCGCTGCAAAAAATGCCATGTGCACTCATGCATATCCGCGTACTTGTTACAATTTCTAAAATCCTTATAAAAGGAAATAAACCATGGCTGAATTAGAAATACGAAAAGGATTACAATTCACTTGAAATGGGGAAGAGATTTGAAGGAAATTTTTTTTAGAAATATTGAATCAATAGCTGGCAAATCATAGAATAAAAATAAGGAAAGGGTGTATAATGTGTATATAATAACAGAAAACAATTAAGTACGAGCCGCTTAAAGGAACCAAAATTGTACACCCAAGGTACTCAATATCCTTTCATAGAGAACTGTACAATAGTAAATACTACTACGACTACTATTACTACTAATATGTCTGTCTGTCAGTTTGTCTGTCTGCATATGTGTATTATGTAGGTCTTCTGTCTGCATATTCTCAAACTATCTCCTCACAAAGTTAAAAGTCGCAGAGCGGCGCTAAGAGTCTTAAGTAATTGGGTCTTTCGCCGGTTCAACTTGATTTTCAGGAGTCAAAAATGAATCAAATTCGAAAAAATCGTTAAACATTTTGTACATTCATATTAGTTTATTTCTGATTTTTAATTTTTAATTGGTGTATATATGTGTCACGTTGGTACAGTGGTAACATCACCAGCTTTGAATGCTACAGTCTCGGTTTCGATTCTAGCTGATGGCACCTCAATATTTTTTTTTGTTTAATTTTGAAATCACGACTCTATAATAATATATACGAAATCTGGACAAATTGAAATATAGTATTTAAGACGATTTTACGCCCGGGCAAAGTTGGGCAACTCCCCGCTAATAAGACGTGAAATTTGAGGTTATAAGAACTGTTGCTTTGATAATTAGCAAAGTATGCATATGTGAGTAACATGTATAGTACACAAAACAAACACACATATTTATATTTATGTAAATATTTTTAATATAGACAAAATAATTATAGCAAACACAGACAATATCTATTGTGTCTGCTACAAATATATATATATATACATATGTATATATACACAATATATATATGTATGTATCGTGTATATATATACAAGACATACATACATATATAATATATATATATATATGTATTGTATATATATATATATATATATATATATATATGCAAGACATACATACATACATACACACACACACACACACATATATATATATATATATATATATATATATATATATAGCGTAAATACATCTAGGGTATATAAGCAATTTGTATACTATATATCTACGGTATACATACACAGTATATATACTATGCCTATAGCATGTATAAATTTACTCGATATAATATATACCATGTTCAAATGTGTGTGGATATATATATATATGTGTGTGTTTGTATGTATGTATGTATGTATATATATATACATATATATATATACATGCATGTATATATATATATATACATATTTATTTGTATATGTATACACATTTATAAATGAAGTAGGTATACATTTATATATATGTATATATATATATATATATATATATATATATATATAATGTATGAATATATATATAACAACTACATATTTTACATGTGGAATGAATCACAAGAATCGTTTTCTTAACAAATTTCCCAATTATGCAAATAATTGTTTCATTCAAACAAATTTAATCGCGTTTTTTTGTGGTTTTCACTTTTGAAGTCTTAACCAAACCAAATTATTATTAAAGACACCTCACTTTAATCGACATTTCAACTTTTTTTAAAAATCTCTTTTTAAGTTATTCCGGTTGAAAATACATTTTTTTTTTTAATTTCGATATAGTAAATTCTGCCATAGTAAGAAATTGTTTAGTTTTTGTTCTGACTTTAGCCGACGGTAAAACACGATTTTTTTTCAGGTGTATTAGTTTGGATAAATATTTCCGTATTCATCTTATTGAACATTATATCGTAAATTAATTCTGCGAATTTATTTTAACGTAATTTTTTGTCTTCTTTTTGGTGACAAGGTGTTTTTCGTGATATACATCGCCATTAACGTTTGTTTTATTTTATAAATGAACGTGGAAAAAAAAAACGCCGTACACAAATAATCATCAATAATCCAATGTAAATACAGGTAGAGAAAAGTTGAAAATTGAGCAACATATCTGAGCACGACTGTAGACCGTAGAGTACATTGGTCGAAATGAGGTGTTAAAACAAAAATGGATCATTGAAGTTCATTTCCTTTATGTAAATCTGAGAGTTCGACGACGTCTCGCTAATGAATCCCACGTATATTATTATTCGTGACCTAACGGTTAAGACACCGGACTGTGGTAAACATGGTCTGACGTTCGATCGCTACAAATAGTTCAGCTACGCTGACGAGAGGTAATTACCTCGAAACACGCGTGTACGTAGATTACTGTTTTAAAAATAATAAATAAATAAAAATGTTATATACGTCCAAACAAATTAAAGGGCGACTTTCTAAGTAAATAAAAAAGAAAAACGAGTTTCGAGGCGGAGCCAATATTAACCGTATTTATCGTTTGAAAAAAACGTATATATATATATTAGGCACCGCCAAAAATGGCCGCAAAATCAAGTTGTTGTTGTTTTTTAAAACTAAATTACATTTATTAAAATCCATTATTTCTGAGTAACTTTTTTTTCCAGAAAGATAAAACCCTGAATTTTATCATATAGAAAACAGAATAATGTAAAACTTTTTCTACTATTTTTAATTAAATTTTAAATGTTAAATTTTCCCAAAAAGTTAACAATTGACATTTTTTGTCTTGCACAAAAAACGTACTTAAATATTAAAAAAAAAAGGTTTTTGAAATAATTAATTTATTTATTTATTGTCTAACTAAGATTTAGGATGATTTTCTAAGAGAATATGCAAAAATATTATAGGATAAGTACCTGAATTTCAAATAATTCCACTTATTCATATAGGTAACCAGATATTTCGCGTTCATGTAGAGTCGAGATCGACTCTGTTTACGTTTGCGGATTATAAGAAGAAAACTATGGAAGACCAAACAGGCCAAAAAAACTTATTTTTCAGTGACGAAAATTTCAATGTATTATAAAGCTGAGGCTGGCCAGTACCAGATGGGTGACCATTTGTATGAGTTTGGTTTTTAATGTATATGTGTGTGGGGGCCAGACTCCCCAAAATGGGGGGGGGCAATTTAAAGCAGAATAAAAAAAAATTATTTCAGCGCGTTTGGTCCACCGTAGTCGAAAGGCGGCAAACGTTTTCAAACGGGATCGAAAAAAATGATGCTATTTTTAACACAAAGGGCACAACATTTATCGAATTTTTTTTTTTATATCAATTATTCAAAGTATGCCCTGTTTAATAATGGTCATGCATTATTCGGCTCGCTAAAAAAAAATTGTTAATTTATTTATCAAAAATTTTAAAATGGCTTTTTTCGTATAAATATTAAAAAAATTTTTTTTTTTGTTTTGCTTAACTTAAATGAATTATTTTACTTAACATATTCACCGAATTTCACACTTCAAAACTCAAAAGCGGGATAATTAAACACAATCGAAGTTCTGATATTCAGACGTCAAAATAAGGTATGCAAACAATTTTTTTTTTTTTTTTAATCTATAATTCTGTCCCTTACAACAACACAATATGTTTTGTTCAGTTTAAGATGATTATTTTAAGCATATTTGTTCCCACTTCAAAACAAGGGGGGGGGTTTGTAAGCAAAAAAATATATATGTATAAATATCGTTTATGAAAAATAAGTACACTGTTATAAAGTTCATTCTTCTCCTAATAATCGCTGAAAATTTCGTATTGATCGGATAATTACCTGATTTTTGGTAGATTTTTAAAAAGACGGTCCGTCAAAAAGTACTGACCTGCCCCCCCAATTTTGGCGGTGCCTAATATATATATATATATATATATGTACATATATGTACATATATGTATATATATGTATATATATGTACATATATGTACATATATATATATATATATGTATATATATGTACATATATGTACATATATATATATATATGTATATATATGTACATATATATATATATGTACATATATATATATATATGTATATATGTACATATATATATATGTATATGTGTATATATATGTACACACATATATATATATAATTTGTACTGAGCGGTGTTAGCCTCTTTTAAATTAAATAACAGTTTTTTATCAGTGCAAATCTTCTAAAAAGCATAGGTTTCTTTTTAGGTGTCGGTAGCGTAAAAATATGTAAACAAAAAAGAAAAGAACAATTATAATAATTTTTCTTACTGTTATTGGCGTGTGAGAACGCAGAGAATCGGGCGCATAGATACATTTGCTACATCTAACCATACTAAAGAGTCATTATGCAGCGAAACAGCTGCCCGTGGATGACTATATATCATATATGTGTGTGTGTGTGTGTGTGTGTGTGTGTGTGTGTGTGTGTGTGTGTGTGTGTGTGTGTGTGTGTGTGTGTGTGTGTGTGTGTGTGTGTTTCTCTAAAACTGACTTTCGGAAATTTGATATCTCCTCTTCTCTTTTTAAAGAGAAAAAAATTAAGCGTATAATCACTTTATTTGATCTCGTGGCAAAATAGTTGATTGTCATCAAAATCATTTAGCATTACTCGGATAAGTCAACTTAATAAAATGCCAAATGTTAGTCTATACTGTTTCTGTGAACCAACCAGTCCCTATAATTAACCTAAACATAGGAAACAAATAATGTAAGGTAAATGGAAAGACTAACCGCCTAAACAGTTTCCTATAATATTCGAATAAAACTAGTGTATATATGTGTGTGTGTGGGGGGTACGATTAATCGGAATCGGGAATCGTAAAAATTGGGATTTTGGGGGTATCGGCATCAGAAAAATGTGTCTCTATTTTCCGATGCCGAATACGATCCTTTAATTATCTTTTTTATTTTGCTTTAAACAAAACTTTCCATGGCATGTAGTAAGAATGAAATAATAATATGCTGATTTTAAACGATCAGTAAAAGTAAAATTTATATAAAACCTCCCCCATGCACACACACACACACACACACTCACACACACACACACACACACACACACACACACACGGGTTTTTACGTTAGATAAAATATATGCACATTCAACATGTGTTTTTACGGTAACCAAGAAACAATACCAACTCTATAGGTAAATATTTAGAGATTTAAAAAGAATCGTAATCGTAATCAGTAATTGTATCGGAATCGGGAAAAATATTGGAATCGGCCTCTTACTAATATATATATATATATATATATATATATATATATATATATATATATATATATATATAAAGTATTTTTTAACATGTTTTATTAACTGTTTGCTCTTATATATATAACTACTTCATTTACTCACATAAAATTAATATACGAAAGTATTAATTTATGCGTAAACTTTAAGTATTTACTTCAAAAGTGCTCAATACGTAGGTAGAGCTAGTTAGTAAGTTATAAAATATATATGGCGATTAAGCAAATATTACGCAAGTATAAATCATATAGAATATCCGCATGAATATAATTACACTTAATTAACTAAAGATGATCATCCCATAAAAAAACAACAAAAAAAACTAATAGGGGATTAATTAAAACGAATGTTTTAAAGGATATGCAAATTAGTTAGATCTTTATATGGTGAACGCAATTAACGACTCATATACAACAAATCTATATGTTATTTTTAAATTGATAGAAAAGTGTGGGGGGGTAATATGAATATCAATACATAAATGTACCCAAATTTATAGGATTGTCAGAAATTATACACAAAATGTATAGGATTGTCTGATTATATACAAAAATTTATAGGAGTGTCTGAAAATGAAATCAGCGTCTTAAGCCTACTATTGTAAAATTGTGAACGTATAGAGATAGCATGCGCTTCCCAAACGTCAATATCGAACGATTTCTGAAAGATTTGTTTATAGTGCGTTTTCTTTTGTTACTTTTTCCTTAAAAAAAAAAAAAAGTATACGAGGAAAATAGTATTTCTATGTATGAAAAAAAAAATCAATGGAAAAAAAAAATCCGTAATTTCCGTCATTATCTATTAAAAGCCATTATTAGACGTGGTGTCCATATTAAGTTGTCTTTTAAAGATGCCGGGAATTTTAAACTCTTAAACTTTGTAAAATTGTTTTCTTCGCTAATCTGCCCACATCTTTCATTTCAATAAACTATTAATAAACGTTGAAAAAAATGTTTTTCAAGCTGTTCTCGAATGGAAAAAGCAACCGTTTGAATTAATAAAAGGACGCGTCAAATAGTTTTGCACATTTTAAAATGTTTTAAGGAAGACTGGGGAACATTAAAAAATGCTCTTGATAGATTTGATAAAAAATATTTTCCTACAGAATAAGAAAAAAGTTTCTTTCTTTCTTTATTTTTTTTTTTTCACTAGCTGGATTGCCGGCGTTGCCCGGTCGTACAATACATTTAAACTTGATACTTTAATTAAAGCAGATTGTACATGTAATATTATAGAATCAATCATTTATTGGATATTATATATTACGAGGAATAATTTACCCGAAGGACAGATTCGAAAATAAATAAATAAATAAATAAATAATAATAATAATAATAATAATAATAATAATAATAATAATAATGTCGTTCATCAAATTCCGTCTGTATTTGTTTACAATATCATGTTAGCTGATATTTGACCTTGACGATGAATGCCCTGGAAAATGCACTTCTGATTAATGTTTAGTTTTAAAATATGAATTCCATGAAATGATTTCCGGCGATTTTAAATGGTACCTCTTCTTTTATCATGAATTAAACTCATTAATAATAAGAAAATATAAAATAAAATGGTGAGGTACATCCGGGATCATTCGATCTGTACTCGAATGCTCTATCACTGAGCTATATCTCCAGATGACGATAACTCTTTTGGGTTTTTTAAATTTTTTTAGAAGCAATGCTTTGCTGAGATTTTATTATCTCCTTTGGCCGGTGTAACGTAAAATATTCCCCTATAAAAATTCTTCTTTTTATCTATAAGAACTAAAGACTATTTTTAAGATGGGATTTTTGTGATTTTCGATACGTATCGGCTGAATTTCTGTACAAAACATATCTTAGAATATTATCAGACAAATAAATTATCTTTGTGTAAAATTTGCAAAAGATGGGTTCAGCCGTTTCGGAACCTACGAGGAAGAAACTCTCACACAAGCGCGCGCGCAAAGTAGAGATGTTAAAAAAGCAATCAAATAAAGTTTTTCTTTTAACGTTTAACCATTCATAGTTAACTTGAAAATCTTAAGACTAAAAGAATTAAAATTCTAAATTGAAAATATAAAGAAAATATTCCAAGGAATATGTTCAGTTTTTTTAATAACATATTTGTTTTCTTCATTTTCATAAACCTTTATGTAAATGCTCTATTGCCAATATTGAGCAGCTATTATAATATAAGGATTATATTTTATATCTCTGAATGCCATACCTATACAATGTAATTGAAAATATATTAAAGTTTTTACTAATTTCATTGAATACATAATAAAGACAAATTTTATAAACATCAGAAAAACACAAAGTAATTAAACGGATTAATCTACGTTTCGACGGTGTTAATCGTTTCGTCAGGGGTTCCACTTTGTTTTTTTTTGTTTATAATAATTTTTTTGTTTATAATATTTTTTTTGTTTATAATAATTTTTTTGTTTATAATAATTTTTTTGTTTATAATAATTTTTTTGTTTATAATAATTTTTTTGTTTATAATATTTTTTTGTTTATAATAATTTTTTTGTTTATAATAATTTTTTTGTTTATAATAATTTTTTTGTTTATAATATTTCTACATATGATATCTATTGAGCACTTTTGTATAAAATATTGCTTTTGTAATCCCATACATTTCGTTTTCTTTCATTATATAATAGTCTCGAAATAAAGACGAAACGTTGATGAATACATAACTCGGTTTGTTCCTTTATTTTCTCTTCCTCTCTCTCTCTTTCTCTCTCTCTCTCTATATATATATATATATATACTTTTTTATTTGTTTTAGATAAGCATTCATACGTCGCTATATATTCATGAGCATGTTTTGTCAGCCAGTAACTAAAGACCACTTCAGGCGATGTGGCTTCCGTTGTATAAGCAATATCGCCTGAAGAGATCTCTAGTTACTAGCAACTGACTCACTGAAACATGCTCATGAATATGTAGCGTCATATTAATGCTTATGTAAAATATGCCTTAATAAAAATAAAATGTATATTTTTTGCCTACTTCGGTATTGAGCACTCTTGTATTAACCTCGTTAAAATTTCATTGTTTATTTTTAATTATGTGTGCGTGCGTGTGTGTGCGTGTATGTGCGCTCCACTTTTCTAACTTTGAACAGTGATTGCCAAGTAAGAGGACATTTTCTTTTTCCTTTTTTTTTTTTTTTTTTGTACAACTGACCATAGTTAGGCTTTTACACCTCTAATATTCCGTATCTTCCCCCCTGGTTTATAAGTGAGTTCAGGGGCCCTTTTATCCTCGATGCTAGTCTGCCAGTGTGTAGATTTATTTTTGCTCATTTTTAGACGTGTGTGTGTAAGTGTATGTGCGTGTGTACGTATGTGTGTGCGTGCGTGTGCGTGCGTGTGTGTAAAACTTGAAACCTATATGGTAATCTATAGGACTGTTGTATCTGTGGAACCGTCTGTAACTACTGTACTTATTTGCATGTTTATTTATTACTAATAACGTAGCAAGACGATTGTGTACAAACATTAAATTGTATAATTTGTTATGTGTGCGTGTGCGTGCGTGTGTGTGTGTGTGTACGATAGAGTAATCAGATTTAAGAATTAATTTGATAATTAAATAGCAATCACTTCAAAGGAAGAAAAATATTTTCGAGAAATATCATTATACTTCTTTACGTAAAACATGATTGACACGAGCTGATTCGGCACATCCGGCCGAATCAATGCTAGTATATATATACTTGTCGGTGTCAAACATGTTAATCTCTGGGCTCCTCATTTGAGCAAAATGATCGTTTCCGGAAATGACCAGTTCCAAAGTTAATGCTTTATCTAAATTATATTTAAAAAATGCCTGTTCAATGTTTAAAAGGTCATTTATTTTGTCATGCAAGTTTAACATGAAATAAGTTAGCTTAATATTATATAAGCGTACATACAGTGAGTGACATACACTAATATACATTCATATTAAACATTTTACGAGATTCAATTGCCAACACAAAGTTCAATATTCAAGGGTTTTGTTGTTGTTGTTTTGTTTGTTTTTTTTTAACGAAATCGGGGAAAATAACAACTCTATAGTTAAATATATAGAGATTTATAGAATCGGTAATTGTATCGGAATCTGGAATATAGTGAGGAATCGATAATTGCATCGGAATCGGGAAAAATATTAGAATCGTCTCATCACTACCATGTATACAGTATTCGAAAGTATTCTTTCATTATTAGAATCAAATAAGCTTGATTAGTTTCAATTTTAATCGGTTATATGAAAACAAATGTTCCAATTTATTCCTTTCGATGTATAACATTCCTTGTGATGTTATAACCAGACAATTACCACAGTGTGATTATAAGTGAACCCTAAAAGACAAAGGGCATCTACGCACTCTCGCAAATGGAAGCTTATTACGAGAAGCGGTTTAAGAGGAGGTGTTCCTTAAGTATGCGTATAGCCATGGTTTAAAATTATTTCTATCCTATTGAGAGTTGCTTGGTTAATTTCAACCAATTATAACATTAAACTTAACATAAGCAGACATTGGTCACCGTGCCCACAAGCAAAATACTAAAAATACATACAACATCAAATAAATACACGTTTATAGGCTGAAAATTAAACTAGCAATTATTTTAGAGAATGTATAACCTCAAAAAATTAAGGGTTATTATCCCCCTCTCTCACTCTCACTCACTTTCTCTCTCTCATATATATATATATATATATATATATATATATATATATATATATATATTACTTAATTTACTCACATAAAATTAATATACGAAAGTATAGACTTATGCGTAAACTTTAAGTATTTACTTCAAAAGTGCTCAATACGTAGGTAGATAAGCTTGAGGAGTCCTAGAGTAGATAAAACGCGGAATATTCAGTGTAGCTTAATCGCCATATATATTTTATAAATTACTAATTACTATATATATATATATATATATATATATATATATATATATATATATATATATATAGCGTGTCCAGGGGTGATGAAAAAAATCCAATAAAGTGCTCGATCGTAGATGTGAGAGCTGAAGATACAATATTTATTTTGACACTATATATACATATTTCAAGGTCGTACCATTGGTTTCGATACACCGAAAACAGTAATAATATACTGTGGAAAATCGGTATAATCTCTTCGGCGACAAAGAAAAATCTGAAACTAATGCAAAATGAACGAACATAGAAGAAACGCTAGACGAGCGTTTAAGACTCAGAATTTCATATTTAAAAAAATATCGTTTTAAAACCGACGTTAATAGATTATTATAGAAGAAAGAAAGGAAGAATGTGTGTGTGTGTGTGTGTGTGTGTGTGTGTGTGTGTGTGTGTGTGTGTGTGTGTGTGTGTGTGTGTGCGTGCGTGCATAGCGGGGAAGGGGGTGCGATGGGAAACTCTCTAAAAAATATAAAGGTCCTGTTAAAGCCATATTAATAAATAAAAGTAGGACAATTAACGGTAATAAATAATGAGAAAGGCATGAATATATTAATATGATTTATAAAATTTTTTAAATTATTCAAATTAATTAAATTAATTAAATTAAATAAAATAAGGATAAAGATAAATAAGGTAAATTTAATAAATAAATAAAAAATAAGAACTTTAAAAGAATTTTAAATTTTTTTAAAAAATATTAATATTTTAATTATGAGAGAATATGAAATTCTGAGTCTTAAACGCTCGTCTAGCGTTTCTTCTATGTTCGTTCATTTTGCATTAGTTTCAGATTTTTCTTTGTCGCCGAAGAGATTATACCGATTTTCCACAGTATATTATTACTGTTTTCGGTGTATCGAAACCAATGGTACGACCTTGAAATATGTATATATAGTGTCAAAATAAATATTGTATATATATATATATATATATATATATATATATATACACACTCCTATATTTTTTGTGTGTGTATTGATATTCATATTAAATACCTTTTTTTATATTTATTTAAAACAGAAAATACAATTTTATTATATATGGGTCATAGAATTGCATTCACTAGCAGAAGATCTAGTAAGTTTGCATATTCTTTTAAACATTCGTTTTAATTAATTCCTTATTAGTTTTTTTTTTTCGATTTTCTTATGGGATGATCACCTTTAGTTAACTATTACATGTAATTATATTCATGCAGATATTTTATATGGTTTATACTTGCATAATATTTGCGTAAAAACTTAATAGTAAACACAAACCTCTTTCTATATATATATTTATGTATGCGTATATGTATTTGTTTAAAAGTTTTGCCTTCTAAACTCCGGTCTTGGTCTACAGAAACGAAACGAAACTTAATATATAGAGTATTCGAATCCATGCAAAACTTTTTATCTGGGTTTTAGCCGGAGAAAATCGGCGCAAAAGTGTGAAAATTAAAAAAAAGAATTTGCTAGGTAAAGGTCGAACGACGCATTACCAATATGCATGCGTAACGTAATAGCTATTAATTCATGTTTTTAATTTTTAGCCTTGGAGCAAACATATCACCATAGCACAGGCAAAAAGGAAAAAGTAAATTGTAAGCTAAACGTTTTGGTTTCGATTCTCGGCAGTGGTGCACGAATCATCTATTTTTAAGTTTATAAATCATTACTATATATTGAGTCCAATATAATATAACAATAAATACGGAATCTGCATAAATCAAAATATCATATTTACGTGTATTTACGACCAGGTAATACCATTCGGCCAGAATATATTGACTTACAGTATTTAATTAGACAGTGCTCAATAGGTGAGTATAGTTAAGTAGTAATGGCCATAAATTTAATACGTTAGTAGAGCTCGGTAGTAAGTTTGGAAAATATATATGTCAATTAAGCCACACAAAATTTTCCGCCTTTCACCCTCGTGAGGACTCGTCACTAACGAAGCTACTCAAGTATGAAACGCGGAAAATTCTGTGTAGCTTAATTGCCATACATATTTTTAAACATAATATTACTGTTTTTAAAATATAATGATCCACTGACACGTGTTTCCTCGTCTACAACTCATCAGAATGGCTGAGTCGTAGACGACGACACACGTGTCAGTGGATAATTATATTTTAAAAACAATATATATGCCACTACCTATATGGGGGTACCAAATTGGTAAAAAGGAAAATTATTTCCAACGCGCATTTAGGTAAACATGCACTTTCGTATAAACAATTAAATTCATTCACAAAGTATCGCAAAAGAAAAACAAACAAATAATATATATATATATATATATATATATATATATATATATATATATATATATTACTGAATATTTAATTATCGCTAAAAAATTGATTAAAAAATCGACACACACACATTATATATATATATATATATATATATATATATATATATATATATATATATATATATATGGAGAGAGAGACAGAGAGAAAGACAAAGACAGAGAGAGAGAGAGAGAGCTTAGAGAGTTAGGAGAATAGAGTAAATTCAATTCTATAAGAGGAGACTTATCGTGATAACATAAAGCTCAACAAATTTCATTGGAGCTTATATTGGAAACAATTAGAGTGGAAAATAAAGTCACAAAACCTATATATTAGAAAATATAGAATGGCTTATTTATTTAATAAAGGTATACAAACATTTAGTTGGAGAATAGAGAGCACTCTTTATACTCTCTATCCCCAACTAAATGTTTTTATACTAAATAAATGAACCATTCTATATTTTCTAATATATAGGTTTTGTGACTTTATTTTCCACTCTAATTGTTCCTCCCTCTCTCTCTATATATATATGTGTGTGTGTGTGTGTGTGTGTGTGTGTGTGTGTGTGTGTGTGTGTGTGTGTGTGTGTGTGTGTGTGTGTGTGTGTGTTATTTCTGCTTCTGCTATTGAATCCAAGTTGAATACGATACAGATATTTGAAGATGCGTTCACACAAGATGTAATTAAGGTGTGTTTCCGAGGTCCCCGCACACGGATGTGAGCTGCTGGCATGTGCGTGCGTGTATGATATACAAAGATAGGCGTTAACAGAGACAGGGGGAGAGCCAGAGATAGAGGGATGGTTGGAAAACTATGGCAAAGGGGAAAGGAGTTTTACGAAAGTTGATTGAACGCAGGGAGAGGTGATGCGGGCAGTAAATGAGAGTGCTGTTGGGTCAGTATGAAAAACCCTAGGGATTTCGCAGAAAAGGGATGGTGGGTGTGTTTGAAGGGATGGAGGCAAGAAGAGATGTACGAGGGGGGAAGTCAAGGGATCTGGAGCGTATTTTGAAAGGACGCTTCCCTTGAGTATAGCAATTATTTACTCGCCGGGTCGAAAAGATATATAAAAAAATACATAGGGAAAATGTAAACTTTAAATCAAGGACGGATATAATTATATATATATATATATATATATATATATATATATATATATATATATATATATATATATATATATATGTATGTATGTGTGTGTGTGTTAAGGCGGATATAGGATAATTTGCCGCGGAATGCTCAGCAAGGCAGTTCTTCAGTGATTTTAACATAAATTAGAGCAGCAGCAACGTTAATGAGAGTATATTATTATATATTTTCCATAAACATATTATATATATATATATATATATATATATATATATATATATATATATATATATAGAGAGAGAGAGAGAGAGAGAGAGAGAGAGAGGGAGAGAGAGAGAAAGAGAGAAGGGAGAGATAGATAGATAGATAGATAGATAAAGAACGAGAGAAAGTGAGAGAGAGCATGGAACGTACATATATTCTAGATGTAATCATACTATATATATGTAGAGAGAGGAACAATAATTATAATTTAATTATATATATATATATATATATATATATATATATATATATAATTAAACAATAATTATTTTCTCTCTACGTATATATAACAAAATATGGTAGTTGGATTTGATTAAATCGCTGTGACTGTGTGTGACTGAAATGGATTATTACCTAACATGACCATTGCAATGCACTTACCATATATATATATATATATATATATATATATATATATATATATATATCTATATATATATGTGTGTGTGTGTGTGTGTGTGTGTGTGTGTGCGTGTGAAATACATACGTATTTATATTATTATTATTATTATTATTATTATTATTATTATTATTATTATTATATAATATAAGATTTTTTAAAATTTAAGTATTAACTCCAACGCTATTTAATATATGAATGGAGCGTATTACTATAAATATACTAAAGTCTGTATCTTGGAAATTATGAAAATGCTCAAAATAACAAAATGACCTAAGTCCTTTGTTTGGAAATTGAATATCGACATTAAAATAATATTTTCAAACACATATATACGTATGCGCATGTGTATGTGTTCATATTTACATAAATATCCAAATAAACATAATCAAGGAAAATGTAAAAACAAACAAATGCACTCAAACTGGTATAACAACGTTTCGCCGTCATATAGCGAAGTCTTTCGCACGAAACGTTCAAAAGTTAACAAAAGGGGAGTGAATTCCTGTGTGTTTGTGCTTAAACGTTTATTCAATATAAAATTAGATTACAGATTGAATACGAGATTCCGTAAGAATTATAATAAATAAGTAAAACACAAAACTTATCCGGGTAGGTAGAAGAGTAACTTTTCTGGACTTTGTTATGTTTTTGTTTGTTGGCTTCTCTTAACAGAACCTACCTGCGGTGAATTGTTATATTTCATTATTTTGAATGCACCTAATTTATTTTATGACAAAAATTATTTTTCTATTTTATTTTTATTGCGGTGAAAAGTGAAATAATTGAAACCAAGGATGTATGTATGTGTGTGTGTGTCTGTGTGTGTGTCTGCGTATCTGTGTCTGTGTGTCTGTGTCTGTGTCTGAGAGACTGTGTTCGAATCTCATGAACGGCAGGAATTGTCACTACACTGTTGATCGCGTAGATTGTCCCCCCCCCCGCTTATGATTGCGTAAGCCTGGAATAGTGCCTGTAGGTATGAAGAATAATTATTTAATTACAAATATATATGCGTGTGTGCAATGTCTGAAGGCCGTATGTAATTACTATACGAAATAAAAGCATACAAAATTAATTAAAAACTACTCCCATCAAAAAACAAAATAATAATAAACCATTTAGTGAGTTTTATTATTTTATACATAACCTATTTACCGTAAACCGTGTTTTATGTTTACTACAAATAACACGTAACGGTTTACGGCAATTTGACTTAGGCGTACTTTAGTAACGAATGGGGAATATAAAAATGTTCCAATTAAAAACTAACGTTTTTTTTCATTAAGGCAACTGTTTTGTTTTGAAAACTATAATCATACGCTACTTCATTAAAACATACGAGTATCCATTGAAGCCAAGCTTTCGGAATAGAATTCGATTCCATTCAGATAAATAAACTGCAATATACAAGTCATCTTTAAACGTTTCTATTCTAATTACTAGGAATTAAAAAAAATAGGTTTGTATTACTGTACACATAGATTCGAAAATGTTGTCAAAAAAACAAATATATAGCAAATGTTATCAAAGGCAAGATAAGTTACTTTTCTACATAACTGGATACTTTTTTAGCGTTTTTATTTAATGTAACAGGTTTATTCAGCTCGAAAACATACAGTGTTTTTTCGATGTATTCACTCGAAAATTTAAAATGGCGCCTGACTCTCTCTCTCTCTCTCTCTCTCTCTCTCTCTCTCTCTCTCTCTCTCTCTCTTAAACACGGTAAGTTTGGGGAAATAAGCCAAATATTAAAATAAATCTACGTAAAATACTGTTAGAAACCCACCGAATATATGTCAGCCCATGTCACGGTAACATATTGAAAGAGTTTCTAGCAGTATTTTGTGTAGATATTTTATTTTTAACTAATTTCCCAAACTTACCGTGTTCAAGAGAGAGTCGGGCGCCATTAAAAATTTTCCAATACATCGATAAACACTGTATGCTTTTCGAGCTGAATAAGCATGGTACATAAAATAAAAAAAAAGTATCCAGTTAGGTAGAAAAGTAACTTATCTTACCATTGATAATATTTATTTGTTATATATTTGGGTTTTTTTTTACAACTTTTTCAAATTTATGTGTATAGTAATACACCCCTCTCATAAAATATATATATAATAA